>NC_080595.1:33237036-33549194 GCF_027887145.1 Ammospiza caudacuta
AAAGGGAAGGGAAGGGAAGGGAAGGGAAGGGAAGGGAAGGGAAGGGAAGGGAAGGGAAGGGAAGGGAAGGGAAGGGAAGGAAGGGAAGGGAAGGGAAGGGAAGGGAAGGAAGGGAAGGGAAGGGAAGGGAAGGGAAGGGAAGGGAAGGGAAGGGAAGGGAAGGGAAGGGAAGGGAAGGGAAGGGAAGGGAAGGAAGGGAAGGGAAGGGAAGGGAAGGGAAGGGAAGGAAGGGAAGGGAAGGGAAGGGAAGGGAAGGGAAGGGAAGGGAAGGGAAGGGAAGGGAAGGAAGGGAAGGGAAGGGAAGGGAAGGGAAGGGAAGGGAAGGGAAGGGAAGGGAAGGGAAGGGAAGGGAAGGGAAGGGAAGGGAAGGGAAGGGAAGGGAAGGGAAGGAAGGAAAGGAAAGGAAAGGAAAGGAAAGGAAAGGAAAGGAAAGGAAAGGAAAGGAAAGGAAAGGAAAGGAAAGGAAAGGAAAGGAAAGGAAAGGAGCATCAGTATTTGCTGCATCTTGGATAACAGCTATGGAAAGAGGAAAGGCATTTACTCTTCAGAAAGAAGAAGCTTAGGGCCTTTTAGAAAGTGAGTCGTCTTTACCTCAGCTGGAAGTAAAAAGAAAACAAATATGAAACTTTTAGGAGTTGTTTCTTTTCTCCCTGTAGTTTTGCTTGGTATATCTCAAACATCTTCAAAGTGAATCTCTATTTTCAGATAACAGCCCAACTGAAACCCACATCCCTGAAGGCAAGAGAGTCAGAATCAGCAAGAATTAGATTAAATTTCCTGCCACTAAAACTCTGATCATCTGTATGCAATTAAAGGTAGTTACCAGTCCCTGACAACTGTAAATATTTGTAGTCAGCAACTTCATCATGGTTTCATTTGCCTCCCTTGAAGAAATTTGTGTTGTGTTCACACTTAACACCTTATGACCATTTTGAACTTCTTTATGATATCTTGCACAGACCAGAGCTTTAGGAAAACAGTTGTTCAGCTGAATTTCATTTAGCAAATTAGAAGGCACTGATTTGTGCCCTCTAATTGCAATCTTCCTCTGTCTTCCCCATAATTTTTGATTGCTTCCTTCTATTCTGTATATATTTTCCCATCTTCCAGAGGAATAGTTTTTATTTTAAAAATTTTAAAAATTTTAAAATTTTTATTTTAAAAATGTTCTACCAAATGGTCACCTTACAGGAAGATGCAGTATGCAGGCAGGTGACATTTATCACAAATATTATTATGAATATGTTGTTGTCTGCATTTCACTAATATGTGAACTAAGGTGACTGAGCTTGTCCCTAGGCAGCTGTTCCAGTAATGGTCTGCTTAGTGACATACTTCAATGTTTTTCATTTGAAGGATTTTTTTGCCTTTTTGAAAAAGAATCCAAGCTGATTAAGCTGCACTGCAACATAAATTTCCACTAGTAGAGCTTGGGCTCTGAATGATCAGGGGTTGTTTTCGTTTTTATTCTCCTGATATATGCACATGGACTTGTTTAGCTGCATAGAGGGGAGGGGCTTGAGGGCCTTTTTAAGTTTTGGAAGTGATTAGGAAATACCGGATGGTGTATTGACCATCATTCAATTAGCAATGATCTAAATCAACATGTCTTGTTCCAACCAAGAAAAGGGCATTAAAACAGTCAGAAGTAAAGCCAGTCTCCATCTATGAGGACAGAGATCTCAGTGACTTCCAGGAAAAATCAAAGTGGTATCTATCAAAGGAACAGAGAAAAAAGGGAAAGGCTATTTTCCCTTCTTATTCTGATACAGGATCTAGGCCAGATCTTTCACTCTGGTTGACTACTGGTTGATACAAAACCAAAGTGAAACAGTAAATGTCAGTTTTTAAGCTGCCCTTATAACTCTGTGGTCTATAAGCTGACAGAGGCATGTAAAGACCCTAGTGCCAATAGAATAGCCTTGGGATTTTTAAAACGATACTTGGCTGCTATTGGATCCTGAGACAGCTGCTCAGCAGGCAGGGAACTCCAGCTAAATATCCTCCTTTCTGCAGAATTGGTGACTGAGCTGTTCAACTGCTCCTATTCTACCAAGAAATCTCACTTCCTTTGAAAATTATTTCAATATACCCAGCTCTGTGTTCTTTTAATTGCTTTGTAGCATCTCAGTGGAAAAAAAGTAGCTGGAGCAAAAAGCCCTGGTTCTATCAGTGATGCTGCACAGGGGAGCATTTACTGTGTATTCTTTGCAGAAGACCTAGAAGAATTAATTTCAGTTAGTGTGTCTTGCTAAACTCTGATTACTCATATTCTTGGAAGTTTACATGCAAAGTAATCAGCAGCACTGATCCCCTAGTAAGAAGCAGAAATCAATTAGAAAGGCAGTTGACCTTATTATAGCAATTAATTGCAAATGACATTTATTTTCAGTATTTGATAGCCAAGCTCTTTATTTTGGCTTTGGGGGCTTTGGTGCTTTAGTTTAGCTTGGGTTTGTGTTTTTGTTGGTTTCTTTCGCTTCGGGGTTTTTTGCCCTCCCTCTCTTATACTACTTTTAACCTGCCCTGATTTTTCTTAAACATAATTTTTATCACATGAAATCTGTCCTACTTTGTGACACACACTTTCCCAAAGGATACTTGACCTTCTTTACAGGAATTCCTGTATGCTTAGGAGTCCTGGAAATGGGACAATGTTCCTATGGAAAGGTGTCTCCTTACTTCTAGGCAAAGGATGCTGATTTGCTTTCTTGGAAATCTGCTTGACTGTGAGGGTGAGAGCAAGAGAGAAGAAAACTGTCTTTGTTGTACTTGGCAAGAGGGTTCATTTTACAGGGAATGTAGAGCACCCATGTTTCGGTGAGGTGCTAAGTAGCACATGCATGTTTACCAGAAGGCAGAGTTGCTCTGGAGACAAAAAATACATTTCTTTCTCTGTGAAGTAGTTGAGTGAAGAGGGGCACACCAGGTTCTGCAAGCTTTAATTCCATCCTGGCAGTCTGAGCCGGAGGGAAACTTGGTGTATGCCAGGAGAGCAGCACATATTTAACTAGGTAATGGCCCTGATTCTGTGCAAGATGTTCCTGCACAGAGACTGAGCCCCTCAAACCATTGTTTGCTCCTGGACCACTGCACTGCCAGAGAAGAACCTGGTCACCTAGAGGGATGTTCCTAATCAGGAATTAATTAGTCGGTTTTTCAAAAGACTTCAAATATGTAAAATAATAATGTTTTAAAATTACAGGGAGCAAATCTGTATATTTTGAATACGTAACCACACACATATAGAAAACTGGAGCTGTGAGCCAAACATCATGTTTTGTTTCACGTGACAGAATCTGAATTTAGCACTTGTATTTTTTTGTATTGGTGTCTGTGAGGTTCTAACAGCTGTGGAAACTATTTAGGATATGACAGAGAGACAGTGTCATGCCTATGGAGACAACCACATGAAACTTACTGCTCAGTTCATCAGAAGGACGATGGAGCTTGAGCCCTGACTGCTGATTTACCACTGCCCTGCTCATTCACATCAGGCATCCTCCTAACTCAGCCACACTCCACACTCACACTGCACTCATGTAAATGCTGCTGCAGAGCTGGTGTCAGTAGGGAACTGGGTCACGAGACTTCACAGCCTTGCTTCACATAAAGTGCAAATACCATGGGAAGAAAAGGTTCACATTGTTTTGTCTCTGTAAATGACTGTTGCAAGGCTACGAGAAAAAAATAAAAATGATACTGAAAATCATGAGACGCTAGGTGTAACTAGGCTTCATAGACAAATTGGATGCAGAAATTCTTAATAGACCAAACCACTGAGGGGAGGGAGGGAGGGAGGGAGGGAGGAAGGAAGTGGCGGAAGGAAGGAAGTGGCGGAAGGAAGGAAGTGGCGGAAGGAAGGAAGTGGCGGAAGGAAGTGGCGGAAGGAAGTGGCGGAAGAAAGTGGCGGAAGGAAGGAAGGAAGTGGCGGAAGGAAGTGGCGGAAGGAAGTGGCGGAAGGAAGTGGCGGAAGGAAGTGGCGGAAGGAAGGAAGTGGCGGAAGGAAGTGGCGGAAGGAAGTGGCGGAAGGAAGTGGCGGAAGTGGCGGAAGTGGCGGAAGGAAGTGGCGGAAGGAAGGAAGTGGCGGAAGGAAGTGGCGGAAGGAAGTGGCGGAAGGAAGGAAGGAAGGAAGTGGCGGAAGGAAGGAAGGAAGGAAGGAAGTGGCGGAAGGAAGTGGCGGAAGGAAGGAAGTGGCGGAAGGAAGTGGCAGAAGGAAGTGGCGGAAGGAAGGAAGTGGCGGAAGGAAGGAAGGAAGGAAGGAAGTGGCGGAAGGAAGGAAGGAAGTGGCGGAAGGAAGGAAGGAAGTGGCGGAAGGAAGTGGCGGAAGGAAGGAAGGAAGTGGCGGAAGGAAGTGGCGGAAGGAAGTGGCGGAAGGAAGTGGCGGAAGGAAGGAAGGAAGTGGCGGAAGGAAGGAAGGAAGTGGCGGAAGGAAGGAAGGAAGGAAGGAAGGAAGGAAGGAAGGAAGGAAGGAAGTGGCGGAAGGAAGGAAGTGGCGGAGGGAAGTGGCGGAAGGAAGGAAGTGGCGGAAGGAAGGAAGTGGCGGAAGGAAGTGGCGGAAGGAAGTGGCGGAAGGAAGGAAGTGGCGGAAGGAAGGAAGGAAGTGGCGGAAGGAAGTGGCGGAAGGAAGTGGCGGAAGGAAGTGGCGGAAGGAAGTGGCGGAAGGAAGTGGCGGAAGGAAGTGGCGGAAGGAAGTGGCGGAAGGAAGGAAGGAAGGAAGGAAGGAAGGAAGGAAGGAAGGAAGGAAGGAAGGAAGGAAGGAAGGAAGGAAGGAAGGAAGGAAGGAAGGAAGTGGCGGAAGGAAGGAAGGAAGTGGCGGAAGGAAGGAAGGAAGGAAGTGGCGGAAGGAAGGAAGGAAGTGGCGGAAGGAAGTGGCGGAAGGAAGGAAGGAAGGAAGTGGCGGAAGGAAGGAAGTGGCGGAAGGAAGGAAGTGGCGGAAGGAAGTGGCGGAAGGAAGTGGCGGAAGGAAGGAAGTGGCGGAAGGAAGTGGCGGAAGGAAGTGGCGGAAGGAAGTGGCGGAAGGAAGTGGCGGAAGGAAGGAAGGAAGTGGCGGAAGGAAGGAAGGAAGTGGCGGAAGGAAGGAAGGAAGTGGCGGAAGGAAGGAAGGAAGTGGCGGAAGGAAGGAAGGAAGTGGCGGAAGGAAGGAAGGAAGTGGCGGAAGGAAGGAAGGAAGGAAGGAAGGAAGGAAGGAAGGAAGGAAGGAAGGAAGGAAGGAAGGAAGGAAGGAAGGAAGGAGCATAAAATGAAGGATGTTACTAAACTATCATTTCCAATAAGTCTATTTACTAACTTACAAGAAATGCCTCCAGTTTAGACTGTAATTAGAATCTAAACCAAGTTAATATGTTGGCCCTCAGACAGAGTAATATGACTAACTCTTGTAGTAGAGCCTAGATACCAGTTCTCTTCTGCTGAAATGGTGATGAGGTGAGAACACAGATGGGATTGGAGGTTACAATTTTTATGCCATTAGGATATGTGCTGCTTCTAAACACACTTTGTTTTTGCTTTACTGGGGCTTGTGAGGCCCTGTTTGCTGTAACTTTGCTCTAAAGTTGAAAAACCATCTTACCACCTCGAAGTATGCAGAAGGTTCCTCTTGCCTGGTGAATGTAGGACACATCATACATGTTTAAGAAAACAAAATGATAGCTATTTTTCCCCGTGGTATTCTGCTCCTCTTCCATTCCCCATATGCAAATCAGTACTAACCTGGATGATCTGAGATGTTTCTGACTCACTCCTCTCTCTCTCTCTCTCTGTAGGTCTCTGTTCAGTTCAGGTCCTCACTGTGTAGGAAGAGCCCCTCTTTGGCTGCTTTGACTGCAGAGATGGTAGTCTAGAGAAACAATTGCAAATAAATAGTTCTTTTTAGCTTTCTCTCAATATAAAAGGCATCTCCAATGTTTTTTCACTTTCAAATGAAATTACAGAAGAAATATGTATAGAGGTTCCTATATGGTCTCTTTTATTTTCAGTGCAGGAGTTGTCTTCACTGAAGCACTCAGCAGTGCTCTTAATATATGCTACAATCAAATCCAATATGCATATCTCACATTTTCCACTACATCTTCAACACTGATTGCAACTGCACTGCAGACAAATTAATTTGTTACTCTATACATTAACTTTGAGTATAGGGATCATAAGTGATCATTGATAAAGAAAAAGAAACACCTTTTTTCTGCACAAGTGTGATTAACATATAAAAGATGTTTTTCAGATGGTACAGAACTATCGGTGTTGTCTTCTTTCTATGAGATGCTCTAAACAGATGATTTCCAGGATTTATAAGGAAATCTGTTTTGAATTATTTGCTTTTATCATTCAGCTAATTTTCTTGTTGTTGGGTTTTTCATTAGTTTTTATTAAAGCCAAATGAGTGTGCTCCAGGACATTCCACAAATGCTGCTGTACTGCCACTTTAGGAAATACCATTAAGGCGACCTTTTCCTTGTTTGCTTCCCATGGTATTTAACTAAACTGCTTTAGGAGAAACATCATTAGAATTGTCAATTTCCCCATGTGTGCCTTAAGGTTATTCATAGAAACTGTATTCTTTGGGGGATAACAAAACCAGGGCTTTGATTTCCCTCATTAACCCCATGAAGTAACAGTATCAACTTTAACACAGGGCTATCAACATCAGCAAAATTCAGGCCACTCTGTCTCTCTCTCCTCTCTCCTAGCCCCTGTAAGTGTTTGATACTGGTGAAAGACGCCCCATTAGAATCACAAAAGAGTGAATTCCTCTACCCAACCTCGAACCGTATATAAGACAGGAAGAAATTCCCCACTCCACAAAAACTTTCCACCACAATTCCTGATTTTTGCTCTGGTATCACTTATTTTAAGATGTGGGACGGTCCATCACAAGTAGTACTTGGACCGAAATATTAGGTGCCAGCTACGATCACAATTCTTGAGCTGCTTTGACTCAGCCATAAGAAAAACAATTAGGTATCACAGAGCACAGAACAAATAAAGCTGGATGAGACCTCTTGCAATCATCTCCTCCAAACCTTGGGCTCAAAGAGGAGTACACTAGAGAAGGTTGCCTGGAGCCCCTCCAGTCGGGTTTTGAGTATCTCTGCATATGGAGCCTCCATAATGTCTTTTAGCAACTTGCTTCAGTGTTTTGATCACACACACATTAAATTATTATTCTTATGTTTAAATGGAATTTACTATGTTTCAGTTTGTGCCTATCAACTCTCATCCTGCCACTGGGCATCACAGAGAAGTCGTGATCCATCTTCTTTACTCCTCACATCAACAAGTATTCATATATACTGATAAGCAAGTATTCATATATACTGATAAGCAAGTCTCTCATTCTCTCCTCCTATGTCAGATATACCAGTCCTTTAACCATCTTTGCAGCCCCTTATTGAACTCTCTCCATATCTTTCTTGCCCTGCAGAACCCCAGAGCTCAACACAACACTCCAGATGTTGAGCAGAGAGAAAAGATAATTTGTTTTGACTTGCTGACAGTTTTGTTTATTGTCCAAGGCTGTTGTCTGCCACAGTGGTACATTCAGACTCAGGTTCTAGGTGTTGTCTACCTGAACTCTGGGTCATTTTGCACAAGGCTATTTTCCAACTGGTTGGCCTCAGCCTGTGATGCTGCATGAGGCTTTTCCTCCTCAGAAAAGGGCTTGGTATTTTCCTTTGTTGAATTCCATGAGACTCCTGTTGAGATGCCTCCAAACAACAGTATAACCATCTGGTCTATCAATTTTCTTCCCAGTTTTATGTTGTCAGCAAATTTGGTTAAGGTACAGTCAGTCCCATCACCCAGGCCATTCATGAAGATGTTAAACAGTTTTGTATCCCAGAACTAAACCTAGGATAATCTATTTGTGGGGCCTGCAGCTGATCTGTTTGCTGCTGACCACAACCTTTCTAGCCCAGCAGCTCAGCTAGCTACTAAGCCATGTCACTAATCACTTATCTAGCCCATAGTTCATCAGTTTGTCAATAAGGACATTATGTAAAAGTGTCAAAAGCCTTACCAAAGTCAAGATAAAGACCACCTACCAGTCTCTCCTTATCTCATCATAGAAGGCTATTTGGATGGTCAGGAATGATTTCTCCTTATGGATTTGTGCTGAGTACTTCTGTTCATATTCTTGTCCTTCATATTTTTGGAATTGGTTTCTAGGACAGTGTATTCCTTCACCTTTCTAGAGATTGAGAGGAGGCTCCCCACCCTGTCCAGACAACCTTTCTTGTCCCTCTTGAAGATAAAAATAACAACTACTTTCTTCCTGTCCTTAGGAATCACCCCCAGTGGCTATAACCTTTCAAAGCTAATCAAGAGTGGCTTCACATTGACATTAAACAGCTTCCTCAGCATTTTTGTGTGGTACCAGGTTTATTTGTGTGGTTACTTGTTTATTTGTACAGTTCAGTTAAATATTAACTAATCCAATTCTTATTAATCAAGGATGAGTGTTCCTTACTCCATACATAGTAGCTGACAGGTTGACAGGCACAGGATTTCTCAAGGTGAGTTCTTCCAGTGAAGATTACAGTGAAAAAGACTTGAGCATCTCATCCTTTTTTGTGTCCTTTGCCACCAGGTTCCCTAGACTATGCAACAGTGGGTCTGCTTTTTCCTTCTTCTTTCTTTTGCAATTGATCTCCCTTTAGACACCCTTTTTGTTGTCCTGTACGTCTCTTGACAGACTCAAGGCCAGGTAGGTCTTGGTTTTCCTTATCCCATCCCCACACATTCAGATAGTGACTCTACATTCCTTTCAAGCCACCTGACCATACTCCCACCTCTTGTAAAATTTCTTTTCTATTTAGTTAGAAGCTCTTTCCTTACCTACATGTGCCTCCTGACACTTTTGTTTCATTCCCTGCTCATCACAAGGAACTTGAGTTTAAAAGAGGTGATCCTTGAAAATCACTGGACTCTCACGGACCTCTCTTCTTGCCAGGGCCAAGTCTGGTGGAATTCTTTCAAAGACATCCCTGATCAGGCCACAGTCTGCTCTTCTGAATTCTAAGGTTGTTATCCTAGGTTTTGTACTTCTCCCTCCTCTCAGGATCCTTACTCTGCCATCCCATGGTCACTGCAGCCTAAGCTACCCTTAACTTTCACACCCCCAGTCTGTTCTTCCTTGTTTGTAAATGCCTGGTCCAGTAGAGTGACTCTTTTCTTCAGCTCAACCATTATCTGTGTTAGGAAAGTGTCTTCACTCCAAAAACCTCCTGGGTTTCTTGTGCTCTGTGGTATTGCTCTTCCAGCAGACATTGAGGTGGTCTTGGTATTGCTCTTGTGCTCTGTGGTATTGCTCTTCCAGCAGACATGAGCCTCCTCCAGTTGTCCAAAGAAGGTGTGTGTTTACTCATTTTTTTTCTCTTTAACAGACATCTACCAAAGTTCTGGTTTATTTCCCACAAGCTCTCAGCTGTATTATGGTCCATCACCATGATGAGGTAGTGTGAAACAGGTCCTATAATTGGAGAACCCTTTCACAGCAACATCAGACTCCTCCTCTGCTGCAGCTTTCCTTCCTATGTTTTTAGGGAGCACTCAGAAATTCAAATATATCTTGTTCTGGGAGACCTCATGCCCAGTCAAATCAATACCACAGCTCCGGGTCAATTTAAATCAGTTTCCCTGGATAACACAATTCCTTCCCAGTCTGCTGGTGTTGATATTTCTTTCATAGTCTCCAGTCCTACTGCTTGGGATTTCACCACACTTACACATGGTAGACTTTTATCTCTATTGTTGCCTTAGACTGGCTAAAACTTAAGGCATCACCATCTTCTGAGAAAGAAGTTTCAACAAAATCTTTTCACCTCATCAACGTACAGAAACCCTCATGTGGGCCTGTTTACTCTAGGGCTCTCTGTTAAAGGTTATCTCCATTCATGTCCTTGTTACCATTTCATGATTCAGTCTGTCCTTAAAATCCCTGAAGAGCTATCCTTAGTCACACAATTCACGTGGCATTACATCTTCTCACTCCTGAGTCTAAAAGTGAGGTAGCTTGTCCTAGAACATTTGCAATTGTAACAATTTTTCATTCTGATGAAAAAACTGGATTTGAACAGGAGGTCAAATCTTTGTTTGGCCACATGTAATAACTCTAATCTTACTTATCAAGCAGGCCTGCTTCTTCTTATAGTGTTGCTTTTGGTGTGAGCATTGTTTGCTTCTGTATTCACATCTGCATCTATCAGTGCCATAGCATTTCACTATGCAATGAAGTGATCCTTGTCTCCACCTTCCTAACACACCATGCAAAAGAACTGGGATGTAACATCTGACAAGAAGTCATACTTCTGTGTAATGCTCATTCATCTCAAAGGAAGTTCCTGCCTCAGCTGATACTAAGGCAGTGAATGCATGGAGTTCTAAGAAGCATTGCCTGGAAAACTTTCTAAATGCAGTCCTAAGTGGTTTTCTTAAAAGACCTGGCAGAGATGGAGCAGGAAAAGAGAGGTTTAATGCCAAATTTCTTTACTTAATGCAAATATCAACCCCCTTGAGTAATAATTTGACATTCCTTAGCAAAGACACACTCTACTTTTGAAATATTTACCATTCCTTTATTTTTTATAACCTTAAGAAAATTTGGAAGGAATGTGAACTGTTTTGATTTTTGTCTTCCTATGATGGCAGAGATTTATTTATAGCCAGGAACTGCAGGACAGTTCTCACGTGGCTGCTGAAAATTAAAACAGCATGTAGAGTTTTGTTTTGTTTTACTTTTATGCCTTTGCTGCTGAAATCTCTCCCTGCGTTCCCTAAACCCTTGTTATTGTAACCAGAGCCACATTTTGCATTGCTACAATTGCAGGGTTATGTAAATTCCAAAAGCTTTAAAGGAAAGGGCCTGCAGATTCTACTCTGGGACACAGGGAAGTTGACACAAACAGTTATGCCCAGCATTAAGCGAGAGACAAAAGTATTTGTAAATTGTCAAGAGACAGGAAACCCAAATCTCAGCATCAGCATCAACCTGAAGTTTTCTGAACCTTTAGAACTTACTGGTTTCATTTAAATTGATTGCCCTCTCATTTTCAGCATTGTGCTTTGTAGAGCCAGGAAAATTTTCTTCAATCACTTTTGAAAAATCTTCATATGCTCTCTCCCACTTTTCACCAGTGTGTACAGGTTACCCAGAAGAGTCAATAAAAGAATGTTCTACAGGCACAAACATTTTCAGATCCAAAGAACTGAAGTTTTTCAATGATGATGAAAATGTACATGTTGAAATACTTTGCTTTAGTTGTGATTATTTTTATATTAAACAGAAAATCAAAATGAAAGAGAAAACCCATACTCAGAAAAGTTAATAAGATAAGAGTATGACCTTTTAAGCAGTCTTTATGGCACTTAGGGTGGGAAGAAGTGTGATACATGTTGCACATCTGTGCACTTCTGAGTAACCAAGTTGTAATGCTGACATTACCTGTGCATTTCTGTGTGGGCATGGGCAAGCCAATTCATGTCTCTGACTCTGCACTCTCTAAAAGAGGGATAATCACGCCTGACTCACTCAGTGTTAGAAGGTTCTGCATAAGCTCTTAGTCCCCAGTGTTTAGACAACTCAGCTAAATGAGAAAAATATTTAGCCCACTTCTCCAGATTTGCTTCTATTTAAGTTCTAAATCACTATTAGATAAATCATATTTAGACCTCAGACAAGAAACCAGATTACATTATTCCTGAAGTATGTGGAGGTTTTGCTCAGCATACTGCACCCCAGCCACTGGAGTGTGCTAATGAGAGTTCATGGACTTTGTGAAAAGGTGCAGTCAGGACTCCACAGCCAATTCAGCTGACACTATAAGGAAGAATGCGGCTGTGATGGCACTCCAACATGCTGCTTTATATAGCTGCTAAATCTTCTAGTAAGCCTTAAACTTACTGCAGCGGATA
The DNA here is from genome assembly GCF_027887145.1 of Ammospiza caudacuta. Lineage (NCBI taxonomy): Eukaryota > Metazoa > Chordata > Aves > Passeriformes > Passerellidae > Ammospiza > Ammospiza caudacuta. The sequence continues at coordinate 33,248,947 of NC_080595.1, forward strand.
TGAAAAAAAAATTACAAAACCCCCCCCCAAAAAAAAACAACCAAAGAAACCCCCAAACAAACAAAAAACCCAAACAAACAAACAAACAAACAAACAAAAAAAAAAACCACCAAAAAAAACCCAAATAACCACCAAAACCAGCAGGGCTTGCTGCATTGTTCACACACATCTCTGGTGCAAGGTCAGTCACGGTGAGATAAAAAATGAAGCACTGGCTCAACACTTTGGAAACAGGTAGGTCAAGTCAACAGAGAAGGAGCATTCCAAGCAATTCCCAAGCTGTGATACTTCAAAAACAACCATTACAGTTGAAAAGACACTTTCAATGGTGTACAATAGTTCCTATTCACCTGGTAGTTGCTGTCACTGCACCGGTGGCAATAGCTATTTTCTTTATAAAAGTGTAGCTTTTAAATCTGATCAAGACCCACTTCTAAAGGTGCAGCTACACAAGATCCCTGCACAGCTCAGAAGTATCTACCGGTCTGGCATGTGTGTTTATTTACTTGGATCCAGGAATTGCCCTGTGGAGCTTGATCCTGACCATCACTGTGACCCTGGGCAAATGACAGAATGCCTCTGCACCCACAATTTCTTTTGAAGTCAGCTGGTGATGTGTATGCTCACCAGTTCTGAAAAAAAACCCCAAGCCCTACAGGCTAAAGCCAAAATCTGTTAGAGCTGTGGTGTTTTGGGTTGCATCATAAATTATATACATTTTTAACACAAAAACTGAAGCATCAAAAGATAAGAAATATTTTTGTAAATGTTATAATGCAATTGTACCAGTAGAATCCAACTCCCAGACACAGAGCAGAGGAGTCCAAGGGACCATCTATATTAACAATTTTTGGAATTGGATAATTTGTTCAAAATCTGTGTTGAATCAGAAACAAGCAACCATAAAACAAAAAGAAACTAAAAATCAAAGTCCATTATATTAGGCTGTGTCCCATTCTTAGTGTACCTAATCATAAGTATCCGAGAACTATGTATATTGCTGAACCAAATAAAGCACTGACCAAAATTGTTACTTTATTTTATAAGTTATGTTTTCTGATAGTCTAAACTGTTGTATTTTTTCCTCACAGATTACTAGTTTAGCGCTCAAAAGCACTGAGGAGCACAGACAAGAAACTCTGATGTCCCATAATATGAAATTCCCCAGATTTTGTTCTTAGACCTGATTCCAAATTGATACGTGATCAGCACTGCTACATATACCCTTCAGTATTTTACCAAAGTATTAAGCAAGATGGAGTTTGCTTAGCTTTTGGGACCTGTGAAGTCTGCAGCCTGTAATTATTGGCCAAACCAGCATCATAGCTCTTTCCTACAACTCATTAGTTTCCTTGAGTTGACAAAGCCCTTCCTCACCCTCCATGCTTGCATACCCAACAGATACCACTTGGCTCAACACAATTAGCAAAGCAGGCAGGACAAGGAGCCGCTTAGTCACCTCTGAGGCATTTTACAGTAGAGAACCTTCAGTAGCTGACACATGTCAAACAAGGCAAAATAATCATAAAATACTGATAAACATAACCACACAGATTTCTGACACATTAGAAAGACCATTTAAAGAAGAAATCTAAAAAAAAACCTTGTACGAAATGACAGTAAGAATATAAAAGGCCTCTGTTGGCCCAGTGGTTCAGTGTGGTGAGGTTTAGTTATGCCCATCTTGGATCCTCAGTGCTATGATATTTCTCTGCTGCATGAAGAAAGGAGGGCAAAAAGAATGAACAATGGTAAATGCATGGGTAGAAGCCACACATAAAAAAAAAAAAAGTTTAAAAAAAGCAAACCAAGCCTAACAACAGCAACAAAAAACCTTCCATAAGCAGGAGTAGAATAGAAGTAAAATTAGAACAGTTCAGTTGGAAGGCGCCTACAATAATCAGCCCAGTTCCCTGATTGCTTTAATGCTCTCTAATGGTGCAACACAGGTGAGCTGCAAAAGGCAGACTTGTCTTGTCCTCTCGACCTGCTGCAATCAGCTGCACCTAAAAATATCTGGAGAGAAAAAGACACCTGACACAGACACGGCAAAAATGATCCAAACTAAGAAGTAGCAACTCCAAGGGTGTGGGAAAGTCTGCAAACAAATCACTGGGTGTGTCAGATACACAGACGCTGGTATAATGCGGTGATTAGTGTGTCTCAGTGAATATGTAAACGTGAGCTTGGTGTTTTAAAAGCCAGGCACAATGACTGCTGAACAAACTCCGGTCTGGCTGCATTTGCCTAGGAGCAGTACAGCATTTGCTGTGACCCTAAAGCTTCATGGGATGTTCAGAGATAACTGAAGCCCAGAGCTACTAAACAAATCCAGCATGACATCTTATTCTACATGGATATTTTTTAGGCTAAATATCACAGGACTGGGAAAACTGCTTCTGTGACACCCATGTGTGAATTTCTCTGTGAGCTTCACTGAGGCTACAGGGCCCATTATTTCCCACCCTGATAGCATCACAAGATGCAGTGTGTATGATCCACATCAAATGGCAAAATTCAGGCCTAGAAACAGGACTCCAAAATGTTGGTGAGAAGCTTTAAAATCCAAATGCAACAAATATAGGAACATAGAGAGCTCATAGATTTAAGCTCACACAGTCTGTACAGAAAACCTAAGAAATAAACCTTGTAGTTTTGTGCATCCTTGGTTGTTCCATTGCAAGCAGAAAAAGAGATAGATAATACACTGAAAAGCACATACCCCAAGTTAATGGCCCTGGTCAGCCAGCAGAAGCAAGCCCAAGATTTACAATGAAGGAATTCCTAATGAAAGTTAAAGGGTTTTCCCCATTTCTCTGGAGGCATTGGCCCCCTGTCTGGCATCAAACTGTTCAACTCCCTCTAGTTTCTTTGTGAATTAGGTTTTGTCCTGAAGAACCTCAAGAATCCCAAGAGACCATGACTAAAAAGGGCTCAAAGTAAAAATGAAAGTTGCCTATCTCTCTCCTCCACTGTGTAACCACTTATCACTGAGTACCCAGAACTGTAGACAGTGTTCCCAATGTTGTTTCAGCCTAGCTCAGAGACATGTTTCCCCAGCAGGCTATTCGGATCAAAGACTTCAGGCAACGCCCCTCAAAGAAAGACAAGGCAAAACACAGGGGGTACTTTTTCACCATCTGCTTCCATTTTAATTTGCTGCAGTCCCACGTGTCACCAGAGTCTGTGGGGTGGTCAGCTGGATTCTGGTTCATGTGCATTCATGGCAGGGTAAGACTACAAGGTCATCACATCCTGTTTCCTACAATCCTACAATCACAGACAACTGTGTAATAGACACGTAGTCCAGCGGTCTCCACAGCACATTTATTCCAAAACTATCACACATTAACATATGCCTTTTCAAGTGACCAATGGGAAACAATTAGATAAGTTTTCCAGTCTGAAGTGAGGCAGCAATTCTCATTCTTGTTTAAAGCAGCTGACAATGACAAACTAGGTATTTCATTGTACAGAAGTATAAGATCATCTCCCTGACCTCTGTTAACTGATTCTAGAGACTATAAAATTTAGTCCACTCTATGGATAAAAATGCATAAAACTAGAGATAACTTTTTATTTATGTCAAAATTAGAAAAAAACCCGAAATATTGATATGCACGTAATCTGAATCGTATGTTGACGTATATTGCAAAAATCAAAGCCAGTAATTAAAAAACTGATTCTCAGAACTGATGAAGTGACAATCTTATCTTGCTTTTTGATAAAAGTACAGTGATACCATATGAAAATGTTACTACATTATGATAGGTCAACTGTAATTTGTATTTACAGTATTTCCTTAGGTAAGGTTCCCATTCCACAGTAGCTTAGCTACACTAACAGATGTGTAAATCAGAAAGACTAGGGGCCCCTGGAGATGTCCCAATATATGTGGACATCCTAAACATCACCACTGAAAGTAAGCAGGGGATGAGACAGTGAGGAGTCACTTGCTAAATTTTGCCTCTGATTTAACAGAAAATGTGTCATGAAGGACACAGTAGGGCATTTATAGCACAACACATGTCACCCAGCAGGTACATGAAGCTATTCTAGATAAGTCCAGACACAGCTGGAAAACAATTCATGGGACCCCAAGGAAAATGTCAGAAATTTTCAGTCAGAAAACGCATCTGTTTTTCTCCCTATAACTTAGCAATGGTGAGTGCCAAAGACTTTGTAACATTCACGCAGACTGCCTGAATCCTGCTGACGATGAAAGGCTGAGGTCAAGCTTTGTACTTCTGGCATTGGCAACACATTTCAGGGCCTCTACAACAGAGCCAGAGAGATTCACTCATTGGGACGCCTGACCCACAGGGCAGTAAAAGTATGAAACAAGCAAAGAGGCCAAGTTCATATCTCAGTAGGGCACAGTTGGAAGACAGTTCATATTGGCAGGGCCCTAGCATGGTTATTACTCTATCCCTGCATAACAGTGCAGGAGGATGCTGACACATCAGAGCTCAAGTGAGAACAAAACCAACTGTCTCTCTGCGCACTCAGCTGTTAGGAACAGTTTAATTGGTTCCCGCTGTATACACGGCTGCAAAAGTAGCAAAGGACTGAAGTCCCCTCATGTTTGGTCAAGATCTTGCTTTCTTTCATCTGTTGTGCAGATGCTGATGGGGGTCACCTGCCTGGAGGGGGGTCATGATTCTGCCGAATGGATTTAAGGAGGGTACTCACAGTCCAGGCATCCCAGCTTAATGGTCAGTGACTCAGTAAGAAAACCAAGATTGTCTGCACTGGTGGATGGCTCCATTTCCTAAAGCTTGTAAGGAAGAATGATATCCTGGCAAACCTTTCCTACAGATGTATGCTGTTTTATCTAACAAATAAACCCATTCCACCCAGTAGGGAAATTCTCTTACAACCATTATCAGCAGTACCTAAGTTCCACAGTTTCAATACAGGCAAAACCGTAAATGAAGTGTGGAGTGTAGGAAGAACGAGAGATTGTAACTAAAGGCTCTGGGAAGATATGAGGGAGGGAGTAAAAATGGAAAGAAGTACCCACTCTGCAATAGGGTGACATTCTTGCATTCTGGGAGAAATATGATTTTGGTGAATATATGGCTTGTCTATAGACAAAAGACTGAAAACAACATAATGATTATTATAATGTTATAATATTTTAATTAGTAACCATGGCTTTGCTACACTAACACTTCAGAAGACATAAAGGTGTATGAAAAAAATGGGTCTAACCTACCCGCAGTGAGAGTACTTGTATGACAGGACAGACCCTCATTAGTTTGTAGGCATCTGAGAAAATTGTGCCTCAATTTCCAAAAATGCTAAATCCATTAATATTTGTAAAGTGCTTAGAAATTTTTCAGATGAAAGTGCTGAATGCAAACAATAAATTGCAGACTTTAAATTGCTATATCTATGTGGTTTATCCTCACATTTTTATACAGTGTATGATTGCAGACAAGAAAATATTCTCAGCATTTAACTTCTGGTCAAATAGGAGCAGACCATTGACATGACCCAGCTCTATCAGGAACAATCTGACTAATGGTCATGCAATATCCACAGCATTCAGGGCTTGATCTTAAACCAATGGAAAGTACAGAAGTTGCTGTATTGATGATTTATTGACTACATGTTTTCAGAGGGAATGGACTGTTGTAACACACTAGGGGGAAACAATGGATTTATGTTAAAGGGAAATCGTGTTACACCTCTAGAAGAGTCCAGGAAACTTCTTTCCAAGGATCAGCAGAGACAAAGATGCTTAAACAGTTCCCCAGTTGTTTCATTCCTTCTTGAAAAGGTTGTTTTCTTTGACCTGACAAGCAAAGGAACAGAATTGGCAGGCTGATGAAGAACAACATGGATTCCCATGTATTTCTGTCACAGCCTTCTGGAGATTTGAAAGAAAACAGATGGCAGTGCAGGACCAAGAGCATGGAAAGAGATTAATGATTTTTAAAGACCAGCATGATTTACTTTAAAAAATCCTAATTTTTTTAATATTTCTAAAGCACTGAGCTTTCCCGGAAAATGGAAGAACTCAAAATATTTGTTAGTTACGAAAGTATCAGTGAGAATATGCTACTGATGAGTATGCCTGTTTGAAATGTTTTAAGAAAGATTTAAATGCAAAAGAAAATACAAAATATCCCTAAAAATAACTAGAGAAAGGTTAGCTAGTTAAATATTTTCTGAAAAATTGTCACTCTTTGTAATCTACTTTTCAACTGGGGAACCAGCAGAGATGCTGGTCTCTTTTTTCAATGTTAAGAAGACACAGACAGTGCTAAAAATGCAGGTATAGTTTCTTCACATGCATTGTTGACACTTAAAGGCATCCAAAATATGAATAAGTTTCTGGAGGTTTATGATATGTCTGGTCAGCTTCCTCAGTCAACATCTTACAAATATGACTGCTGAAACATTGGAGGATCTTCACATTGTTATCTCTCACAAAGACCACAGAAATATAAAATGGACCACATAGAGTCAGAAGTCCATCTAAACCAGTACCATTTCTCCAAGTAAAGGTCAGTTGCAGATATTTAGGGAAAGCATATTAAAAACCACACATAGTCTGATCCTACCTCTGTTCAATCCTTTCAGTTTAGGACTTGCAGATGGGAGTACAGCCAGATTATCATGTTTAATAGGGGACCCATCCTCCAAGATTTTTCACCTCTTCCCACAGCTTTGTCTTAGGAGAAGAAAATATTGCCATGTGCTCTTAAACCTTCAAAGGTATGCTTGCATGATTTCTTCACAATAAATCCAACCTGAATTGTGCTCCTTGGCAGAAATGTTCCTTCTCTTTTGTGTCTGTGTTTGTGTATTTCTTCTGTGAAGCTGTCCTGGGAACACATCTTCATGTCAGATCTTATAATGTTAAATTGGACCTGATCATATTCTTCAAAGAGGAACAGGGGACTGTACAAGTTTCTATCACTTAAGTCTTCACAGCTTATTAATCCAATTCTTTAAGCAGCTGAAAAGATTGTCCCTCCAAACAGCGAACAATATGAAAAGCCCCCCAAATCAGGCTTGTTCATTGCCTTGAATAATAAAAGCTATAAAACAATTGAAAGGAGTTCTTGTTTATGCCTCCTTTATAAAAGTCCTATACCAGAGAGACAGAATAGACTTGTTGGGTCTCACAAATCAGCTTTGTCCCCATTTCAAAGAAGAGCTGGGCTGGCACATACATTGCTTGAATTTTAATTATTTTGGGACACAGTGAAGAGAAAAATACTCTCCAACAAAAACAAATGTGAACTTCAAAATTCATTAGCAGAAATACCAACTTCAACAATTATTACTGGGAAGTCAGCAAACACTTGTTATTCAGGGATGAAGCCTATTTCTTCCTTGCTGCCAAGGTTTTTCTCAGTTTGTCAAGGTTACCTCTATTTCCATTTTCACAGTCTAAACACATCCTTCTGATCTCCAGCTCCCATTCCTTGAATTCCAGCAAGTCTTCTGATCTCATCCCTTTCTTATCTACTTCCTTCTTTTTACTTGAAGTAGGAATCTTTAACTCCAGAAAAGCCTCATCTCTGGTGAAAGCCTGCCATACTGTCCATACTGTCAGAATAACTTTTCTACTAAATCAAAAAACCCCGAGCTTCTCCTGATCAGTTTTGCTACTCCATGTTACAGAATCACAGAATATCCTGAGTTGAACAGGACCCACCAGGATCACTGAGTCCAGCTCCTGGCCCGGCACAGGACCATCCCCAAGAGTCACACCATGTACCTGAAAGCAATGTCCAAAAGCTTCTTGAACTGCCAGGCTGTACTCTGATCACTTCCCTGGGGAGCCTGTTCCAGTGCCCAACCACCCTCTGGGTGAAGAACCTGTTTCTAATATCCCATCTAAACCTCCCCTGATACAACTTCAGGCCATTCCCTCAGGTCCTGTCACTGGTCACCATAGATTTTGTCCTGTGTCTAGTAAAGTCCTACTATTAGGAGACATTATCTGACACCATAGAGATCACCAGAGAAGCCAAAATTTCAAGCGTTGAAATACCATGTAGGAAACTGAAAATATATATCTAAAGGGAGCATGAACGTTGAGCAAAATATAAACCAGACACAAAGCCTCAGGGAAGGAAAAGCTTGTTTAACCAACACCAGGTACCCATTTAACAACACACAGCACTAAGATGGTTTGAGGCTACTCTACCAATAGCACTGCCCAGGGTGTGATGTGTTCATGTGCCTTCGTGGTTCTCAGCAAATCACAGCTGGGAACATCCTGTCAAGAGAAATTAACCATGAAGACAGAACTGACACACCAGAGCTCATGGAAGCTTCCAGCAACATAGGACACATTTGTCTGTGCCTTCCACTGCTGTAAACCAGCAGTAGTTTCAGTAGTTTCATGGACCTTCAGAGAGTTACTCTGCTGTAAGAAGTATGTGAGCAGAATCAAATGCACTCTGTAGATTTGCCCAAGTGCCTCAGCCAGCATTTCAAAAACAGCTTATAATTTTGGCTGCCTCAATTTTTGAGTCTCTTGGTGTCTTAAAAGACACTAAAAATAAAGAGCCAAAATTACAGGTTACTTTGCACAACTTGGGCCTCAGTTTCTCTGTACTAAGTTCTGATGTTACTTGGACTTAGAATTGAAGCATGGAGTAAGTTTCTTGAACCATTCAAAGCTCCAGAAAACTTTCACTAGATGAGAGCTGACTTGCACTCCCTGTGTCTCAGGTCACTCAGGTTGGAACATAACAATTCCTTGAACTGATAACAGACTTGTGCCAAACAGAAGTAACGTCATTGTTAAGTGGAATTGCAGAAATATGATAAATTATTCATACTACTGCATGTTAGTATGTGTACTGAAAACTACCAGTTTTCTGCACATGCCTGAGTTCAAAGGAATGTGATATTAGGAATCACAACTGGCAAATGGAAAAGCCACATGAGACACCACTGTCAATAATCAACAAACCAAAAAGCATGGGAAAATACACATAAAATCTTTCATCCAATGAAAATAATAGCAGTCAGCTTTCCTTTAATTTAGGAACACGCTGTGCTTGCCTGGGGGTTGCAAGGGCAGGGAAGGGAGAGAGGGTCAGCTCTCCATAGGACTGACCCAGGTTTGAAAATTCACAGCAACTAAAGTGCTGAAAGCCAAGCCTCCCACACATCCTTCCCCTTTGTGTCAGGAAATAGTGTCCCCTGATTGCTCAATCTCTAAGTCAGATGGCTGGCCTGGAGGGACTAGATGGGTTTTTCGGATACCATCAGACCTTGGGGGAATTTTATATTGACTAAAGCAGATGGAGCAAACCCAAACAATTTTGGAGATCCCTTCAAGATGCTATTCAACTCTTGATAAGCCTCTCTGTCAATGAAGTGTAGTAAGTGCAACTCATATCCGTACTTGGTAAGAAAAATTTTTGTGACTGATTTTCAGGATGAACAGAACTACACATAAGAAGCACAACTAAAAAAAACCAGCAGTGATAGCAGCAGACAAGTGATATGGTGTGGTAAAGCCACTAGGCTATCCAGGGAATTTGCTTACTCAGCTCTGTGAAACCATGAGACCTCACTTCGTAACACATAATATAGACTTTTAAAACCTCAGGGCTACACTGACTGTCATAAGCTGCAACAGGCAATAGCTTTCTGTTCCACAAAACAAAACTGAAAAGATGCCTGCCTTGTTCATATTGTGTTTTTTTAATCTTGCTTCCAGGGTTAGTCCATCCATAGTTGAACTAGCAATTTCCTGGCTAGTACAATCTCATCCAAATTCAAGGACGCTAAAACCCATGCATTCTCATTGGAACTGAATTTATGTCCTACCAGATCAATACCTCTCTACCCATTTTCTTCCCAGCCTTCCACTCAGTGTGCAACTTTCCTGTTGAACCGCAACTGACAGTCTACAGGGAATTTCCAGACTTGCAAACCCCTACAGGTACTGTTGCAAACCTATTGGATGCTGAGACAAAGGAAAGAGAGAGGAATAATGAGACAGACAGGAAGCAGTCAGATGAAAACAAATATGGAATTATCTCCTCCTTAGTTCCTCTTCTTACCCTCTCAGCTTTCAGCAGTTCTGAATATATGAGTCCTTAAGTACTTCAGAGAGACTAACTGTTGAAACAGGTAAAAAGTGTTTGTGGCTCCAGACACTTGCCTTGGCTGTGACAGCTCTCAATTTTTTATTGGGGCATAAAGATTTCTAACAAGTTACTACATTCCTTAAGAAGTTTTGTTCTTTTACATTGCCAGCCAAAGTGATTAGGCTTTTGTTAAGGAAAAAAAGCAGCTTCTTGGAAAAGGAGCTGCTAGGCCCACTGGAAACAAAATCTAGTAAGAAATAAATGGGATTGAGGAAAAAATTCTGATGTGTCACAGCAAAGTAGCTCAGATCCCAGCATGATTCCTTCCAAGTCTGAAGACTTCACTTCCAAACTACATCCTTGAAAGATCTGCTTTTTGAGATCCTTGCAGGATCTGCTTTTTTTTCCCACATCCTTACACATTCATCCGTACCGCTTCTTATTCTCCAGCTCATTACTTGCATAGCATGGCATCCCTTAGTGGGGATTAGACCTTGACCACCTGCCCAGTAAAGGGTATCTCCATCACATTAGCCAGCACAGTGATTACATCAACCTGCAAATGTTTCCAGCACAGCTAACTACACTTGCTCAATTTTGATACACAGTGGAGATCCCAGTAACCCTCCTTCCTTTCAGTCCTCAATTTTCCTCTTTTATTGCCTTCTCCCTGCCCCAATAACCCACTCTGCCACCCTGAAGAGGAAAAGTATTTGCAGACTTTTCCCATTATCAAAACAGACCGATGCAGGGAATGCTGACTTGCAGCGGCCTTTCTTGTGACTCTGCTTGTTGGCTGAAGCCAATTGCTAACAGCATGGGGACCCGCATTGTGCAATTCACATGGCTTCTGCTCCTCAGCCCAGCTTTCTGTTTATGCTCAAGGGCATCATCTCTCCTTCCAGCAACTGCACAGGCCAACAATGCTCCTGCTGGCCAAGAGTTTCCTACGGTTACAAGTGCTTGCAAAGTGTGTCATCTTCATGCAGGAGGCCTCAAACTGTTCCAGGGGAAGCAAGCTGCTTCTGTCATGGGTCTCATTAGAGAAGATGCCAACGAAAAGGACAGCTGCCTACACAGCTGTCCCCAGAACTGCTCCCTTCTCCACTTGAAGAATGAACAGTCACCCAGGTGTGAGGATATTTTCAATCTCAGAGGAGGTAAGGTTAATTAAATGCAGCATTGAATTTTAATTGCAAATAGATACAGCTGTGTGCCCCACTGAAAACATCATCTTCTTATGAAGTAGGCTTGGGAATCTCTGGACTGCAGAGGTATAAAAAAAATTACTAAGAATCACTACCTTTAGTTTGGACTTGGACCAGGTGCTGTATCAGTATCTGCAGGGAAATTCTCCTTGTAGTAGGTGACTTGTTAATGTATGACACTGTTACATCTAGGTTTTAGATGTGAGAGACACCTCTTTTCTGCAGAAGTAGAGTTCTTTGGAGAGCCCTTAGTATCAAACAAGTACAGGCTCGAGGTGCTAAATTTGGCAGATTTAGCCAAGAGTCCCCTCACTTGTTTTAGTATTTTTTATCACCAATAGCCTGTCAGAGTGGGACAGGACTTCATTGTCAGGGGCCAAGGAATTGCCTGTCTTATCCTCATATGGAAAGAGGAACTGCTTGGTGCACAATATGACAAGGAATTAAAGAGTTAAAAAAGAAATCCTATACTTTGGAGTTGCTTAAGGAAGTTAATTTTTGCCTAAGGCTTGGGATTTTCCTTTCCTGCTACCAGAACATGAATTTTAGTTAATTTTGTAGTCTTCTAAAAATATGACCATCCCTACCTTGCTCTCCTCAGACCTCCCTCATCCCCTGTCACCCCCATCCACATACAGAAGAGTGCAAAAGCCTGCACTGTCAGCCCCTCTGGATACCTTTGGGAGAAGCAATCAAACTAAACCTGAATTGTGCATGCTGCCAAGCTGGCTTCAGGATATTTCAGAGGAGAAAAAAAAAAAAAAAAGAAGAAAGAAAGACAATCAGTACTTGCAGGGATTTGTTCTTGAAAACAAGCAAAAACATGAGGAGCTTTGCTGCAGCAGCTGCACTTACATTGTAGTAGCCGTGTGTCTGCGCGGATCCTCCCTGTTCTGCAGTCCCGTAATCCACACAGAGAGATGCCTGTACTGCTCCTCTCGCTGGCACTGCTGTTAGAGGGAGACTGGAACTGCTGCTGTTTTCACTTTCAGACCAGCCTCTCTCTCAAATCCTCTGACGTCAGACAGCCTGCAAGAGATATTTATGGAATGAACAATCTAAAAGTTTTTCTAGGTAGATTTAAAACTGCAGTTTGGCAGGGGGGAATCTGTCATTTTTAATAGAAAACTCCTCCAAGGGGTTCAGGGAGGAAACTGTGGAGAACTACAGATGCGGTTTTATAAGTCCCTGGCAAAAGGCAGTACCTGTACTTTTCTGTCCATGGCATATTATATCCACATCCAGCCTGTAACTGTCTGTCATGAAAGTCCCCATTTGGAAAGTGGTTTTCCAGTCTCTCAGCTGTGCTTAAACAAGGTTTGAATCAAGCGTGACATAGAGGTCTCTCACAGACACACTCCAAGCCCACAGCCCTCTGCTGTGTCCAGGCTTTTACTGGATTTAACTAAAACAGGTCAGAAACAGGGCCTTCCAAGCATCTTGTCCACATCCTCTTTCACTTTGGCACTAACCTCTTTTAGCTGGATTGTCTTCTCAAGCATGTGGGCTATTTTGGCCATCTTCCCTCCTAACTTCAAAATATCTTCTCTAGAAGTTGTGTCATCTCAGATAAATACCAGCTCAGGAAATTAATTTAGTCTTTGATTTCTATTATGCTCTGCCTATTTGCATCTTTCCATTATTCCTTTGCTATTGTACAGTATGACACTTTTCACCTGCTGTGAAAGCCACTTAGGTATTATGTGGGAGAGAAGAGATGCTAGAGCAAAAACCAAAACAGTATTAGCCTTAATGTTAATCAGTACTTGAAGAGTGACATGCTCTCATGGTATAATCCTGCTGAGGTAAGTGGTGATAAATTTGGACTGATAAGACCTCTTTGTTTTGTATTTAGAAGCTGAGCTTGGCTATAAGCCTGTAAGTATCAGTAGTCCCATCTAAGAGAAGTCTGAAGGTGAAGTGATATGTGGTGAAAGTCCTTGAGTGAGCTTTGCTTGATTACAGACAAACCTTTTTAAGAAGTTCAAAACTTGTTCAACATTTTCTGCAGGAGTGTACAAATGTGCTGCTATTATAAGCAACTGGGTTTGGTTTTTTTTATACCACATCATTTCCATTTGTAGGCAGTTAAGAAGTATATGTCTTGGTACCACTTTTGGAGATGCAATTGCTATTTCAAAATGTGCCAAGGTTCTTTTCTGTGCAACTTACTAGCAGAGCAAATTTACCATTTGGGGCTGTGCGGACTATGTTCATATATATATATATATCTGCTTTCTCTTTTCTGCTCTACCATTATCACCTTCAGATCAATAAAAATCATCTGATCAACATCAAAAGACTTAAAATCAAATTTTTTGATAACTTTCTAATGGCAGCTTTCCCCATGCACTGTAATATCATCACTATGACCAAAAGTTTTGAGACACATTCCAGAATAAAATGATATCTCTTTGAAGAGATTTCCACTTTTATACTCACAAAATGAGTCTAAGAATCGGGCAGATGGAGGAACCAGAATATTATCCCAGTTCCAAAGCAGTATTCAGTCAAGCGAAGGAAGTAAAATATTTTTATATATAAAGAAAAAAATGAAAAGGTACCCAGTTTTGACAGTGCAATCGAAGCACTGACCAAGTGGTGTTGTTGTCCCCTCTGGCTATGAGATTTGTCACTTGTCTACTCAGCATCAACAAGGATCAGTCAGGGATGAGTCCCCGCCTTGTTATGCTGCATGCTAATCTTATTGAAGATCAACCCTGGAGTTACATTGTTACCTGTTGGCAGTTTGTCCCATGGATATCCCGGGGGAACTCTGAAGGGCAGAGTGATTCAGGGCTTTTCTGTAGGATACACAAGCTGTTGCTTGCAGGGAGTTCCACATCACACAAGATTTATTTGGCTGAGCTTCTCTAAAGCATAGTAGAGACTCCTGGTGTTTGCTAAAGATGAAATGGCTATCCATTACTCCTCTTTCTTCTGTTTGGTTTATAAGATTATATTACATCTTCTCCCTGGAGAGTGGAGTAGGAGGAACATGGAAATCCTGACCATCAGACAGAAGTAAAGCATGAATAACCACAGCCTGTCTTACAGGCTGAGCCAAGAACAAAATGGCATTCCTTTATTTTGAAAGATTTTGCAGCAAGATTGAAATGCCAAGAGACTGAAATGCTCTGTTTACCCATACATGACATGGACAGTGACAGTTACCCTGCGTCCAGTGCCACATTTCATTTCTGTCCTGAAGGAATATGCCCTTTACCATGTAGTTGTTAAGGTAGAAATATTCATCCCATAAGAAGTGCTGTAACATTCCAGCTACTGTGGACTAAGACAGTATCTCTATGAACCTGTTGCATTTCTATATGAAAATGAAAGTAGAATATCCAGTTGTGTGGTTGTATATTCATAGCCTCTGCATTGAATCCCACAGGAGTCAATCCCACAAGATGCCACAGAAGCCCTTTCTGGAACACAACACCTTGATATGAAGAGCACAAAGAAATCCTCTATGGGCAATCTGTACTCCTGTTTCCTATACTTGAGAACCCTCTCTATTAGATTGGGAATACATATGCAACAGAAAAATTGCTTCATTTTAAACAGAATTTATTTAAAATAGTAATTCTCCCAAAAGACACTAGAGACAGGCACTTTTGGAGGGAGAGGAGGATCAACTTTGGGCACTGGACCAACACAAGCATGGGCACTACTCAGCCCTAAAACACAGAGAAAATACAGAGAAATGTCTGCATCACTTGCATAAGACAGCATGTGCTCCTCAGATCCAAACCAGTCTAATGCATGTTCACATGTGCAACTGTAGAAGTCCAGTTGTCACTCCCTTAGTGCTACATAACAAAATAATAAACCAAAGGAAATGAAACCGTATTAAAATACTATTCTTGCTGCCATAGTGGAACAGGCCATTCAGCTCACTAATCTAGTACGCTGCCTCAAGCAGTGGTTAGATACCTGATGATTCAGAGCATGAAGAATGGAAAACACACTACATCCAGCCAGTTGTGGGCTGGAATATTACGTAAGGATGAGTGGTTGAAGAGAGAAGAGAAATTCTTTCTTGAACCCCATAGTTGATCAGTTTACACATTTAAGTATGAGGTTATTTCAGATGTTGGTTTTTTTTCTCTTGCACTGGTGTTGCTATGTATGTTATTTCTGCATATATTTCAGTTTGGGAAACTGCCAGGTTTTTTTTTTCCAATCCACTGAATTCAGGAAATGCAAAGTTATGGCATATGTTCAAAGAATAGCACACACCAAAGCATGCAGAGAGCTCTGTCTTTGTCCTCAGATGCACACAGACTTGGCCCTAGTTTTTAAATCCACCCAGTGATTTTCCTGTCGTTTTGAATGACGGAATTCTATTCACTGTGTACTCTTGGCCCCGGATTTAATTCTACACTGCACTGACCAGAGGGAAACTACCTACACGTCTTGTAGATATCTTCATTTCCAAAGCTTGAAGCAGCATCATGGCTCACCAAGTTTTAGTAAACAGTTTAAGTGTTTGGAAGGAAAACTGGTGATGTGTTGTAGATAAATGTGCCAGGAAGAAGGATTGTTCTAAGACACTACCACATGAATTGTATAATTCCTCAGACAATACCTCTGAATTGTATAAGGGATCATACTCTAATCAGGAAAGGGGGAAGAAAGCTATACAGTATGCACTTGAGGAGTTTCTTTAGCCACAAAGGACCATGCAGAACACAAGAAGTATCTGAGTATCATAATCAATGTATAGTACTGAACAGACAGCATTTTAGACTCTGTTTCCTCCAGTATCAGAGGCAACACAAATTAAAAATCAGTGGAAAATAAGGCTCATGCAACAGAAGGAACATTTCAAATTAAAAGTAATGCTGTGTTAAGTAGAGTAAGACTTACAAAACCTTCTTCTCTGCAGTACAATGTGACTGAACTCAGAGCCTGAGGCAAAGACTGGACTTCTTAAACTAAATCACAACTTAGATGGACAGTATTCATACATGAAAGTAGATAAAAGGCAGCACTAGCTGAGAACACCCTGCTCCACCACCAGCAGAAGAGGAGGCAGGAAAGAGTGAGCTTTGTCCCACACAGGGAGCTGTGGCTAGGCTCTGACTCCTTTGCAGAAGTCAATTAGACCAAAGAAAATTGAGTAGGCAAGACTATTTGGACAGTTGGTAACTAAAATTGTTCTGCAGACATATAATATCAGAATTAAACAACATTTTGTAATATATCACAGCCTGACTAGCTATTCCCAGGGCTATCTTAGATCCATTTTGTTTTCCACCAAAAACTGTATAGTGAATTCAGGTTAACCAGGGTCCTTTGAGAGCTTTGTGGGATAACAGTTTCTTGGCTTCTTTTGTTCACATACTGTAGTGACAACTGTTAAAATGGAGATGCTTCAAAGAAACCAGAGGAAAAACATATGTACTCAGTAGAAATGCCAGCAATTATATACCATATTAACAGCAATCATCATGTGTTACAGGGGAGGCTAGGTAGGAAAGAGAGTTCAATTCTAAGGATTGTATAAAAATTAAGTATCTTGACTGTTTTTTTTTTTCTATTTCCTAGACATTATCTTTTCTTGCAAAAAGATTTATTTTTAAAGGACTCCAGGAAGCCAAGAGAGCCTATTAGACTGGCAATTATCCTGAGTCACTTCCTACAATGATTTAAAACTCAGAAAATCTTTTTTGTGGGCATGAATGCAAAAGTGCATCAGTGGCCCACAGATCTGAACCAGTAAACCTGAAAAGAGAAATAACTTACAGCTAGTTACATAATATTTTTAATTACATTGAAAGATTGTCAAGGTTGGAAAATCAAATGCTGAAAAATTATAATAGCAAACACATTGTGATATGGGTATGTTTAGCCACTACCCATGCATAACAGCTGTGGCAGAACATGGGATGAGATCCAGCTGCCTGCATTTTAGTTCAAGACATTTAGCTCAAGACAACTGTCTCCTTGCAGCTCTTGCCACAGTTGATGTAAGCCTGATGGAAGCTCAGTGATGAAGCAAGCACCTGAAAATGCAAGCACACAGTTGGAGCTGGTGCTGCAATTTTTGTGCTTGTACACTTCTAGGTGTTTTGGTTCACCAATGCTTATGCTTTTTACTGTACTTCTTTCTGTATTATTTGCTAATTAAAGAAAAAAACTCCCAACAGTTCCAAAACTTTTGCCCATGTAATCCTACTGAATTTTTGAGATATGAACATAATCCCCAGGGTCCCTGAATACAATTTTACTCCACTGCTGTCATGATATTGTACTTCTCTCCTCTTGTGAAGCTGCCATTTCAAGAAGCAATGCAATTTGGCCATGATATATTCACGTGTCTTCTCAGGCAGGAAATTATAGGCAAGTTCTTGAGCTTTGCTTCAGAAGCATGCTACAGTATTATGGACATAGGCAAATAGTCTTGGCACAAGTATTCTTGGAATTTATACAAACTGTAGAGACTGCTATGCTTCAGCACCAAGTTTTATTACCACACCAGCCAAAAGTGACCTTGTGTGCTACCCCACCTGCAGAAGAAGAAATTAAGACAGCCTGTCTATAGGATAAGAGCATAGAATCTTGACTGATAATGCCAAGAAACATTTCCTAGGGTTTTATGATATAAGAAATGAAACAAGCAAACAGAACAAAATGAAACATACAGGCATTCTTTTTCCTTTGTACCTATTAAATACCATGACTAAGAAGTCATTCTTATGTGACACATAACATTTATTGTGAACACTGTTTTCAGCACCTACACAGTAGTCTACAGAAATGTGTCAACTTAAAGGATTAAACAAAATGCCACCAAAGTCCAGATTACATTTATTTCTTCCTAGACAGAAGAAAACCCAGTGTTATAAATTAATAAAAGTTTGAAGACAGAATACTCATTTGAAGAATCAGGTTTTAGACTGGGCTTGGGCGGGCAGTGAAATATGACAGAAATATAATCAGTCTTCTAGTGAAGACAGGCAAGAAAAGCAACTTTACACAAATGCACTAAGCATACTGACTTCTCTAGGGTTTTAGTCACTGCTGATTTACACATGGTTCAACATATTCAATATCCCACAGCACTAGGATTTTGTGTCTGAAGTAAAGCAATGATGCTCTGTGGGTGTGTGGGTGGGGGTTACATTATGTAATGGGATGGCTATTGTGCTTAAATTAAAAAAAAAAAAAATAAAAACAAAACGTAACAGACAAAAACACTTCACAAAAACCCAGTGAGCTGGAAATGAGCTGGAAATTCTGAAAATTAAACCAGAATAACAATTCTCGTATGTCTAAACCCACTGTCTCCCAAATCCTATAGTGCGGTCCTTAGGATCCAAAGCAGCTTGAAATAAACAAAGTTGGGCTGCTCAGCATATTCTAAGACCAAGGTACAACATATTGTCAAATGTGCCATAAAAGAGTCCATTTTGTTCTGATATAACTATTTCTAGAAGACACACAATTGGTGAAATTATCAGTGATGAACTAGTTAAGATAAAATTTCTTAACTTGTTTCACAAGAAAAGGCTATTGTACTTTTATTTGTCATTTCATTTGATTGTATAGATAGAAGTATAGACAGAAAGGTGACAGGCTTAAACAAATATTTGTACAACTTTTTGTTCATTTCACAGATTTCATGTCACAAAAGTTATTACTGTAAGATTTTTTTTAGGAATTATCAAAAACCTAAAAGTTTTGTTCCTTCTCCTCCTACCTTCCTCCTCCCACCATTAATTTGTCAGATCTAGGAAGGTACTACAATTTAATTGCCCTTGATCAAGTTTGTCAGGACATGAAAACACAATTTGCTCATAAGATAAATTCTTCAAACTTCTGAATAGTCAATTGTGTCTAGCTGACATATAAAATAATGCAATATCATGTTATATGTAAGAATTATAATATTATGAAATTATAATTATAGTATGTTTGGAGGAAGGGACACTTTCTAAAATCTTAAACATATGATTAGATAAAAATTTTACCAACTTAAATAATTTGAAAAATAAATTGAGGGCTGGAAGTTATGGAAGGGCCTGTGAACCTGCAGGAAGAGATTGGGCTCTGTGGGGACTGTTAACCAGTGAATCACAACCACAGGATTACCAACAGAGGACTGGCATTGATGCCTCATTTCCCTGAAAAAATGGAATGAAGACACTTCTATTTCCTCCTGGTCTCTGAAACATGACAAAAACAAAACTCTGTATTACAACCAGCCATAGTAGCTCTCTGAAGTAATTCCAGAAGCACAGGACCACTGGAGAGCAGTAATGTTTGGAAGCAGCAGGGGGGGACCAAAAGCGAGTGGCTTCTTTCACATAGAATCAAGCCCTCTGAGGATACATAACTTGTCTGAGAGGTTAGTCCATGATCATTCCCAGAAATTAGGGAGTGTAAAAGAAATCCAAATGCAGGAGAATGATTAGAAATTGGTGAACGAAGTATTTTGTGAACCTTAGTGCTGACAGAAGAGCACAAAGCAGCTGACTTTGGCAAAGATGTTTTTTTACAATAAATAGCTAAACCAGATTCTTTTCTTCACACTAGTGTTACAAGTCAGATTTAGTTAATGTCTGTAAATCTCTTTGAGATCTTCCAATGGAAATTACTATTCAAGTTTTATAAAAATATTATATAAAGCAAAAGTTGCACTGCCAGAATATATACAATGGATCTATGGGAAATCATTATTCTTCCATGTTTCAAAAATTGTTTGACAAGTTTTGAAATTATTTCTCTGGGAACTGATGTGACTTAAATGTGCTTATCCCTTGCCATTTGTTAGCTCATGTTTGCATTTACTGTCCATTAATAATAGATGAACACAACAGCCTAAGGTACTTGATTCTTTTATGAACTGTATAATTCCACATTTCAGTCCTACACAATATCAACAGCATAGGGAAAACTGGAATGTGGCAAGAAGCCCAGGAAAAGGCAAGTTGAGTTGGATTGGGAATTAGCTGGAAGGATAATAATCCTGCAAGCCAATATTCATTAAGTAATTTTATGTGTAGCAGAAGAAAATCATGATACACACTTGGCATCTGGAGACTTTAAAATGC
The DNA here is from genome assembly GCF_027887145.1 of Ammospiza caudacuta. Lineage (NCBI taxonomy): Eukaryota > Metazoa > Chordata > Aves > Passeriformes > Passerellidae > Ammospiza > Ammospiza caudacuta. Next base: position 33,269,293 of record NC_080595.1, read on the forward strand.
TAAGAAAAATATTTCAATAACTGTACAAAGTGGTTAACAATTGTCATGCAAACTATTTATTTTTACGCGCCTTGATTCAACATTATTCAGTTTTACTCAGCACTATTCTGAGACTATGTGTTACATAATCTAAGGAACTGCTTATCAGACAGCCTAGGTATTCTCTGAGATGTTATACAATTCTTCTTCCCATTTTCCTTCTACAGCCATCATTTGCCCTACTGCTGAATCATGTTCACTTCAGCAATATGGGATTAAAATTCTGGAGGTGCTTTGGCATACACTGGGGCCTAGGTTACCCCTATGAGGGCATGCAAATATATCAAAACTGTAAAACAAGAATTCAAGCCAATCAGTAACTAATGACAAGAGCAGATAAAAATTAGCATATCTAAATTGCTATTCTGGAGTAAGTTCATTTCTGTTCTTCAACTATTAAATATGTGCCAAAATAACACTATCACCTGTAGGCACACAGTTTGCAGTAATTGGGAGTGGGGCTGGGCCCAGCCTCATCCCCAATGGGCACAGCTGTGAGCAGCATTGAAGGCAATGAGCCATGGAGTGCCCAGGGGCACTGACCAGCCACAAAAAGAACAGAGGGTGCACAGGTGCAATGCAGGAACATGAGGGGTATAAAAGGCTGGGCTGAAGAACAGGAAGGGCAGATACATCCTTCTGATGTGGTGTTAGTCTGTATGGGTGAATGCTTAAATTGTATGGTGACACTCTTTGTGTTGTGGTTATCTAAACTGCAACACATGCTATGATGCTCACCTTCCAAAGGCAAGATGTTTTATCCTCTTGTAGCTTGTGATTTGTACCAGACTGCATGGTTTAGTCATGTGGCTCTTCTTATAAGCTCTCCAGTGCAAACTACAAATAATGTAAGCACCAAGGAAAACTAAATGTTATATTGCTAGCAATAATTTAGTTGCTGAACTAGTAATGTGACTGACCCAGGAGGACAGTTATATCTTAAGGAAGGCTTTTGGATTATCCCTCATAAGAAAGGTTGGTGCTACTCTGTCTATCTGGATGTCTGCTCATGAGTGAACAACATATTATTTATATGAATGTAGGTAGCAGACGAAGATTTGGGTTTGTTGCTTTTGTTTTTCAAGTACGATTTTTGTTCATGCATCTTAGTGAATTAGAATAGACCTCTGAAAATGTAATGGAGTCCTTACATATCCCACTAGACTTATACAATGCAAAATGGTTTTTTCTTAGTCTAAAAAATCATAGCCTTTTCAAAGACAATAACTGTTAAAAATCTTATCTGTTGTTTTAAAACTTTTTATGTACTAGTCATTTGCAAGAAAAAATATATTCTAAAGAAAGTATCAGAAGTTAATAAATTAACTGCTGGAAAATTTAATTATTCATGTTAACAATCTGATACACCTAAATCTTTAAATATCATATCTAGTACTTCATGTTTATTACCTTGGGAAAAATCTGGCTGGAGTGTATGTAAACCACTGAGCTCCCCACAGGTCACAGAATAGTGCAAACTTGAGAAGAAAAGGTCATGATTTTGTCAACAGTTCTCCAGTGAAAAATATACTATTAGCTTAATAATGACTTAACCTAAAAAAATTACTGCTGACATATATTTGTCTGTCAAATTGCTACCAAGAACTTTAGGAAGCTTATTCTCAGAATTGAGGATCTGTTCTCTTCAGCCATACATGAAAAACAGGTAACATGCAGGTCATGTTACAAGCACAAGGTCACTTGTGCTTGTACTATTAGGGTCTGAGACACAGCTTTAATTTGATAAAGATTATTTTCAAATATGAGAGAAATGCAATTCACTAGTTCATTATATTCTTGGGGATTCATAAGTGAAAGATTCTAGGGAAGTCTAAACAACAACTAAGTACACAATTCATGGCCAAGCCAGAGACAGAAGATCAACAGTGGTTAAACGAACATTTTAATGCAGTTACTCAGACAAGAAGCCTGCCTCCTCACATTGGCAAATAACTCATGTCTGCAATCCCTGGATACCAACCCTTGCCCATTAATGTGATTTCTCAACTGCAGATGCATAATGTCAACATGTGACAAAATCGTGCAGCCTTAAAAGTATCTGGCATTTGAGATGTAGAAACACAGAATGGCTGGGTTGGAAAGGACTCTAAAGATCATCTAGCTCCAACATCCCTGCCCTGGGCAGGGACATATTCCACTAGACCAGGCTGGATTTGCAATATTAGTTGAATAAGCAATAGTAGTTGATTTATTTTAAACTAAAAACTGATTATTAAAAGAAAAAAAACCTACCCAAACTAATCCTCGTTTTCCTTTCATTACCTGAAAATATCTAGAAAAAGGAGGGTTTAAAATACTATTGCACTGTGCTAACATGACAGCTATTCTAGTTGATTTCCAGCAGATCAAGAATGCATGTTAATTTCTTAATTCACAGAATTGTATGGGGAAAAACAATGTTGTAATGTTTACAGTAAGGCACAAATACATGGAAAACTTCAGTGGGAAAGTTCATCTTGGTGTTTTAAGTTATTAAGTGCCTCACTACTTAAGAAACCATTTTCTCTGACTTCACTGTAGGATGTGCTTGAACATACTGTTTGAATAATCCGTGGCTTACTTTTTTCCTTGAAGAAAAAGGCAGGTACCAGCTCTAAACATTTCAATGTCTGGCACACCTGGCTGGAGCATATTATTACATCCAAATTGAAGAACTTGTGAGCCTGTGCAATTATTAGCATAATAAAAGAATGCTCATTATGACAGTTTCCTGAGATCAGTAGATCCGGTTAACATAATTTCTCTCAGTTTTAGGAATGCTATGCTACTTTGATTATGGTGCAGACTTTTGCTTCCTTAAAGATGGCCACCTTTTCTTGTGCAACTCCATCATACCATAAAAACACTTATCTTCTCACCCACTCAAGGAATGGCCACCCCATCCTAATCCATCTTCTTATGAGATCAAATATTCTCCTTCTGTATTTTTTCTTAATTATTCTCTGTCTATTCACTTTCCACATACGAGCTCCATGCTTCCATCTGTTCCATCCAAAGAAAAAGTCTGAACAAAAAGCCCTCAAGAGCTTTGTTACCTCTGTTTACCCTTGCCTCCAAAGTAACACTTCATTTTACTTTCTCATTTTCATTTTTACATTACATAAACCATGAACTTTATTTTTACCAGCTGGAGTTCTCTTTCATACTTATATTCTAGAGACTCTTTCACTATAGCTCCCTGCATCATGCCCTCTATTTTCACTAAACAATAATTGCCAAACTGAGATCGCAACCTTTATCTTTCCCCTTTTGAGCTATAAAATTTAATTGTACTCCATGGCTGTGATCACCTTCCACTGCATTGTTGTATTTTCCCCATGTATGTCCTCAATGAATGACAGCTTCTCTACCCTCCACTCTCATTCTATCCCACACACAGACTCAGTGTTGTTGCTTAATATCATCCTTTCAGTTATCATTCCATGCTGTCAGCAGCTGTGCCTCCTCCAGCAACTCTCCTGTCTATACCACATTACTTTGTGTTTCTTGAAGGCCCTTGTCCATACTGCAACACCATATGCATGACCACCTTGCAGATAAGTTTCTGTCTATGATCTATCAACGGCATCAATTTCATTTTACACTTTCAAAAATACCTTTCCCTGCTTTCTGTGATGCTAGTTTTCATTCCACAAAAGAGCTCTGCAGAGATCTGTAGAATTTTTGTCATTCTTTTTAAATTCTCTTTACAGCAACAGCTCGATAGGAAAATTCTAGCCTCTGACTATTCTGCTAATATTACCCACATTATTTCTATTTATTTTCCTCTTCCCCAGCATTGCCACCTGTCCTAAACTTAGCAATAGCTGTTTGGTACACCTGTAAATTTACACAGTGCCCAACAAAACTTCTAATCTTTAGCTTCAATTTAACGTTATTTTAAATCAATGGTGTCCAATTATTGAATTTTATAATGTTTTGTTGAAGGTGATGGAATTTTAATCCTCTTCAAAAAAGAGCATACACCAACTGGTTATACAATGACTATAAAAGAAATTATTCATTCAGCAGAATTAAACATAAGATTCTAAATTTCTCACCAGCTTTCAGATAAAAAAGCCCAAACTCTACCAATTTTTCTATTCATAGTTACCTAGAATTTTATCTCTCCTTAGTCAGAGACAAATCAACAATGGACTTTGGAAGGTTTCATAATAAAACATCAATAAGAAAAACTATTATGCTAAAGATAAACGTGGGAAGGAGGTATAGAAAATTGTGCAGATAACATTTGCAATGCATGGGAATTAGGTTTATGTCTCCTGCTAACGTTTTTCATGATAGCTTGCAACAAAGGATCTGGTTTACCATTTAGAAGATGAACTCCCCATCCCTACTTCATGCCTCCAAACCAGAAACAAACTGCTGAACTTGAAAAAAAAAGATTTGTCTGTTGTAGTCAGAGTCCTAAGAATCCCTAAATTTCTCTGTGGAATTTTTGCTTACTCTAAAAGATCCAAGCAATTTTTAGGGCACATAAAAATGTGTTGGGTAAGAATGTGAGAACAGTGAAATTTTAAGGTGCTTTCTAAATGTTTTTCTTACATACATGAGGATGTAGCCCTGTTTCCTAAGAAACAGATTGTAACAGTAGCCTAGAAAAGAAAAACATATCTGTCCTTCTCTCAGGGCTGGACTGTTTAAAGCTGAACAAGGCAGTTTTGTCTTCATGACAGCCCTAAGCATTTTAATGCTGGACAGAAAGCAGAAGAGCACAAGGGTTGTAGGACTCTGGCATGATACTTGAGGTAATATTTTTTGATAGTTCCACTTTTTCACATTCCATTCAAATACCTAATTTTCTGTATTACCACACCTTTTTACTATAAAGGTTGTACTGTTTCTGGCAGTGCTCACATAGCAAACTCAACAGATACTGTACCTAAATTTAGGCCACAATTCAGACTTTAATTTCTGGTCGCTTAAGGAGTGTTTTTGGTTATGTAAAAGATACATATTTGGCATTAATGTTTTCAGGAGTTGGGTGATGAAACAAATTCAGGATTTGGCAAGAGTTTTGGCCCTTCATCCTGCCCAGCTGATCTATGGAAAGATTGTGTTCTAACTTCTAATTGTTATCTCAGCCAAATGGCATGATAGTTGCCAGGAGTAAGTAAAGTCTATGAAAAGTAAAACTTTGAGATAAAAAAGAGAGGACTTTAACATTTGGGCTATTATAAAACTTAGAAGGCTGTTTATTTGGAAGCATAGTAAGTTGTTAGGTGACATAATGGAGAACAAGTCCTTGAATTGCCACGTCCAGTATATATTGTGACCAGTATTATTTGCTAAGTGGAAGAAAATGACAATGGTATAAAGACAGATTATTCATTTTGATGCTCTATTACTTCAGAAGGCAATGGCTGACCTTTTTAAAATATGGAATTTCCAGATACCATAAGTTATACAGTCATATTATTATTTCAAGTCTATAGGTTGCTTGTGTTGTGGGGTGCACTTCTCAAATCCTGCAGCTGAAGAAAGTGACACATCTTTGAAGTTTAACATAAATGCAAATGCTGAAAATTCCTCAAGTACAAGGTGATTTCCCAAGGAATACAGTAAGAAAATTTCACAGTAAATTTACAGCAAACCAAAACTTTTCATGCCTCCAGCATAAGGTATCATCTCTAGACCTGTACATTTTTAGTTAGATGTCACCTTCAGGCCTTTCTTTAAAGGCCATTCTTTTGCTCTGGAAGCAGCTTGAGTCTGAACTGGCTCATTGGCTTTTCTGTGCCATAGCATATTCAGACTATCCTATGATAAAACAGCGTGTCTTCACTGTGCCACTGGCTCAGAGTTTACAGCTCAGGCTTCAGGTTGAAGAAAGGCACCTAAACCATTTGCAGAGCAGGCTTGGCCCCAGAAGTAATAGTGTAATTCACCCAGCTCCATACTCCAGCTACTGAACACGGGCAGACACAAAATGGCTTTCCTCACAATTAACTGCAATATTATAATATCTGCCTGACTATAATAGATGCCTGACTAATTCATATTCCAGCTAAGCTGCTAAATAACACAGTTGACTAGTAAATGTGCAGTTTTCAATCTAGAAATAGGAAAAAGTGTACTGTCCTGCATAATTTCAATTCCAAACAAGCAAACCAACATTTCAGTTCCCAAAACTTCAATTAAACATCACAATTATTTCAGAGATCTGGAACTGAAATTATTTATGCTTCCTTCCCAAATTCTGATCTTTTAGCTGAAATTCATCAAACACTATGTCCTGCTTCCTTCTTAGCTGCAATTGTTTCCCTACCTGTAGTCACTTCTGCTTCTAATGTCACCTTTGACATCCCCATCCCTACTGACAAGAGGCAACCTTTTTTTCATAATTTTGGAGCAATGCCGAGAAGATAATTACTTATTCCATTACCCCATTGCAATGTCCTGTTTTTCCTTCACTCTTTATTTAATCATAAAGTAATATTTTCCATTCGTTTTCATTTTTACCCTTTTGACTTTTTGCACTTGACTTTAGATGGTGATCAAGCTTTTTCAGTTTTATTCCCTGAAGGCTCACTACTTATGCCTCGTACAGTTTCTGAGCCAGTTATTTGCTCAGCTGAGAGAACAGAGCCTTTTCCCTACTGTTTTTCCTATTTGGAATACAAGTTTATCATACTTTTACCATATCTGAGTTAGAGAAATTTCTATCCTCCTCCATAATTAGGTCCCTGATTTTCCACTTAATTTAAATTAGTGTGCTTGCAATTACTGTAATCTGATCCATGCCACTATATCCCGCCAAAACTAAGGCCAAAATACAATCATGTTGTTTGTGTGGCTCTTCAGTGAGCACAGAATAATGGGGTTATGCTTTTACTGCTCTCTAAGTTTGGCCCTTGTAGCAAGACAACATCTTTTTCCACTAGGTTTTGGTTTTTTGGGGTTTTTTTTCCACGACCAATTTTATATTAGAATTAAGGAGTTGACGTCCTTAGTGCCTGTAATCTTGGTATTTCTCCCCAAGATGTTTCAACTGCATAAAGACGGAAGACCTTCTCTAGAGCCTGACACAGGTGCGGGACTGAGCCGGGAGATCCCTGCGGACAAACAGATGCGGCACAAGAGATCAGGCGGGGGATCCGGAGCGCTCCGCATGCCCTCCGCACCTCTGGGCCGCGGGGAGCCGGCACGACGAGACAGGCAGGCGGTCACCTGGGCCAGGCGGAGCCCGGCCGCTCCGCGCTCCCTGGAGCCGTGTGAGGACCGGGAGCCGCTCCCTGGGGCCGTGTGCGGGCCCGGTACCGTGTGAGGACCGGGAGCCGCTCCCTGGGGCCGTGTGAGGGCCTGGTTCCCTGTGAGGGCCGCTCCGCGCTGCCCGGGGCCGTGTGGGGGCGGCGCGTGCCCGCGGACCCTGCCCGGTTACCGTTGCCGGGGCCCGGCGGTGGCGGCGGCGATGGTGAAGGAGACGATCCAGGTGTACGCGCGGGTGAAGCCGCTGGGCAGGCGGCAGCAGGCGGGGGTAGGCTGGGAGCTGTGCCCCGGGGGTGCGCTGGGGATGCCGGGGAGAGCCAAGGGCTGGCTGGGGACCCTCGTTCCTCGCCCAGGTGCGGGCAGAGGAGCGGAGCCCGTCCCCTTCGAGAGGCTCGGGCGGCTGGCAGGGGCGGGGGCGGAGATGCTGGTACGCGGGTGGGTGTGCGGCGAGAATCTCTTGCTCTCCGAAGCCGTAGGAAGTTCATAAAATCACGAAGTAGAGGAGTTTAGGCTGTAACTGTTGGGGGAGTGGCTGAGGAACTTTCTCAGCCACTATTACAGAAGGGCTCCGCAGGAAAGCGCTTGACCCGCGTCACTGGGTTTGGGCAGCTCAGCAGTGCTCTGAGCAAGGGAGGGCAACGCGTTGCTCCCAGTGTACACCCCAGGGATAATAAAGATAATGAAAGTGTTCCTCAGGAACCGTGCATTTAGGTCTCTTAATTGCCTTCTTGTTTTAAACCACCTCTTCTCGTCGCAGCCTTTGTCTTGCCGTAGCCTTTCCTAATGTACTCTTTCAGATTGTTTTGAGTGGTTTGCACTGGGGGGCGTACTTTGTTTTTTTATAACATTACAGATATCAAAGTGGTTTAGTAAACAAATTATGTCAAAGAGGCTGCGCTTTTGTTTCAAGCGTGATTGTGGTGTTTACATGGTGACAGGGTAATGCTGTTATGTGCTGAGTTTGTTGTGTAGTAGTTAAGGGAGATCTGCTCACGTATTCAGTGCAATTTGTAACAAGTTTGTCTCCAGACAATTATAGGTGCTAAGCTTAGGTGAGTTTTGTATCTAAGGGTAACGCTGTTCTGTTGATGACGTTATTCTGTGAATTTGCATCCATCCTTTATTAGAGTTATTCCGTTGATAATGAGGAACCTCTGCCCAGTCTGGAGATTACTGTGCCACGTGACTTAGCAGATGGGTTCATCAATAATAAACGAGAAAGCTACAAGTTCAAGTGAGTTGAAGCCTTGTCTTTGTACCTTCTGCCTGCCTTTGGTGACTGACAGTGTTATGTGTAGTGATACAGGTCTATAGACTCCGGAAAAGTCTAAAATTAAATTATAGTATAGATGGGTTTATTTTTTATATAACTCCTGTAACTAGAAGAATATGTCAGGACAGGCTCTTCACCACAACAGGTCTGATTGCATTGGATAAAATTGTCATACTGTTGTCTGTCCATTGCAAGTCATTATGTATTTCTAAATCTCATCTCAAAGATACATTTACCAATTCTTCTATTTTTGCACTTTGTTTTGAACTTATGTATGAAGACTGAATCAGGACTGTATGTTATCTTGTGATTTTATGAGTTGTCCTAGACTGGCTAAAGTTTTGATGTAAAACATTCTGTTTGGAAACTGTGTTTCAGACATAGCCAAAGCAAAGTAACAAAAACCAGAAACTGTTGACAGAAGTAAATTCTTGGTTTGAGAGTGTAAATATTTTTTAGGAACTTAATATCATTTTTATTAATTCAACAGAAAAGTGAGGCAACACTTTAAAATTTTGGTGATGAATAAAGCTAGATATATCATCTCTTATGATGACGTCAAGACTGTCTTTTTCCAATTCAGTTATGCTTCATTTTTTATAGTAAACAACAAGTAATTTGTTTCTCTATGCTATTAAAAAAGAGAGCTCCACATAAACTGCAGCTCAGACTGATGTAGTTTTAACCTGCTTGGAAAAGAGGAGCTGCCCTCTCCAAATAGATTCATATGCAACTACCTTAGTCTGTAAATGCCCAAGCCATCATGACTTAATGAATGCAGATATTTTTGTCTGACTTCATGATTCATTTAAAACTCTGAGATGCATTTTGAGAAACCTTATGACTTACTATCCTTAAAACAATGCAAGAATAATTTTTGAGTTACTTGACTGATTAGCAGGATAGAATAAATGCTTTCATGTTTTGTGTGTTGCATTTGTCTGTGATGCTGCACCCACTGCATGGGTCAGCACGGTGCTTTTCTACACACCCAGTGTCCCTAAGGCCTTCCTACACACCCTGGCAAGTTCTGTGCAAGAATAGAGTTCCAAATAAGGGGGGCAACACAGCAGGGCACCAGCACTATGGGGAGCTGCTGGAACATGTGGATGACAACTTTCTAACATACAGTTAAGACAATCAGATGTTTACAAACGTGGACAAGCTGTTGAGGGATATTAAGCCTGGAGGTAGCTTTGACTGCAGTGGCTGTGAGATAATGAAATTCAGGACACTGAGAGAAGAGAGTTAGGCAAAAAGCAGGATCACATCCCCGGACTTCATAAATACAGACTTTGGCTTTTTTGTGGATCTGCTTGTAAGAATTTGGAGACACATTCCTGGAGAGATGACCAGGAAAACTGGCCGATTTTCAAGGGTCACCTACTCCAAGCTCAAGAACAGTCCATCCACATGAACAGAAATGATGCAGAGGCAGCAGGAGAATTGGAACAAATGGTCCCTTCCAATCTCAAGAATTCTGATTCTGTAAAATAACTGCAGATATTTTATATTGAAAGTGACAAAACATAATTAAATATCTCATTGTGACCTACAGTAATTGTGCAGCAGAATGAAGGAAATTGCTTGGAAAAATGTGAGCCTGGCTGTACTGGTGGGATGCTGTATTTGGTTATAGTGTAATCTATTTATCCAGGATTCAGTGTGGTGCTAGTTACAAACACTAATTCTCTTGATGGTTTTAAAATACGGTTTATTTTTTTCTAAGCCACATCATTTTATCAGAGGATTTTATTGTACAGATCTTGTCAAAGCAGCTCTGTGTACAGCCTATTTATGTACAATAGCACAACAGCAAGCTGTGGTTAAGACTACAGGGAAAACATTGTACTAAGTTATGTAAGCTTAATGATGTAAACATTGACTATTACAAACACAAACAAAAATGTATGAATCAAGTACTGTTTTAACATTCTAAGCAATTATTATTTGCTTAATATTTTCAGATTTCAGAAAATTTTTGATCAAGAGGCAAAACAAGATGTGATTTTTGACAGCATTGCCAAACCAGTAGCAGAATGGTATGTTGTTGATCCTGCACGTAACCAGGGAAAAGCTATTTCTGCTTTTGTTGTGTTATTTGAAGGAGAGCTGTCAAGTCTTTGTCTCATTGTTGTAAAAGTGAATTGATGTTCTAATTTACTAAATACTGACATGTCTGAATCCAGGAGATATACAATCCCCTCAGAATGTTATGCATACTAATGTTCCTTTTTTGACTCTTCAAATAGCAATGTTCCTGTTGCCTCTTTTGTTGTATAGCAATAGAAATCCATGGCCAATTATTTTTTTGTCTGTAATATAAGCTGACTTCATTGCCTTGGAATAGTATTTTCTATATAATTTAATGCAGAGGTAAACCTAATGAAAATTTTATTCCCCCCATATAATTTTCATTAAGCTAGGGACTCTCACTAATGTTTGTGGAGATATTCCTAAGTCTTGTCATTACTTCTGTTTTGACATGTAAAGCTCTGCTTTTGGCACTGTTTTTTTTTTTTCTCCTCCATTTTCATAAGAAAGCAATGCTCATATCTGACAGTTTGCAGAGGCAAATATTTAAGACTGATGAAGACCTCTGCATTCATTGAGTGGATTGAATGCTACTCTGAAACAGGTGGATTTTTTTCAATGGAAAATGGATTTTATGCCGTTCTCTTTGCTCAGTTTACTGTCTGTGTTCCTGAAGTTTGTACTGGTGTGGGACAAAATCCCATGCAGGAGGAGGCAGAATTTCTGTATAGTGTTTGCTTGTTTATCAAACTTGCTGCTCAAAATCCAGACTGGTAGTGAGCTGACAACTATTACTTCAAGTGCCAACTTCTTTCTCATTCATTGTCTGACCCATCTGTTGGTTTACGCCACAATCCTGCAAGTTATTCCTCAATGTATTGCACAGTCCTGTGTTTAGCACTGTAGGAAAACAAACTTCAGCTGGACACTCAGCGTTTCTCAAGTTGTTACAAGGAAGAAAAATATATCCATCTCTATAATTTTATTGTCTTTCTCCCCACTCCTCTTGTTTTCGTCTCTGAAGTCCCACAAAGCAGGAAGGTAATTGACAGTGAAAATGAAAAGCCAGTGAATTTGAAATTTCATTAGAATATGCTAACTAGACTAAAAATAATGCTTGTTATTTTCTCATTCAAAAGATATTTCTTTGCTTATCTGACATTATAGCTTCACATTAACTCATACACTAAATTTTAAGTATTTCTGGGTTTAATGTTGACTGCAGAAAAAATCTCTATCAAATTTGAGTGTGTTTGGAAAGAGAAGCATTCAAAGTCCCATTGTTATGTACTATGGACTTAATTTTGATGTGTTGAGGATAACTAACTATTAAGAAACTGGCTACTTTCTTCTCTTTGGAGTGTTTTTCTTGAATATGGAAATGTTTTCCAGTTAATGAGTTCACCTATGCAGTGTTGTATAAGTTCCCTAATAATCAGGAAGGGGTGTTCTTCTTTATTTCAGTGTCAGCTGATAAAAGACTTGTTTTATATATTAATTTTCTCCATTACGTAGGTTGTAGTTTCAGAGTTTAGATGGTTTTAAGTACCTGAAAGTACTTTAGTGCTAGTAAAATCAATGGTGTTTTGGCAGACAACTATCTCTAAATATCTCTAAGTCCTTGTCTTTAATGCTGAAATTGACTTCTACAACCATTCTTAATGAAATCAAAAATGCCTCTGAGCATTATAGTGAGGTTAAGGTTGTTTTCTAAACTATGCCTGTGGTACTGATAATGTTACTCATGCTTTTATAATAGAGTAAACAATAACTGAAGTATGTTTATGTTTTTGTCCACTCCCTTAATTTTTTACCTCTTTGTAGACAAAAATATAAATTTCAAAATAAATTCAGAGTCATGAAGTTCCTTGGCTAATGGAGTCCTGAACTGGGCCTGAAATTTGTCTCACTCTGTGGTTAATGATACCATTTTGTTTTCCATCATGGAGAGAATAAGAATTGCACTGTTTCTCTTGGAGACCACAGTTTTTCACAGTAAAATGTCCTTCGTTATTTGTTTCTTTCACAGTCAATATTCTCTTGCATGAAAAAGCTGTTTGCAAGTACACATGTTTCTGTGTTAGAGTGACTTTACTAAGGGAACAAATTTTGTGTGTGTATTGCCATTGAAAAGAAAGTAGCAGGAAAATATCAATGAAATAGTTCAGTAACATTTTGAGGTTCTTTGTCATGCATTCTTGCAGTCCTGAGAAAATCCAGTTAGAGACTTGAATGCTTAGGAAAAAAAAATCTTGGGCATTGTTTAAACTAAAACCAGAAAGGCAATGCTCAGGATTCTAAAATCTTTCTATTTTGTTCTTGGATGGATGGAAATTGGATGCAACTTTCTTTTCTCCTTTTTTTTTTTTTTTTTCTTTTTAAGTAGGTTTTCTTTGATGTTGGGCCGCTTCTTCTCTTTCTCTAAGTCCACATTGTCATCTTGCCTGTGGTTTCAGAGGCACCAGACATTAGTTAGTTTAATTTGCTTCTTCAGTCAAAAGTGCCAACCTCTGCAAACCATTATAAACATATGACTTGCTTGAACTTTATTAGTTTTTTTTCTGTCCTTGAGTCATCTCTTACATTGTTTCTTTTCCTTCTAATTTTAAATATATATTCTTGATAATGTTTTTTGCAGAGTTTAAGAAGCACCACTAATTCTGTTACTGTATCAAAACCAGAGAAAATAAATAACACCCTACTTTAAAAGTTTACTAATGGCTAAGCATTGCTTTAGCCTCACAACTAAACAAGGCTACTCTCAAAATTTCAAATATTAGTATTAAGTTTATGTATGCAACCAGAAATTAAGTAGAAAATGTTAACTGTTTTGAATTTGTTGATTTTTCAGTTCTAAAATGAACTGAAAACTCAATGTATCGGTATTAGATTTCTTGTTGTTTTAAAGAATAGCAGTTGAAAATGTTTCCAGTTCTCACGCGAATAAGAATTAACTTAGTTGTTTATAAACCTAATGTCAATCACCTGTGATCTTTTGAAAAATCTGATGGCCTTGGGGATGATGCTCCCACTTCTGCAGGTTCTGATTTCTTATGGGTTATATTTATCCTAAGAATTAGCATCTGTAATATATAAACTACTTCAGTTGACCCTCAGCTGGTGGTGTGGGGCTGCTTTCTGCTGTGTAGTCTTACAGAAAATGTAGTAAGAACATTTTTATAAACAGTTATTCATTTTATACCTGGATATATTTGTCACACAATATTGAAAGTAGGGATCTGCCTCACAAAGACCTGTAGTATCTATATAGAGCAAAAGGACACATTGTTTCAGATGTCATCTTGAAAGAAATATAGCCTAAACTTTCCCCTAAATTGAGAAATTAACAATGCTTGCTGTTCTTTCTCAAAGTGAGTGCAATTATGAGGCAGTAAAAAGTGAGAAGTGTCATTGATATTTCTTCTCAAATGACTGTTAGTTGCTTGTTTGTTTTGACATAAATTGTGCAATTTAGAGTTGTTCAAGAAGGTTACTTAATTTAAGTTACAGTTTGACAGTTTTGATTCAGAATATCTTTGTGTTACTTATCTGTTATAGTGTTTATGGTGAAATTCTAAATATATTTAGAGATCTTGGTCAAAACAAGAAAATATTACTTTTTTTTTCCCTGTAGGAAAACTTTTGAAATTTCTAAGGAAACTTGCCTGCACTAATTTCTCAAAACTGTTGCATTCAAATCAGTTTTCTTTTTTAAAGATGAAGCATTACCAATTTGGATTTATTCCACAAATCTGGCAAAGACATAAAGAAAAAAGAAGTCATACTGAGATACTTTGTTTATTTTTAATTAAAAGGAACTTAATCTTACCTCCAAGTGTTAGAAGATACCTGAAAGCTGAGTCTCTGTGAAGACAAATTCTCCTGAAAACTTGTTTTTCAGATCCTTGAAATTAAGTTCTTCCTTCCTTTAATCTTCAATATAATTTGGAAGGGGGAGAAGGGGTTAAGGGGGCTGGTTTTGCCAGGATTTGGTTAATTTATTTTTTAATATCGATGAATTGAGGTTTCATGAGATAGAAGGAAGGAAAATGAGGGACACTGATTTAAAAAAAAGCTCAGATCTGCAGGAACCGAGATAAAGAGAGGGCCAAGAGTATTCAAATATCAGAGATACTGGTGTCTTCTGCTTTTTTCATTAGTTGAATGTTTTATTATATTGAATATTTGTTTTGACCATTGCTTTTATGTTACTACTCATTTAAAATGAAGATGGCAGAACTCAGATAAAAATGTTAATATGAAGCCAAAATAAACTAAGAAAATTAAATAAGTTTTTAAGATCAAAGTCGTTTCTTGTTATTGTTAAGGATTTTCTCTTACCTACTTAAAGTACAGAATTTAGTCTTACTTAATAAGGGGTTTTCAGTGTTTTATTTATTCGTTTTATAAACTTTGTACAAAACTTTCACTTTGAGTTTTTTAACCTATTAGAATAATTAAGTAAAAAGAGGTCGCTGTAGGTCATCTGGACCAATCTTCTCAGGAAACCAAGTCTGGCTTCTAGGTCATGTTTCTCAGGCCCTCGTCCAATAGAGATGCAAAAATGTCCAAAGATGGGAATCCCTCAATTCATCTGGGAACCTGTTCCAAGGTTTAACTACTCTCACTGTGAAGAATATTTTCCTTATACCCACTTGGAGTTTCTTCTCTTGCCACTTGTGACCCCTGCTTTTTTGTTCTACCAGTGCAAACCTCTGGGAGGAAGGTGGTAGTTAGGTAGGTGTAAGGCTTTCTCTTTGCTGGGTTGATAGGAAACAGTTCACTTGGCTTCTTGTGCATGACATGCTGCAGCCTGAATTCAATTGGTTCGCGCAGGCTCATTCCAGGTTCTTTAGTGCATTTTTATCTGCTGGGGAGCCCAAAAAGTGGGAACAGAACTCAAGGAGGAGAGTATTTTCCCTTTTTTTTTCCTTTTTTTCTCCCTTTTTTGCCCTTTTTTTCTCCCTTTTTTTCCCTTTTTTTCCCTTTTTTTCCTTTTTTTTCCTTTTTTTTCCCATTTTTTCCCGTTTTTTCACGTTTTTTCCCATTTTTCCCATTTTTTCCCCTTTTTTTCCTTTTTTTTCCCGTTTTCCCTGTTTTTCCCGTTTTTCCCGTTTTTCCCGTTTTTTCCCGTTTTCCCCCGTTTTTCCCGTTTTTTCCCCTTTCCCCCCTTTCCCCCTTTCCCCCTTTCCCCCCCTTTTCCCCCCCTTTTCCCCCCTTTCCCCCCCTTTTTCCCCCCTTTTTCCCCCCTTTTTCCCCCCTTTTTCTCCCCTTTTCCCCCCTTTTCCCCCCTTTTTCCCCCCTTTTTCCCCCCTTTTTCCCCCCCCATTTTCCCCCCATTTTCCCCCCTTTTTTTCCCCCGTTTTCCCCCCTTTTTTCCCCCCTTTTCCTTTTTTTTTCTTTTTTTTTCCTTTTTTTCCTTTTTTCCTTTTTTTCATTTTGTTTTCTTTTTTTTTTTTCTCTTGTTTTCTTTTTTTTTTTTTGCTAATTTTGAAGGTAACTGTTCTGTTTGATTCAGCAAAAAAGGTCCAGCAGCCGAGGAAGCAGAGTTCTTGGTTATACTTAGGCAAAAGCCTCCCTAAAGTCTCATTAACAATGAGCACAGAAACAAATGAAAAGTTCTGTGTCCATAAGCTTTAAATAGAACAAATGATCTTCACTGGAAATTGAAACAAAATGTAGTCAGAAAACCCAACCACAATAGAACAACCTCAGTCTGCTTTCAACCTCTGTCTACTGTCGCTGGGCTTTTACCACTATTTATATTGTCTCAGATACTCAAGGACAAAGTACTGAATGATATTTTAGACTGTAGTAACTCCCCATAAATTGTCTAGCTCTCACTTGAGGAATTTCTCACTTGAGGAATGTTAGGTGGTTGTAAACATAACATATCTATCAATTTAAGTGGAATTGCTTCCATTGGTTATACTTCTGTATCACCCTATATTTAGGAATTAGACAGCTTTCAGGAATGAGACAAGGCAGTGGAGTGACTGGAAGTGCCTGCTGATAGCTCTGTAACAGCATTCATTTACATAGGAGTCTGAACTGAATTTTCAAATAAAAGTTCCTATCTCACTGTGCATGGTTTGAAATCACCAAAAATTACAAGTTAGAACATGCAAGTTACTTGATAAGTGAGTGAGAAACTTGGGGGGAAAAAAAAACCACATGATATTGCTCTCCTTTACCTTCATGTAAAAAATTGTCCTGTGCTTGATAATGTATAGTTTCTCAAGGTCCAAAGGGCAGAAGAGACCACATGTCATAATTAATTATTCATTAAGCCAAAACTGATTTTCTTGAGCAATCATCATTACATAAGCTTTTATGTAACAACACTTGGGTTATTAATTGGTGTTCATGTTTTACTGAAAGTGGAATATATAAGGAACATTTGTTTCAGCCTTCTGTTTTTCTGTCTCTTTTTCAAAACAAGAGACGTACTAAAATTAAGAGTATTCCATGTTAATATGGAATATTATAATATTAAGCAAATATTCCATGCTTTCTTTTTGTTTAAACTTGTTACTGTTCAGCTCTGTAAGGTAAAGCACAAGCTGTTGTGTTGCTAGAAACCAACACTAAGTTTTTGGTGCTTGATCAGAAAATAAGCATTCAATTCTTTTGGGTAAAATGTAAGAACAGATCTAATCCTTTTATAAATTATAATCATCTTGAAGAGAACCTATAATTTGATGATAAATTATAATGCAAAATACAACAATAAAGAAGATTTGAGCATGTAATAAACAATAATCATACTTTGGGAGTTGCTCGCCTGCAATTTATGCTGTTATTTGCTTTTTTCCCATGCACTTTCTTATTCTGTTTTCCACCATGCCAAATCTTTTTACACTGTTTTGTGTTGTTCAATGATATTAACTTTGCTAAGGAGACTTTCTTATTACATAAATACTCCTAGAGTTCATAATGCTTATCACACAATCATGATGTTTCTTCATCAATATTTTGTTTTAAATCACCTTTTCTTACAGTGATCAAAAAGACAAGACTAACATTTATCATCCCACGCACCTCAAGATGCAGAAAGCTTATGTAGATATGGTTATATGGATGTACATTTCCACCATATGAAACAAATATTTTTTTTCTTACATTCAGTTTAACATGTGAAACTTCATATGACTTGACTACATGTATTTCACTGAAATACAAAAATAAATATTCAATTTTAAAATGTGTATTTACCAAGTGTTGACGTAATTATAATTTATGCTACAAAATCTGGAGATTCTGATATTCTGGTATCATGAGTTAAATCTAAAATATTGATAGTCTCTTTGTTTAGTTCTGCCCTCTTTGAATTTGCAACTGACTTTTTGGAGCCTTTCTTGACAGTCATGAAACAGATCTTCCACACATTAATAAGCCACAAAGGCAGCTCAATATATTAAATGAGATTGAAATACAACCTTTTTCAGAGCTGTTGCATGTCCATGTTTTCCCTGAAATGTCATGTTTTTTGTGGAAATCTTAGCTTAACAAAATTTGAAGTCTTGGCCGTGTTTCTTTGAGATTTCCTTATATGGAGAAATTCAGGTCAATGAGATTTGTGCCCATTCAATGCATCTTATTGTCCACAGGTATGAACTTTAACAAATCAGACTTGCTGCTCATGCATGTGGCAAATTAAGTTTTCCTTGACACATTTAAGTTTGTCCATGTTTTCCAGATAGAAACATAGAATATGTGGTTATAAGCAGTACAAGCAAAGCCAAATCAATGACTTGTTAGAAACTGACTTTTTAGTATCTATTATTCTTTTCTCACAGAGAGTAAGTCTATCACAAAGTGTTACAAATATATGCCTGCATGTTTTAGTGAATAATGAAAATGATCCCTTTCAATTCTGTAATAGAATGAAACAAACATACAAATTTAGGGAAGATTTTGAGCATTGTATTTTAAAGGGTTTTTTCTCTGTAGTAGGTGCTTTTAGGTTTAGCTTGGTATTGATAAAAAAACAAGACTCTCCAGTAACTCTGGCAATCGTAACTTTGGTAAAACATGCTACAGACAGATTTCTCCAACAGTGTTTTAGCTAATCTGTCTGGAAGTTGTCCGTGAATTTCTAAACAGGGTGCTTAATGTTGTATAAGTGCATGAAAGATCTTTTCTGCAAATCTTCTCCTTGGATTATGGGTCTTTAATATGTTTTGTTTGAAGCAGCAAAGAGACTACTTATTCAACAAAATGTCTTCTTAACCATGCCAAAATTCATCCTTTGGAGAGAAAAAAAATCTGGATATTCTGATAACACCAAGGATGCATGACTAGAGCAGAATGGTTCCCCCATTATCCAAGAGGAGGCAGTCATAGAACTACTGAAATGCTTGGATATTCATAAATCTATGGGACCAGACGGGATCCATCCCAGGGTAATGAGAGAGCTGGCAAACGAGCTTGCAAAGCCACTCTCCATCATTTACCAACAGTCATGGCTCACTGGTGAGGTTCCGGATGACTGGAAGCTGGCCAATGTGATACCCATTCACAAAAAAGGTGCAAAGGAAGATCCTGGTAATTATAGACCAGTCAGCCTGACCTCAGTACCTGGCAAAATAATGGAACAGTTTATATTAAGCGCCATCACGCAAAATTTACAAGATGGCCAGGGTATCAGACCCAGCCAGCACGGATTTAGGAGGGGTAGGTCATGTTTGACCAACCTGGTCACCTTTTATGACCAGGTAACCCACCTAGTGGATGCAGGGAAGGCTGTAGATGTTGTTTACTTGGATTTCAGCAAGGCCTTTGACACTGTCTCCCACAGCATACTCCTAGACAAACTCGCAGGCTGTGGCTTGGACAGGAGCACTCTTTGCTGGGTTCAGAACTGGCTGGATGGCCGGGCCCAGAGAGTGCTGGTGAATGGTGCTGCATCCAGCTGGCGACCAGTCACCAGTGGTGTCCCTCAGGGGTCTGTGCTGGGGCCAGTTCTGTTTAATATTTTTATTGATGACATGGATGAGGGTTTAGAGTCCTTTATTAGCAAATTTGCAGATGACACTAAGCTGGGAACGTGTGTTGATCTGTTAGAGGGACAGAGGGCTTTGCAGAGGGACTTGGAACGGTTGGATGCATGGGCAGAATCTAATGGGATGAAGTTCAATAAGTCCAAGTGCCGAGTCCTGCACTTTGGCCACAATAACCCCCTGCAACGCTATAAGCTAGGAACGGTGTGGCTGGACAGTGCTCAGGTGGAAAGGGACCTGGGGGTGCTGGTTGACAGTCGATTGAATATGAGCCAGCAGTGTGCCCAGGTGGCCAAGAAGGCCAATGGCATCCTGGCCAGTATCAGGAATGGTGTGGCCAGCAGGAGCAGGGAGGTCATTCTTCCCCTGTACTCAGCACTGGTGAGGCCTCACCTGGAGTATTGCGTCCAGTTCTGGGCCCCTCACTTTAGGAGGGACGTTGAGATGCTTGAGAGTGTCCAAAGGAGAGCAACGAGGCTGGTGAGGGGCTTGGAACACAAGCCATATGAAGAACGACTGAGGGAGCTGGGGTTGTTCAGCCTGGAGAAAAGGACACTCAGGGGTGACCTTATCACTCTCTTCAACTTCCTGAAGGGTGGCTGTGGTGAGCTGGGGGTCGGTCTCTTTCTCCAGGCAACAACAGACAGAACAAGAGGACACAGTCTCAAGCTGCGCCAAGGGAGATACAGGCTAGAATTAAGGAGCAAGTATGTTACAGAAAGAGTGGTCAAATACTGGAATCATCTACCAAGGGAGGTGGTAGAGTCACCATCCCTCGAAGAGTTTAAAAAAAGACTGGATGTGGCACTTGGTGCCATGATCTAGTTGAGGTGTTAGAACATGGGTTGGACTCGATGATCTTAAAGGTCTCTTCCAACCTAGAATTTCTGTGATTCTGTGATTTTTATTTATGTGTAGTTTTAAGTCCTCACATGACTACCATCGCTATCCATGTGAACTTGTGTAGTTTCAAACACTGAGTTTAACAAAAATTTGTGACTTTTGTTCAGAGACTCTGAAGAGCAAAGATGCAGACTATTCCTGTGGGAACTGGCATCTTGCAAAGTAGGCTTTACTGAAAAGTCAGAAAAAAGCTGCTGATTCCCTAACAACCTTTCCCAGCGACGAATCATTTTCACTACTGTTGGGGACAGCTTTAATTTGCAAGTGAGCATCTTTGAGGATCTCTTTGGTAGATGCTGTTTAGAAAACATGCTCTTCTCTTGTCTCATCATAATGGGTGTTGGCAACTTTTTTGGTACCTGCTGTAGTTACATTTTAGGATGAAAGAGACAATATGCATATTATCTGCTCACTATACTGACTTCTAGCATCTGAGGGACCCATCGCTTTACCCAGGGTGATTATGCAGTATACTTTGATGTTGTTTTCATAAACAGCATTTTATGGGTGGCTAACAGTTTATGAAAGTTTTTGAGCTTTTTATTTTCCTAAAGGAATTGTACATCTTGGGTTGAAAATACTATGAACAAATCTTAAGCTTCCTGAGTATTTAGTAGATAGTTATTATTAATTTATTGATTTGGTATTGGGCCATCTAAATGTAGTTAAACTTTCAGTGTTAAACTCGTTGGGAAAATAAGCTATAATTGGATTGATGGAGTTTTGGTTGGGTTTTTTTTGCCTTTGAAAAGAGCAAAGTATGTCTCCAACAAGTATTTTCTATGGTGATAAGTTGTCCACAAGGCTCATTGCTAAAACATCCTGTATGGCCATTGATTTCAAATGAAGTTACTTAAAATAAGTGTGAATAAGACACATCAGACCTGGATTTTTATGACTTAATCCATGTTATCACATACAGATGTTCAAAATTGACATTAACTAATAGTCACACTATTATACTTAGAATGATAGTTATATCTCTTCAGTTTTGAAATATTCTTTCATAGGTATATATGTATGCACAAAATTAACTTTTGTGTAGTTCATAAGTTTCATTTTCCCTCCACAAGCCGATGTAGTAGAGGCTTTTCACTTTCACTGCGTCTTCCCCTCTACTTTCGAGGAGGCGAGATCATGGTCTACAGCTCACTTCTGATCCAAAGGAGTTTTGTCAGTCCTGCCTGAGCTCCTAGTCCCTTGTCTCTTGTTTATGAAAGTGTTTTGCTTCTCAGACTTAGAAAGGGAGTTTGTTCTCCATCCTGTCCTCATTGAGTTGCATGTTGCTCTTAGAGGGCTTTGCCAGCAGTTTCACTGGTACTATTGGAAGTCTTCTTTCCTTACAGGCTTCCTTAGCACCTCAAGCAGGTTGTCCTTAAACTGACTTGCTGGTATGACTCTGAATGAAAGACATTCATGTTGTAAATATGGACAGGATGCAGTTATTTGTATATATTATACACACACACATATAGATACTTGCACATAAATTTAGAAAATAATGTTGACTTTTAGCTCAGAATTTAAATAACATAACTGTGGAATCAAAATCATCTGTGTAATGCAATATTAAGATAACCTATAATTGCATTAGTTTAGAGGAATGCATTATTGACATGGATATGTTCACATTTTATGAGCGGTTAGGGTTTTCCAGAAAATTTTCAGAGCTATGCTGATGTACTACAGAAAATAAGAATATATATGAATCAAATAGCAAAAAGAAAACTCACTGACTTTTGCAGCTGTTTTGACAGCAT
This sequence comes from Ammospiza caudacuta, assembly GCF_027887145.1. Lineage (NCBI taxonomy): Eukaryota > Metazoa > Chordata > Aves > Passeriformes > Passerellidae > Ammospiza > Ammospiza caudacuta. Next base: position 33,291,534 of record NC_080595.1, read on the forward strand.
ATGGTATGTGACATTTTATCATGTGTTTACATGTGAGATGGTTCTAAACAACAGCTTTTTCTGAGCTTGTTAGAAATCAGAATACAAACATGTTGAGTTAATAGTCTGCAGCCACATGTTTATTAGTTTTTAACACATTGCAAGATACACCTTTAAAGATGAGGAGTAAGAAAATTTAACAACCCCAGTTGCCAGCTCTGAAGAGCCAGAGAGCTCATCTGTAGGAACTGAAGAGCAACTATACAGCATCAGAACAAGGTTCCATCTAGTGCACCATGTTGCCTCCCACAGGGACTAACAGACAATGCTCAGAGGAACAAAACAGAGTAAGCATGTAGAGCTGCCTCCTGCGTGTATCCTCTTAGTCTTTAGTTATTTGTAGTTCTAATTTCTCTGTGATTAGTTGCTCTGAAGAAAAATGTGATTTAGTCCAATCTCTGCTGAAGCCTGTGTGATGTTTTAATGTCCAAAACATGACATGGCAAAGAGTTGCACAGCTTAACTACAATTTGCTTGAGGAATCATTTCCTCTTGCTAGGTTTGAATCTGCCGTGTCTGAACTTCTGTTGATACCCTTTTTCTTCTGACAACTCATTACTGTCGTCAGTATTCAGATATTGTGACAGTGGGCACTAGAAATTCCTAAGATAGATGAATGAGGTGTTTTATCATAATAATTGTTTTGATTTGTAACATCTGGAATCTAATATCTATATATATTCCATCTTTATGCATTTTGGGAGCAGATGTTCACTGTAGCTCCTTTCAACATGTTTCTGGTTTTGTCTTTGACATCCTACTGTAATGGATTAAAATAAGCAATTTGGCAACTACCCAGGCCTTTAAATAAACTTTAATAAGTTGGAGAATCATTGCATCTCTTGTGGCGCCAGACCAGCAGCTATCTATATACATGTTTCTTTTCATCTTACACAAGGGTTGTTTTCCCTCTAGTTATTTATTAAAATTGTCGTTTATTTATCACTTCTTCTTTAAACAAATTGCACAGGAATAATTTTTACTTTTCAGTTTGTTGATCAAAATGGGTAGGTCCTTAAGCATAGTAAATCCAATGCAAAATTTAAAATGATTAAGCTTATCTACTGTTTAGTGGAAATTAGGTGGAAGTCAATGGTGGCAGTGTGGTGAATTAAAGAAAGATATTTGAACTGGACTTTCATTAGGCACTTCTGCAAACAGAAATAAGAGGTGTGAAAAAGATGAATCTGAATGCCATTTTATTATGGCATGAATCTGAATGCTATGTCATTAACAGCTATTTTGTCTGTTCTATCAAAGCTTCATGTACAGTCATAATTATACCAGAAAAGTTTGCAATTACCAATGTGTATTTGTGTGTTTTCTTAGTAAAGGAAGATTTTATTACACTGATTTAAGCACAGGTTCTCCTGCATACCCTTTTCAAAGGATAGTCTGGTAGTTCAGTATAGTCATAGTCTCAGAATAAAAGCTGGACCCTGGTATAACATTATCCTTAATGAGATTCTAACTATAATATAGTTTTCTCTATTTGCATTTAATGAGGTCCTATGTGAAATATTTCTTGATTCTGCTAGTGTATGAATAGCACAATTCTAGACATCTACAGTCTTTAAAGAGATTAAATGTCATCTTTGCAAAAAATCATCTGCCAAACTAAAAAGTATGAAAAGGTAGTGTAAATAGTAATAAGTATGATGAACTAATAATGGATTAAGTCAAGGCATCAAGAAATCCTTCCATTCTAGATAGTTTAAATTCTATAGAATCTAGAGTATATATATTAAAGTGTACTCTTGTATTACCAAAGATAGCTTCTATGCAATTTAGAATTACTGTTAATTGTACTTTGGTTCTATACAAAGTTGGTCATGGACAACATGTTCTACCTTAAATGTTAATTATCTTCCTTTTTTTAATTGTATAGTGTTTTGGCTGGATACAATGGTACTATCTTTGCATATGGTCAGACAGGCAGTGGCAAAACTTTTACCATCACAGGAGGAGCAGAACGTTACAGTGATCGAGGCATCATTCCCAGGACTTTATCTTATATTTTTGATCAATTGCAGAAGGTATGGAACATTATTTTCTGTTAATTTCTAATGTCTGGTTTCAAATATTTAACTGTTGCTTATGGTTGTTTTTATAATAGTAGTAGTGGAAGTCCTAAAACTAATACTTAACAAAATATCTAACTTGACACGGTACTTACTGTGTGCAAGCATATATGCGTAGTTGTTTTGGCTACCTGATTTATTGCAATAGTCTGAAAACAATGGGCATCGTTAGGGGGGGCTTTTGTTGTTGTAAAACCCAGTCTATTTTCAGTTGATGCAGCATACCTTCAGATCACACAAGTGGTTCTCCTTGTCTAACGCTTACATCAGCTCCACTCTGGTTTTGTATTGCATGCATTGCATTTCATTGTTGACTTTTTATGTGATGAAATGAGTCAATAAGTGAAAGGATGTGCCAGAGTAAGCACATTGATTTTTTTTGTTGTTATGCTTATTATGTTTGTGAGAAATTTAATTTTCTTTTAGTGTCTGAAATACTTACATGAGTCAACACAGTCAATTATTCCAGTACTTTTATAATTATAGGAGAAAGTGAAGAGAGGAGTCTGGTGTAATTTATGTTTTGTCTCTTCATATATTCCACCAGGCCTCTGACTGATTAATCTTCACATTTTAGCAAAGCTATTTAATTAATCCAATTTAAATATGATTTGCCGTTAACATAAATCATTCCACTGTACATTTATACTCTTTCAGTTGTGTACTGCAGAATACCAATCTGTTTGCAGAAGGGTATACGACTCAGTCGCACTAACATGCCCTGTCTCAGTAAGGGTTAACAAGAGTGAGTAATTACTTTGGCTCTTTGGAAGTATGGCTTTGGCAGGTAAATGTACACAGCATGTACAGGTGCACAAAAACTTGCCATTGTGGGAATGGAAATAAAAAAACACACATGGTCATGTTATCTTAGACTTTCTGCTGCGCTCACACAACCTCCATGGAGGACTTTTGTTGTGGAAAGTGAACAGGTTTATCGTGTAATTGCCAACAACAAACAGTGCTAACACACCAACATTCTTTTCTAATGTTAATTATGTAGTAAAGAAAAATAACTAGATGAGAATTTACTCGTATGTTTGTCAGATTCTCAACACAGAAATACAAATGTTTCCCATTTCAGACTGGGTTTTGGATCAAAAGTTATACTTAGTTACACTTATGGGGCTATTTCAATTTTCCTGCTTCCACATCATTGTTTCATTTTTTTTTTTCTTAGTGCATTTTAAAGGATCTCTTCTTGGTGTTTTATCTTTCCTCTTGCATTTCTTTTCATATCTGTCCCCTGTTGCATTTCTTTATACCTACAACTATGGTTTGGAAGATGCTCAAATAGAGGAGAAGAATCATTTGCCTTCTAACCCTAAGTAGGATGAAACAGGAGAAAGTGAAATCAGGGACATGAAATGCAAGACTTGTTAAGCTCTTACTTGGACAAAGCACAATTTGAAACCAAAGAAACAAAATTGGAGAACTAAATGAGAAGCAAATCAAGCCCTTTGTTTTTAATAACATCTCCTTTTCATTTAGAAATTCTCCTATTTCCATGGCATCCTGTTTGAACTGTTCCTTACTACATTTTTTCCATCCATCTGTAGTATATCTTTTAAATTATGTCCCTTGAAGTATTGAACTGTCATAACCAATTAAAAAAACACGGGAAATAATTATTAAATGAAACTGACAAGTTATATCTCAAAGTATTTTGCAAAAAACCTGCAGTGGATTGAATTATTACATTTCAACTGTGATATGAGTGCTTTCACAGTGGTTTTGTCTGCTGAAAAAAAAGTGACTGATTTTCTAATTCTCTTTTATTTCTTTAATTTTGGAAATCATAGCCCACTATTTTGAGGTTTATGTTGTTTGGATTTGGCTTTGGGGCAGGGGAAAATTGTCGGCAAAACTCAGTTGTGTTAAATTACTTTTTGGCAATGTAATTTACCAAAAGAATTGTGATTGCAGAGAACAGCTGACATCATATCATATACAGTGCTCTAATGTTGTGATGAAGAGAATGAAAACCAGTATGTCATTGATGTTTCTAAGTTAAGCAAATCTTATTTTTGTTGCCGTTTTTACTTTTGCTTTGTTTTTTCTTTAAGTACAGTCTTTCTATCCATAATATGAGCATTTACCTTCTTATAAAAACTTTCTTTTTTTAGTGCAGAAGTGAAAAATGCCATATTGCATAGTTCTGTAAGCAGCTCACATGTTCTAAATATAAACAGACTTTTTAAAGTATACAGAATCAATTAAAAATCCCAGACTAAACTCATGGTAATGGTGGTTTCTGTGGGGGATTTTTGTTTTAGTGAGTGTTGTGTGTGTGTGTCTCTATTTTATTTGGGAGCTTTTGTGGGTTGTTTTTTTTTTCTCCTTTTTTCTTCTTGAGTCCTTATGCATATGGTAACACAAAACATGAAAGTATCAGAAATTGAATATGTGCACCATACCCATGAAAAGAGACAAAGTGAGAAAGTGACCTAGAAGCCACAGAAATAAACTTGTCTTCTAATCTACCTCTGACTTCTGTTTATAACACTATTTTTTTTTCTTATCCAGGATAGCAGTAAAGTGTACACGACTCATGTTTCCTACTTAGAAATCTACAATGAATGTGGTTATGATCTGCTGGACCCAAGACATGAGGCCTCCAAAATGGAAGATTTGCCGTAAGTAATAAATACAGAAAATCATCAAAACCAACAGGAATCATTTTAGTATACGCTATTACATTGTTTAAGGACTTTTTGAAGTTGTGCTACTGATCTCAGTGTTCATTTAATCAAAATACTTTGTTTTCACAGTTCTGTCAATGGCGGCTAAGTGTTCTGTTATTTTGCGTGCATGGAGGGTAGGGAGTAACCAAAGGTGAAAGGATTGAAAGTGTTCACTGCTATTATGCAGAAGAGATTTACAGGCACTGACAAGGAGAAGGTGCACTTGTTTTTCTCATGGCACCCTGTCTCTTTGTATGGCATGTATGACTGTGTGGGGCAGTGACATGGAACAGATGGTATTTCCTAACAGCAGTAATGAGAATCTCCCTGCTTCTATTTGGACCTTTTACTTCAAGGATAATTATTTTTCTAGAATATGCAATTGTGAAATAAGGTAAGTTACAGCTAGAAAATAGGCCACAAGTAGCTCCAAAGAATAGTATATTTCCTTCAGAAAAGATGGCTGCTCTAATAGTAGTCATTGATCAGACACTAGCACCTAGTGATTGGAGAAGGGTAGTAAACAAAGGTTTGTAGATCATGAATGCTCCAGGTGGTGAAGTTAAAGATTTCTAATTTATAGGAAATCCAAGTCCTAGTCTTTAAGTCTGAAATAATAGTTTATAGTATGTGTTATTTTTAAATAGCTAAGCAAACAATAGGTGTGAATAAGTGAGTTGTTCACTGGATTTGCAAGTACGCTGAAATAATGCTGGGCACTGTGGATTTTATCATTCAACATGATTGTAACAGACACTTGTATCAGCAGTGATTTTATTGCTGTTTACAAGAGCAGGAAACATGCTGAAAATTTTCAGTGGGACAATAAAAGAAAATCAACAGAATTTTATTTTGAAATAACTAATTATGTTATTCACATATTATTAAATTTTATTTGTTAAAAATAAATCAAATTTATCTTTTTTATTTATTAAAGAAAATCTTGCGGCACATTATTTTGTGTTTAAATGGAGCTTTGTTTTTTCATGCAGTATGGGGTATCTAGGATATGTATGTACAAAGTAATTTTCAAGATTGATCTTTATGAAAGAAGCTGGTCTATAGATTAGGAAAGCAGCAGACAAATGCAAAGTGTGGGACTGAGCTGTGAATTGGTCTAATTGTTTCAGTTTATTTACCTGAAAAATGGAAGTAGAATTTATTGCTTTATGACACATCCGTGCTATGAAGACTGTTTGTCATTATCAGTGTCTTTCATGATGAAGTTTAGGATTCTAATCTAATTTATTTTCTGCTTCCTGTGGCATTCAGACCAACATTTTAATCAGAGGCTAGTTTGCATAGTATAATTTAGTGCTGTGTCCATTTTTGGATGGACAGAAAATAGTAAATAGTGTGTTACACTTTTTTCTACTTATTAGATTTAATGCTATCAAGTTATTCAAGTTTATTACATTAATAATTTCATTTATTAAATTATTTAAAATATTTTATCTGAACTCATTCAATTTAACATTTTACAAGGATGAATTTATTCAATTCAAAGAAACTGAATTTTAATAATATAACTGTGACTTTGAAACAGATATTTGGGGTCACATGCTCTGGAAAATGTCATATTTTAAAACTAGGTACTGAATATTTCCTAATAATTGTGATTTTTAGAAAGCTCCAATTAAGTTTATATATGGTGATTCAATAAATGAAAGAATAATTCTGTGTTGTGTGTTAAGGTTATTTTAAAACATAAAAGTTGATGGATAATTTGATTGTAAATTAGGAATAAAGCATGCTGGGATAGTCATAATTACTTGTAAACTTGCATAGTGTATACTACTGCAGGATGAGTTTAATAAGATAATAAATTTTTTCTCTGCTAAGTAATAATAATGCTTGAAGGTTTTACTGTACATGGGCATTATTTCCACTACATCATTTATCAAGAAAATATGTACTGTAAACTAAAACTATACCTACATAAGTTACATGTTTTATGTGTAATAGTACTTAATTAATAAAATATGTTTTGTTTATTTTTTAATATTGTAGTCTGGGAATTCAAAACTTAAAATTTCTAGTGTCATTCTGATCTAAAAGGGGAGTAAAAATTGCAGGAATAGGTGGTTACATGATTAACTATATTTCAATTACTTAAAAGATAGAGGTTACTTATAAGTAAATAATCATATTTTAAAATATATCAGGTGTTTATCATCTAATATATATTTTTTGGAGAATTTTATGTGCTTAAAACCTCTTAATATTTTAGTGGCAGTAAGCAAAATACAAAATAATAACTTTAAATTTGCTTGAAAGCCTGTATTTAATGAGAATATTAAAAAGAATTTGGTTTTTATACTTTAAAGGTGTCATATTATATATAATTTTCTGTTCAACCACACAGTGGATCATCTAAGCTTTGAGCACCATAAAAAGCCAAAGGCTTTTTACGGCTTCAAACCCTATGTTCTTGGGTAAATATTAGCAGTCACAGCTGATACTTTCCTAAGTATTTAAGATGGACAGGAAGAGTATTGAAGAAATGTGTCATTTTAGAAGAATAAGCAAAATGATTAGTTAACCTCATGTGATGTGCAGATTGTTCTGGAATAGTATTGCTATCCATATTCTTGCAAAAGAAGGGGATGTAATTTGAATGAAAGATATGTACTTCTGACCAGCAAACTCATCTTTATATTACCAGCTCAATGCAGGGACTAAGCACAGATTGCATTCAGGTGAGAGAGGCTGTGAAAGGCTTGTGGATTCATGACAGACTTGTTGATAGTACTTGAAAAATGAGACCTTGAAACTGTATTTGATGCTTAAGGCAAAAGGAATAATACACATTTTTAAAATTGTCCATTACATTTAAACATTACACGATTATACCTGGAATCTCAGCTTCTGAAGTCAAGGTTTTGTGTGTAGCCATACTTTGTTTATTCTGTAGACTATGAAATTTTCATCTTAGCTCTGCTTACTCATTTCATCCAAGTCTGCCAGATGAGGAAGAGATTCTCACAAAAACCACTACTTTTCTGTAAATAAATTCCTGACAAATGCATGAATATGAGCTGCATGTCTATATGTATACATATACAGATTCCTGCATAGAACTATGAAGAAATTGAATTTAATATTGGCAATCTAATTCTGTTTGTAGCTGTAGAGAATTCCATGTTTCTACAAGGACTTTCTGATTGTTTTCAACACATAAAGGTATGAAATAATTGCTATAAAGCAAAGCTGGTAGGAGACTATTTAAGTACTTACTGCCACCTTATGTTTTGCAAGAGTGTTGAAATTAGGAATACTTTTCTGAAGCTCTTAATTTGCTGTGCATTTGTGAATGAGCCTTTTATCTCCAACAGGTTCTTGGTTGTAGTGTATATGTGACCAAATGTTACTGAATTTCACTTTAATTACAGCCTATCAGAAAAGTTCTTCCTAATGTGTTCTTATTTATCCAGAAGAAAGGAATTTTTTGACATCATATATAGCACAAATGTAAAAACTGAAGTTATAGAACCATTAGTCGAGAATGACTAGATTAATTCATAGGTAAGCAATAAGTAACTGCTTTACCTCTCTGATGGCATATGAGGGCTAACTACAATTAGTGCTGTTTTGCCTTAGAATGATAATCTAAGCTGCAGTAATTGAGGAGGTACTTGTCAGGGAGCTCAGACAACAATTCCTCCACAGTGATGTGGCCAGGGGAAAATAGAATGTAAATTTCAAGTCATCAAAAGGGATTCCCCGTTTTTGTGTGAAGATTCTTTAAAGTCTTCTTTAAAGAATCTTTTGTGCGAAGATTCTTTCAAGTCCTCTTTGAGAGGGAAGTGTTTAATTTTTAGTATGATGCAGTCTTCCTTTAAGGAAACCACACTTTAAGCTCAGAGCCAATTAACTTCAAACATCAGCAATGATGTCTATATCAATATATGTTAGTAACATGCAGAACTGTTATGTTCCATGGGGTCAGTGTGAAATAATTTCCCTTTGAAACAAAACCTGTTACTGCATATTGATGAATTATCTCAAATGAGTTTGTACTCTTCTGTTTCTCTACTGCCCTCCAAGGGCTTTAAGAGTTATCAAAGTGCTGACATGGAAAGCTAAAGCAACTACTAAAATAACTCCTGCCTTCCTTAACAAAGAAGGATAAAAATAAAATAAGGCTAAAGGAATGATCTTAAACATATAGGAAACACATTTTATTCAGTCTGATTTTTTGATGCAAATAAACCTGATTTTCTCCTCCAGTCTCAACAGTGTTAATGTCAGCCCCTTTTAATGGCTGTACCAATTCTGTAATTTGGAAACTGACCACCAACCATAAACCTACAATAATATATTTCTAGTGTTCTCAGAATTATCCCTATTTAATACTTCTAAGGCTAATAATATTACTTGTTCACTTTTTTATATGAAATAAATTCTTTCAAAATTAAGAGTGCTCATTGTGTTACTAGTGAATAGCAAAGGTTAAGAGAATACAAAGTTTTGTGAGGTTAGACTTTAATGAGGAGACAGCTAAAAACTGTTTTGAATAATTTCTTCAAAGACTGATTTTTTTAAAATTACAGTTCAAACAAATTACACTTAAAATGCATACAATAACTTCAGCATACAAGATATATTGGTTATTCACATCCATGTTTTATGTTGATTTGTTTCCTGAAAAAGAGTATAAAGTCCAGTGAAGCTTTTTAAAGGTAACTTTTCTACAAACATTTGAGCAAATGTCAAAATGTATTTAACAAATTTTTTTTTTTGTGAGTGAGATTATTTAAGTTGCCTACAAATTCTAACAGATTTTGTATGTTTTGTTCATACATGAATCACTGATCTCACTGGTTCAGTTTTGATCCCTTGTTCTACATGATGGGATGGGTGAGAGAGAGTGCACAGCTTTTTTCAGATGTCAGTGAGAAAAGTTTAGCAATAAATGGCTTGATGGGGTAACTGCTTTGGTAAGACAGAATAAGAGGAGGAAGATAGGAGGCAAATCTTGCATCCCATCACATGCTGGGTGCCCTGCACCCATGCAGAATTGGACAGAGCCTGAATGATTTCCCCATGGCACACTGCACAAGAGCAGTACAGATCCTGGCCATGGAGAGAAGGTCTCCCTTTTGCTCTTTCGAGCCTTTGTATGATTTTCTTACAAGAAAACAACTTCATTCTAGAAGGTGTTCTTCTGAGAACTCAGTGAATTTATTCGGCAGCCAAGGGATCTGTGCAGCACAACTTGGGCCTGAATGCCCCACTGCATGCACAGCACCTCACAGGCTGTGCCTGCTCAGGTTCACTGTTACATGAATCATTAACCCTAAATATGTAACAGCCTCCAGTCATGTCCATAACATCCAGAACAGCCTAACTGTGTTTTTGTTGTCTCAAAACAGAATCCATTGGAGACAGTGGGAAGGATTTCCTATCACAATATGATGTGTCAAGCAAGCAGTCTGCCCGAGCCCTTACTCATCTCATAGTTCTGCCATGTCTCATAAGGGAGATTATGCTCTAATTCTCTTCTTGGATGGTGTCCTGGTTCAGGGCAAATTCGGGAGAGAACCCCCAAAGGGGTTCCTCCAGAAAACTGCAGATTCAACCGCCCTCTCCCCGCAGCTGGTTTGGGAAAAATACCTCCTTGGAGAAAGTTGGAAAAAACTGCTTATTGAACAATTAAACCTAAACAATATTGAGCAATAAAAGCTCTTGCTGCTCCAAAAGAGATGACAAACTCAGGAAGTCCCCTCCATGGGCTGTAGCTCAACTCACACAGTCTCTTATCAGTCCCTCCAGTGCTGGAAATGTCGTGGCCCAGGCCCAGCCTGGTGGACCACAGGTGAGAGCTGCCAGTGCCCTTCTGGGTGTTCAGTCCAGAGCAGGTTTAAACAGGTCCAAAGAAAAGAAAAAAAAAAATCCATAAAACTTCTTTGCCTCAGCTAGCTAAAACTAACTAAAAGCCAAGGAGAGCTGTGTCCTGTTGTCTGTCCATCTGCAGAAAAAACAGTCCAGGAGGAGGAATGTGGAGGAGTGAGTGCAGTTTTCTGAAAATAAAAATCCACACTTCTCTCCCCACTTCACTCTTGAAACAAGTCTTAAATTTGCAAAACTTATTATTCAGCATAAGCAGAACATATGACTGGGGATAAAAGCAACATATAGTTAGCCCAGGACAGATAGAAAATCAAATCTGTGTGCTGTTGTGGTGGTGGTAGCTGAATAACTTTGTGACCTTGCCTCTTGAATAAGTGTTGACTTTGTCCTCTGTTGTGGTATTCAGGTATTCATGTGGTATTCATTATCTTTTGAAAGATCATCTTTTTGGAATGATGCATAAGATGATTATCCTGACAATTCTTTCCTAAAAGCTAAAGTCCCTTGCAGTTATAACATATTTGTTTCTTATAACTGATAAATACCTAATAAAAGATAAATAGATATCTATTTTATCTATTTATCTCTGTGCAAATAGATACCTATTCGTATCCATTAATTTATTCTGTTCTTCTGAACAGAATACAAGATGCATACTTGCTGCTTTTCTCTTTTAACTTGATCCTAAATTTAATTGTGGCCCTATAGTCTCGTCACAATGACACAGTATCACTATGTCCTGCTAATGTATTGGCATAGGGCTTGTATATCTTCATATGTTGTTTTTTTGCATCATTATGATCAATTCTTAAATGTTTATAAATTTTTTAAGATTACTTTATATTTCTTCAATTCTAAGCCCTAAAGAAAGATATAATAATGGGAAGCTTGACTTTTAAAATGGTCATTCGTTTTCCAAAATATATTAAGGGGATTTTTTATTATCATTTTTAGTGCACAAATTAATGCGATAGTATTAATTAATCAAAGGAATCTTTAAGGTCAATATTTGCTAGTAACAAGAATTTAATAAATGAAAGCATTCAGTGTGCAAGGCTATCCTGCATTGGTGGCAGCTGAGTTGATGCAGGAAAGAGCACAAGTTAATAAGAGTATACTGCAATCAGAATTGCTCTGGGCTTTAGTGTGTGATGCAGATGCAGACAGAATACAATCTGACATTATCAAAAGTTTGATACACAAGGCCAGACTTATACTTTGGGGTTTATGTTTTGAATGGGGAAGCTGAATTTTGGGAATAAATGAGAAATGTCTTATACCACCACACAAAAATAAGGCTAATGGTGGGAGGCAATCTTGGAAGAGCAATTGTTATGATTACCAAAGATTTGTGTGTATTTTATGTGCAATTTTTCTTGAAAAGAGTGAGCGCATTTCAATGTATTAAAATTATTTCTCTATATTAATTTGAATGTTTTGACCATCAGACTGTGAACTACTCCCACAATGTCTAAGAGCAATACTATGGAATGCTGCTTTGATGCTTGATTTCATTCTCAGTTTGAGGTGGGGGAAAAGAAAGTAAAGCAGAGCAAAACCCAATCTCTCTGGTTTTGAAGCAACTTGGAGTAATTAACCAGCAAAAACTACCTACTGATAAAAACTCAAGACCCATACTCCCTCTTGTGGTTTATCTTGAAGAACATGAAAAATATTTATATACATATATGTATATCTATAGGTGTATATGTATGTATAGAAAATATTATCTATACTTAAGCAGAAGATAAAGTTTTAGTTTAAATAAAAACAACTTCCAACTTTTAAAAATGCTCTAATTTGTTTTAAATTGTATCAGAACATGTAACTCACTCTGAAAGACATGTTATTTATCTTCAGATTTAGTGTACTTCTGTTTTAACAGATTCTTCTCTGAGTTTTCCAAATCCAGTGAGGCAACTACTTGGCCTCCATGTTGGGTACTATAGAATGTCCCAGCTGAGGAGACACTAATGTCTACTTACTAATGCCAATAAATTTTAACTCTCATTAACCGTCTCAAAAGAAAAAAAAAATCTTATGTTGAAGGACTATTCAAAGAAGTGAAAAGGATTTTCAGTAATATTTAGCAGCTCTTTTGGAGCTTTTGCCATATCTTTGATGCTTGCATCCAATTCCTTACTAGCAGCTTCTGTCTTATAGATGTGTAACTAAGAACATTTCTAATAGGGGGAATAAATAAAATCATTGTTAGCTTGCTTTTAATTTAAGGGGGGATAATTTACAGTTGTATTTATTACCATTTAAGAAAAATGAAAAGAGAAGTAGTCTTGACAAATGTTTCTAAAGTTATTAGAAACATGTTGACTACAGATGTGTTGATTCTGAAATATTCCATGTACATTTGTATGTCAAAATAATGGTATGCTTTATGTATCATCTGTACTTGGTAATAGCAAACAAACCCTTACATATTATTTGTTTGTGAGGGTTCATCTAATCTCTTACTCTTGAAATTTTAATATCTCAATAAATAAAAATACCAAAGCTTTCTCTAAAATGTACAGTTTTCTTATATTTCTTTTCTATGTGAAGTTTCATAATAAAGGAATAAAAAGGAGGTGACAGTAAAAAAAGACATCAATATTTCCTTTAATGTGAATAATTTGTTCTTCATGTGAATAATTTATTCTTCATGTTCTTTCATTATGATTTAACTTTGGTTTTAGATTTCACCTTTTAGGCGTGATCAAAATTAAATTATGAAACAACTCTAGTTTTCACTGTTGTTTTTATTTTGCATGTAGAAAAGTGACAATAATGGAAGACTCTGATCAAAACATTCATCTGAAAAACTTGTCTCTTCAGCAAGCAACAAATGAAGAGGAAGCCTTAAACCTACTCTTCTTGGGGGACACCAACAGAATGATTGCTGAGGTGAGATTTGCCGCTCCAATCTTCTTAATACCACCAAAATTAAAATGGTGAAAAACATCTCTTCTCTCTCAAATAAAATGTATATTTTTGAAGTCCTTGGACGTAAATTGCTATCTCCTTTGTGAGTGTATTTCCACAGTGAAATTAAATAAGCATTTCTCTGATGATAGTGTTCTATAGTGGATCTGATTGGTGGCTCTTGAAATCGTAACTCATTGAAATTTAAAGTAGAATACAGAAATTCTCATTAACTATAGACTTACTTTTGAATGTGGCATGTATCAACATACACAGACGTGTAAAGATAAGAAAATATGTCCTTGCAAAGCATTGTCAAACATTCCCAGTATAATTTTTCCCTGGAAGTGTTCAACACCAATTTGGATGGGGCCCTGAGCAACCTCTTCTAGTGGAAGGTGTCCCTAGTCATGGGATGCGAGGGGATTGGGCTGTTGGAACAAGATGATCTTTAAGGTCTCTTCCAACTCAAACCATTCTATGATTCTATGACTAAGCACTCAATTGCCTTTGAAGTACTTAATATAAATCCCCTCTTTTTTTCCTTCTTACTGCATAATAAACACGTGGTGTTTTATGGAAAAACACAAAACAAACAACCTCCCAAACCAAACAAATAAACAAAACCCACCAAAAACCCAGATAGTAGTTCAAAGGAAATTCAGAATAAATACATGCCAATATTCACACACAAGGCTGTTTTTACGGATTCTGAAAAATTAAAATTAAATGTTTCCGTATCTGTAAGGTTCTTTTTTCCCTTCATGCTTGGATACGGAACGTAAATATAAAAAAGTGTATTGTATAATATGAGCACTGGCAATGTGTCTTTACTACAATAGAGTTGATTCTCTTTTAGAACTTTTTTGGTTTTCCTCCTCTGTATTTCCAAAAGGATATATCATAAATCATTGACAAGAAAGATACTTAGATTATATGAATAGTCAGGTAGTTCTGTGCTCCTGCTGGATGACCACATACACCTGGACACAGAGGAAGAAGCATTTTATTACAAAACATAAATAGGTAACACAAATACTTGTTCTTTCTCAAGGATGACTGTTTCAGCAGTTATATTTTGAGAGGTAGGAATATGTTAACGCAAGAGATAATCAACATAAGGCCTTCCCATAAACCTGAGCATTTAGGCAAGGAACTGCTTCATGATATTGAAATAGAAATATTGATACTATGTGGAGGAGAGGAACTTGACAAAGTGTAATAGAAGACAAAAGGGTTAATCTAGAGATCTAACAAAGAGGACTTATGACATAAAACATAATTTCTCTGGAGAACCATATTTTTAGATCTTGAGTTATGATAATACTTTCTGACCTCTGAAGATTAGAACCCTCTTAAGTAAACTTTAAAGGAAAAGAAGCAAGATTAATAAACCTAAATAGAAAAGAAAGTAAAATAAATGCTTAATTCATCTTTTTTAATGATGAGTTTGGCTGTGGAAAAACTCAGATGACTGTCATGGATCACATATGACACGTGTAGCCTCTAAAATTGCAATCTAGTGCTTTCACCCTGAATAACCTTTCTTTGAAGAGTTGACTCTTTTGAAAACAAGAATGACAATTTAATTTCTGCATTGCCTATGCTAATGCAATCTAACTTGTGATTTGAGGGGTGCATTTTTCCCTCATCACTGATTGTGCTAAAAAAATGTCATCACAATATTAAAGTATTTTGCAGGCAAAATTTGTTCATTCATTCTATTTCAGAATCTAAGAGAACGTTTATAACTGAATGCTTCTTTCCCGCATGTAACTATATAGCCCAAGAGAAGGAAAAAAAGGCAACTAATCTAGTTTGCTCAGGATTACTTTGCTTAGGTCCTTTTTTCTAGTTTTGATGTGTACTACAAGTTGTGTAGATGGCAAGATGGGAGACATTTGTGCACAGACGATTCATAATGTAAAAATCCAAATAGGAATTTTTTGTCTCATATTTTGCCAGAGAGAAATAGGCAGAGATCAATACAAAAAAACCTGGAGTCTTTTGTTGGCAGTTCTACTGAATGTAAGGACTAGATTTTTGTTTGCTTGCTGATAAAGCAGTTTCTTGGTATATTTAAGTACATATGAATCTGCAGCAACAAGTTATAAAATCTGACCTGTTTTCTTATATTTTCTAACTGTTAAGACAAATTTATGATTTTGGTACCTAAAATACATGCTGAGGATTTAAAAATCAAGTTTGCAGTATAAACAATTGGTAGCAGCAACATCTAAAAAAGCTGCTGCATGGAAATAAATGTTTGGCTGTTTAGGTAGTGTTCACAAACCATTTTATCTTGGTATACTATTAATATAGCTTCAGCTGAAGTGGTCTTTTCTAAGTTTTTGTGATGGGAATCCCATATAACCTCTGCCTTTTGAAATAACATGCCTAAACCTCTGTGATTTTGAGAATTCATAGTAGTTTTTAGTGTTTCTCTAAAAGCAATAGACTAAGGTAGCCTCCCAAGGATGTGCAGCAATTTCAAAACTGTAAAATCCTTTTCTGAGATTAGTACATCTGAGGACTGTAGTGACATGTACAGTTAGAATTTATTTTTTCCTCTACTGAAAAGCTATTTTGCTTTAATGAGGAAGGAAATGTTTTAGGGCATGGTTTGATACCTACAGCACTCTGTTTTTTTTAAATTTGGCACACAGTGTATAATACACAGTATTTGTTCCATCATTTAAAATGTTTGAAGGACAAATGGGGCAATCAGTAAGCTTTTGGCAATGTTTAAATATAATCATTTCAAGAAAGAATGAAATTTTATGTTTTAAGGTTAGTTGTGGAGCCTGACTTGTGACCTATGAATTGAACTCATTCTATTTGTATTTATTGTACATTAATATTCTCTTGAATATATTTAGAAACTCAGTGGTAGTGTTTGACTGCAATTTTAATTCGATGAGATAGGAAAAACAGGATTTCAGTGTGTGAGCATATGAAATTAAATGCCACTTTTGACAAAAATGCATGCTATCTGGGTTAGTGCCGCAGTCTAGAAGAAATTACAACTTTCTGCTTTCCTAGGTTCCTCTTTGGTGTCAATTATTAACTTCTTTCCACTCCAACAAATCTGTAATATTGTGTTATGAGCACCAAATAGTATTGTTATTTCAGCACAGGTGTTTTCATTTCCATGTGTGGTAAAAATATTACTGGTCATACATACTACTTTGAATAGTCCTTAAAATGCTTTGGGATTTATATGGATAAAAGGCAATATATAACATAAGCCTAATAATGTCTTCACCAGGGAATATTAATTACTTTAAAAGTTACCTGACTTTAAAAGTTATCATGGTCTAACTGTGAAACTGTGCTTCTAGTAAATATGAAAATGAAGTATTGTTTCCAGGACATGATTGCACCTATTCTGATCCTGATATTTTCATAGAAAACTTTTTTCAATTTCAAACTATGACAAGTGTACTTAAGTACAACTGAACAGCACCTATACCTGTAACATATTATTTAGAAAGGGAACTAAAGACATACTGAGGTTTCTCTCATCTACCAGATATAAAGACAGGCACCTCCTATTCCTCTATTTGTATGCTCTTCCTTATAGGATAGTTCTATTGGAACTGGAGTTTAAATTCATTAGACAGAGATATCCATCTGAACTGTGAAATGACTGTAGTTGTCAACGCATCTTCCTACAGATATCCCTCTGATTGTAGCAACAAAATTGGAGAAAATTAATTTGATATCAGTCTTGAATGCTATCAGTACTTTCTCTTTTTTCTCCTTGCTCTTCTTTGAAAAGTTCAGAAGCAAAAAATCCTTAAGAAGAAAAAGAAGTACTCCTTAAAAGAAAATTTTGTAAGTTTTCACTGGGACATTCTCTCAAAAAACTCTGAACACTGAGAATTGACATCTCTTTATGCATTGGCTAATCACTAATTCACTCATACAGGAAAATCATATTCTTCTGCTGTCTAAATATTTTGATTCAAGGAAGAAAAAATTTCACTGGAATGGTCTAAGTTGCCAAGTGGCGATGGTTTGCAATATGGGCTTAACAACTGCATTTATCACCTGCAAAATTGTTTTGTCCCAGCGGTCCTGCTCTCTTTCATGTATTATCTCAGTCAATGTTTTGGCAGCCATGCTTAACACATTATTCTTCCAGATAGTAGCAGCTTCTGTTAGTCTAGTGGTGATTTTCAAACAGCTTTTCATATGTCTTTATCCTGTTTAAGAAGCTTTCTCTTTCTTAGGTCCTCAATCCTTAAGAATGCTGTTTAGACCTGTAGCATCCATTTCTGGCTATTTTTAGTGAAAACATTTATAACAACAGCTGCAACAAATAAAGGATTTGGGAAATACATAAATTCCTGTATAAGGAAGAACTCCTGCAGTGTTTTGCTGACTTAAGATGGGTAAGAATTAGATTAAGATGGACAGCTTAGGTTCCAGCAAGTTTTTGGATAGTTCTTGACCTTGCATTCCTTGACAAAAATATCCAACTCAGAAGTTTCTTCCAGTATGACTGTGATGTAGATTCTCATTTGAGTAGAAGCCATCTTCTTGCAACCATTGTACAAATAGATGTAGCAGTTAAAGTCACAAAGCTTCTATACAATTTATTTAATTTCAGCACGGGTATATTGTCATCCTGGAAAAAAAAACAAGACTGGCTTGTATGGCTTGAAATACACCTTGTACGTATTTTCCATGATCAAAAGAAGTGTTGATGCTTTACCAAGTCAATATTACTGAATTTGTCCTTTGCCAAGCTACAAATGGGCAGCAATAGATGACCTGGCATTAAGTCCTTTGTAGTGTTCACGTGATATCGCAAAGCATCTGAAGTCTGCTGATGTGGTTTATGATGTAACAGAATTCCTGGAAAAAATTATTCTTTGTAAGCAACTGCTGCTCATCAGTTGTTCTATATATAACTCTCACAATAGCAACCATCTGCTGAGAACCAGGCCACTCCCCTCTTTCTCTTTTTTTTCCTTCATCACATCAAATTAGTGTTAGGATGATTTCATATACATATGGTTTGAATACTACTAACAAAGCCAAAATGAACTCTGAAAACCACCAAAGGAACATTTTAGTAGGCGCTGAGACACTGTCCAGAAAATGTTGTTTTCTGTTTTCAAACTTTCTAAACGGATGAATTTGATACTCAGAAGTTGTGTAAGATAACCAAATAGTAAAAGAAAAGGCTTGTTCTTGGACTAGAGATGCCAACGCATCATAATTTCTCTTCTGTGCTGTGCATCTACTTGTGTGGTAAAAGTAGCTAAGAGTGGGGCGATAATGAAATTAACATTTCATGGTCGCATCCCATTTAACAGTTTAAATTTTTATTGCTATATGCTTTCTGCAAGAGTTCTAACAGAGCTTCCTGTATATGGGAACTCCAAAGCAAAGAGTATCATACTGCAGAAAGGAGTTTTGGTGTCTTGATTAAGCCATGGTTCTACTCTGAAGAAGGACTTCACAAAAATACCAGTTTGGGATTCTAGCCAATGACTTCCAAACCAGCTTCATTAATTTTTTTGCATTTACATGAGGAAAAAAAAAGCTGTGGAGAGAAAATCAATGGAGTTTCTAAATGACTAGTTCAGCCAAATCTACATGGAACACTCAAAATAAAGTTGTGGCTAGTGTATCAGAATAGACAATAAAAACCTTGTAGAGCAAATGTGCCATGTGCTTTTTGGAACTCAGAGTCCTGAAATTAGGTTCTTTTAGGATTTGAATTTTTTTTTTTGCCTCTGTTGACATTAAATGGGTGTGATTAAAAGCCCTTTTTGAAATAGACAAGGTTTTGCTTTAGTGTGAATCTCACATTTGCTTAACAATGCTTATTCAGAAGTATGATGATTTTTTCAGCTTCTGTTATAGCAACATTTGCTTTGTGCTTCCACCTGTACTGATACTTGATCTGGCTTAGACTTTTCTGCATTATACTGTGACTGATGCTATCTCTGTAGTGCAAAATGTCCCTAAATATCAGTTCTGTCAAGGAGAATGTGCTTAATTATTAATTCTGTTGGGGATTTTTAGCTGGGAAAAAAAATCCAGTCCTGCTGCAAATAAAAAAGTCACAGGCATCCCAGTAAAATAAGTGAAGTTGGCTCTGATTATTCATGGAATCAGAATTGCTGAATGAAGTACATTTTCACAGCATATAACTTTTTCTTAGTCTAACTGCATTTTAAGTAAGTTTGGGAATGCTTTCTTGCTTGACACCTTTCCCTCAGCCTGTTTATTTTCATTCCAACACTACAACTCACTTCCTCTTCATTTGCCCAGCATCACCTCTGAGGACAGCATAGCATGTGACTGCACTCTGATACTCATTTCACAGGATTATGAATTCTAAAATTCTTCATCTTTATGAACTAATGAAGAAAATTCTTTACCTTCTCCCTCTGAGCTTGCCTGTATTAGGTAAAGCAGCCCAAAAGAAAATACTGCCAGGGCTGAAATTTCCTTACAGAATTTTCACCAACGGCTACAAGTATATGTTGTTTCTGCACACTACCTACTTGTTCATGTCCAGTATGCTGCCATTTTCAGGTATTCTGCACATTTGTTTTCTCTAGCTGTGCTGTGGCTATATCAAGAAAATTATCTAGGTTAAATATATGTTTGCTCTCTTTTTTTTTTTTTCTTTTTTTTTTTAAGCTGGATCTGTTCCCAAAAGCCATTTGATTGTGCTGGCACTATTAAGACTTAAAAAGTGGGAACTTGAAGTGGAGACAATTGAACCAAATGGCCCATATTATTCCTGTGAAAGGACAATTCACTTGTAGTCTTTTTGTTAAGAGCTGTCCTTTCTGGATCTGTAAGACAACATCTTCAGTACCTGCAATGGGAAGGCCATTTTAACATCTGCAGTGTTGCATGCTAAAGCAGATTATGTAAAAAAAAAAAGGCAATATGTTTATATATCTGGTCAGAATCACAGGATAAGTCTACATAAAAAAAATACTGCAGAATGAATAAAGTAGAGACCAGAGATTAATGTAGACAGTATAACCGGGATGTTTCTATTACTTTTTTCAGCAGCTATAAATAAATATAGATTTAGTTGCTGACTCAATAATATTGATTTATTATTTTACTACTCTGGTTTTTTGCAGGGTCAGCATTTATGTCCTGAGAACAATGTAGTCATACTTGTTTATGAATAAAAATACTATCTGTATGCTAAACCTTTAATCTCCATATATTATCTCAAGCTTTAGCTATTTATGAAATGAGGATTATGTAAAGTAATTTTAGATTTAAGTTTCTAACAATACCTTGAAACAAGTAAACAAAAGCTGCTTTCTATGTTTAAAGGTATTTTATATGTTTTTTAATAAAAAATGCAAATGTGATGGCATATGGTAATTAAAATCTAGAGTTAAATAACTGAGAGCTGTTTAAAACTTTTAGTTCTGCATTTCAAATATATTGAGAAAACCTCTGAAGTGATACTAAGACTGCACATTTCTAAAAATTGACCAAGACTTTCTGTGTTTTAAATTAAGGAAGTGTGGCTGTAGTTATTCCCAAAAAAATATATTTAAAGCCAAATATTTCATGAAAACTCTATCATGCCACCTAAAAGTCTGATATTGATTTTGCCAAGCAGAATTTTTTCATAAAAGTTATAATTCAGAAGTCTAAGGCCTTATAGGAAGTCCTAGTCCTTGTTACACTGGTAGTTACCTATCATAAAAAAAAAATGCACCAATTTATTAGGTTCTTAGAAATCAACATTCAGTAACTTTTCCTCCAGTCAAGCTGCCCTTTTCTAGTATTCCTCGTGTAGTAAGGCCACTTGTTTTGCTGATGTTACAGTATTTTGGACCAACCTTAACTGCTTACAGTACAATTTGTCCAGATTAAAGTTAACCAAGTATTTTTCCAGAATACAAAAGTCAGGTAAATCCTTTTGGGTTCTTTTTGCATGTTCATTACGGGTCCAATAGCTAAAAAATGGGATAGATTGCCAGATTACTGAGCTATAAAGAACTGAATTTATTTATCCACTGAACATTGAGAGTTCTTTTTTTCCTGTCATTGTAGACACCAATGAATCAAGCCTCAAGCCGGTCTCACTGCATTTTCACAATTCACATCTCCAGCAAGGAGCCTGGATCTGCAACTATCCGGCGCTCCAAGTTGCATTTAGTAGATCTCGCTGGATCAGAACGTGTTGCAAAGAGTGGAATTGGAGGCCACTTGCTGACAGAAGCCAAATATATCAACCTGTCATTACATTATTTGGAGCAGGTAAAATTGAAAAAGAGTAAAACATTTCTCCCTTTACTAAATTCCTGTTTAACAATGTGCAATGTTTTGGAAAACTTTATTGCAATATTTACTCAGTCTTAGGCTATTTATTGCAGGTTTTTTTTTTAACATTGAATTGATGTGTCTTCCTTTAAAATAAAATATTTTAATTTAGAGCAAACTTAACAATGAAGCAGTAGGATTATAGTTGGTATACAGGGTAGTATTTCCAAAATAGTTTTTTTGTTTTCTTTGAAATACTAAAGATATTTACCAGATTTGAGCTATATTTCTCCTAAAAATGTTCTGCATAATCTTCTTCCCCTTCCACAGCTGGGATCAGGATGTATCACTGAAAAGCAAGTGTTTGGGCTTTATTTGGTTCAAGCATTGTAATATGGTAAATTATTGGGCTCTTCCCTCATGTGTCGTTGTTTTATTCCTCTACCAATTTAAATCTTTGATCTTTTTGCGACAGAAGATATCATTGGTAATGTATTTATGCATTGACTACCATAACTGGATTTACACCAATAGTACTCATGGATGTAGTATAATAATAAGTAAAGAAATAAAATTTTGTTATTGTTATTATTATTGTTGTTTTAGTTATTATTAATCTCCACAAAGCTTTGTCATTCAGCAGTTGTTACTAAAAATATTCACCCTCTTAATAAGGTATACTAAAATCCCTATTCTTCTTTCACTGTTGCTTTTTGGTTTTCTTCTTTGGAAAAGGCAAATATTGAGCAAATAGATTGCTCCTAACCAACCTCATTAATTAAAAAATACTTCAGACAGCAGCAGTGAAAGGAAACTTTGGAGATAAAGATTTCTAGTAAAAAGGTTTGGTTAATTATGGCGATTATTATTGTGATTAATATGTTTTATGATAATTATATAATTATTAATTACTGAAATAATTATTTAAATACTATTTTAAAAAAATTAAGGTTTTAATATATATCTCTTTGACCTACCATGATGGTTTTATATGAGTGCATGTTTATGATGCTTACCAAGTTAGAGTAAGAAACACTTGGCAATGAATGAAATCTCTTTTGTGAATGCTGCGCTATTAAGCAATCACTGATGATTTACAAGCATCCATTTCAGATCCCACACCTGGAAGAGAAATTAATTTCTTCCTAAAACCAAATATTTAATATTGCTTACACAGTTGCAGCATGCACTGTTCCTGTTGCTAGAAATTAATTATTTTGGGAATTCCAATGGACAATACAGTACTTTCTCCTAAGGCTTCTTTAAAAATTTTTATGTAGAAACATAGCACGTCAGTGAGGCTGTCATTTAGGGGGACAATTAAGGAAAATACAGAGAAGAAAAAAGGCTTAATTCTAAAATTCAAATCTGTACTTTTTGAGTTACATTATAGTACATGTGCTATTTAGTAAAATATGCAGTTGAGGAGATCATCATTAAACCTGAAAATTTTGTGAGTGTGTATATGTGAAAATTCTTTAAAATAATGATTAGGAAGTATAACAGTTCTACTTGCTGGGGAGAATATTTTTCAGTTTTAAGTGTTTTTCTGCTACCAAGAACAAATCTCTTGGATTTCATTTAATTTATAGTCAGAGATATTTCATCTGTCAAAAGAAGAAGCTTAAGGTACAGCAGGTGGCAGTCAGTCATTTACTATCGCACTAGATTTTTTCATGCCCCTCATTTGTTTAAATTTTACCTTGAAGAATAATATCTGTATTTAAATTGTACTCAAGGGAAGTGATGAGTATCACTTCCTAAAATGAATGTCTTCAGAATAATACAAATTATACTTAGGATCCCTTCTTATTTATTGTACGATTTTTATGTAGTTAGCAGGGAATGATACTATTTTTTCATGCAAATTTTAATTCCTATTTTAGAGAAATACTGTTGGAAATAGGCATGTTGTATTCTGTCTGGGATTGTGTATTAATAGAAATGTTTTCTAATATTGAATAAAAGACCACCAAAGACAGTAAAAATGTCTTTTTTCCCCCAAATAATTGGGAATTTAACCACTCAATCCTGAACTTGCAGTGAATAATATATTAAAGTGCACAAATGCTTCAAAATTTTAATTTCTTATTAAAATTCTCAAGTCTTTATCCATCTACTGGTGGTCAAGTATTGATTTATGCCATTTTGGAATACTTTTCATGGTACAATAGTCATATTAAATGATTTTTATCAAGATGACAATAAGAACACAGTTCTGTGTTACCACGCTTGATCTACTTGTTAAATATCAGCAGCATGTTAAAAAAGTCTTCAAATAAATCCACTATACTTTTACTCCAAGCAGCCTCTACATCTAGAGAAAACTGAAGTTAGTTCTTTGTAGCTGATCTGAAATGATAGCAGGAATTTGAAAGTACTTATTACTATATCTGGGTAGGGTTTTTTGTCTGAGAGATGTAGTAGCGCATTCTGGAATTACAACTGTAGTGTAACTGTGCATATGTAGATATTCCCTTAAGACAGAAATATAGAAGATCCTGGACCAGATTTAGAGTTGCAAATTAAGTTGTACTGCCATGTGATTTGACACTATAATGGAATTATTTCCCCCAAAAAAACCCCAGGTTACTATGTTCTCATTGTTTTAATGAATGTGTTTGTTAACCCTCTTTTAACACATGTTCCTTTTACATAATGTTGAAAGATTTTTATCCATTAATGGATGGTTGCTGCCCAAATTTACCAAAGGGGTTTTTTTTTATAGTTTGTGTGTTTGTTTGTTTGCTTGGGGTTTTTTGTTTTGTTTGTTGGTTCGGTTTTTTTCTGCAAAGACCACAGTTTAAGCTTCTAAACTCTACCAGAAATGGGAAGTAGGATGGGAAACAAAGACCTCTGAAGCAGGAATATGGCTTCAGAGCCTGTGATACACTAAACAGCAAGATAGAGGTGTACCTGACAGCTGTTTCTGCAAGTGATGCACGCCAAAATGCCCATCTCTTGAGGATTCTCTGAGAACTGGATGGCATGAGATCCTGGTGCAAATCTGCTCCTTGCACCAAGGACGTGGATGGAAGCAGGGACCCTTGGGCACACTTCAGATCATGTCATATTCACTTGCGAGTCTTGCACTTTCTGTTGCGCTAGCAGTGTTTCCACATGTGTCAGTGGAGTTATTTGTGAGTGACTGTACCTGCTCTCTTTCATATAGCATACAATTTTACAAAATGTGAGAAGAGTTCTGACAGTTACTAGGGCTTAAGGTGGTTTGTCCGACCCACTCAAAATTAATCTTTCTGCTTTAGTGACATTATTAAGCATAAAATTGCAGCTATTAAAAAAACCCTTTTTATATCTAAAGGATAATAACACCTTCTTAAATGAGACAATTTTCTGATTTTTGCATTTGGTGCCTCTTAGAGAATCCAGGTTCAGCTTCTGTACAGGTGGTCTTTGTCACTTTGTCAAAGTATTCAGGAGTCTCCTCTTTCTATTCCAGATTACTTGATTGGATTGTGAAGATCTATGTAGATGAAGTTTTACTAATGGGACTTTGAACTAAAATAATTTGTGTTATGAGACTGTCACGTGACAGTGCAATGGGTTCTGCATCATGATAGCTGGTCACAGCTTTCCAGCATTAGTGTGGGAGGGTTCAGATTCTAACTGGGCTGCAGACTTCCTGCATGGACTTCAGAAAAAATGAACTTCCCTGTAACAATGTTCCCATTTTTAATGGAAATAACTTATCTTCTCTCTGGCTCTTTTCTCATCTTGTCTATTCCATTTATAGTCTCTGTGTGGCAGCGGCTGAGAATGTGCTTATTAATGTATGTGCTAGAGTACTATGAAATTTCTATGCAATATTATAAAGTAACAAAGTTTTAACGTGTTTCTATATAACAACTTGTAACATATGAGATTTGAAACCCTTGATCCAGGAAGGGGTTTCTAGATTCCTTTGCAAGACAGTAATTTTCTTATTATGCATTTGTGTTCCTCAGGGCTGCCAGTGTAAGAGTTATAGCTTTAACTTTGTGAAGACCATTTAGAGAAACTAATGCCACAAAAAAGTCACTACTAAATTTTCTAAAATAGCATTTTTTTAATGTAGTGTAAACAAAATATATACCAATATGTAACATTTATTAAAGAAAAACCAACTCCTAATCATTTAGGAGAGCTTGCACAACTCATATAGCTGATGATTTTCAGTAGAGTGCTTGGCCAGATAACAGTTCACATATTTTATATCACAGGACATCATGGGGTAATCTGGCTTTTTATTTAATAATTAGGTCCCATAATATAAACAGCTGAGGAAGGAAACTGAGAATGGTAGGTGTACAATTTCCTTTCTGGCCAAGGCATATATATTCTAAACTGAATCATTTCTTTCCAGCAGTACATTGTAATCATGCACCCTTTTATTTGTGCTTTGCTTTCCAAGACATTTTCTCAGAAATAAATATATTGGCCCATGTACAAAGTGCATGTTTTAAGAATGTGTAATTTTTAAAGCATGCTTTAGCAAATATTGAGGAAGTTTTTACTTTAAT
Organism: Ammospiza caudacuta; assembly: GCF_027887145.1. NCBI lineage: Eukaryota > Metazoa > Chordata > Aves > Passeriformes > Passerellidae > Ammospiza > Ammospiza caudacuta. The sequence continues at coordinate 33,317,895 of NC_080595.1, forward strand.
ACTATACATATTTTGTAGTTATGACAAAAAAAGCATGAGGAAGATTTTCATTGAGTTCCTGTGTCTTAGGAAAACCTGTGGGTTTGAGTTTATCATGTTCAGTTTCCATGTTGCTGAGAGACTGTAAGGCTAGGGCATGATAAAATTTAATGTATTTGGTCTTTCAGGTCCAGCTCCTACAAAGACATATAAACATACTGAATTTTAACTTGGAATTCTTTCAATAAAGCCAGTGGGTTTGCAGCTAACAGTGGAGTGCATAAGCATCCCATTTTTGTTGTGTCAAAAGTTCTTGAGCAGATTGGATTTGTTCTTTATATGTTTTATATGTTGGATATGTTCTTTATACGTCAAACATTAAGAGACATATAAGTTTAAGTATTTTATTTTTGCTATTGTTTCAGGTAATAATTGCCCTTGCAGAGAAAAACCGGTCCCACATTCCTTACCGAAACTCTATGATGACCTCAGTGCTAAGAGACAGCCTGGGAGGAAACTGCATGACTACCATGATAGCAATGCTTGCTATGGACAAAAGAAACATAGATGTATGTTATTTCTATCTTGAACAAAAATCTTGTCACTTCTCTCTAGATCCTACTCTTTTGATTTTTAGTATAGATTAAAATTCAAGTGTGTAAGCTTTTATTCTTATCTTTTTGAAAGGATATTTTAATTTTGTTTCTAGGAGATAATTTGGAATAGAAATAGATAATCAATGAAAAATGCTTTAGGATAGAAACAAATCATTTAGAAAAATGTGCTTTTCTCCAAGTAATCTCAAGTCAAGGAGCAGTTGGGAAATGACTTGCACCTAGTGATGAGCTACACTTTTTTTCAATTTTCTGATTTCCTGGTGAATAAATTTTTGAGTTATGAAAGTACATTTCCACTTAAAACCTTGGCAGAACTTCTGTTAGACATCTTTGGAGTCAATTTTATAGAATATGGTAGACAAATGGAGCGTTCACTCGGAAAGAAGGGGAATTGGGAGGGTAGTTTGGGATTTATGGAAATGTTTCAAATATTTTGTATCCTGTCACTGATTTCCTGAACTGGAATTATGTGTAGTGATGTTTTCTGTTTTTTGCAAATAGATCTGTATTAGTTTTTATCAAAAGTCTGTAGTTTTTATCAAAGGGCTCCAGACAGACGTAATGGGGCTACATCTGTCTGGAGATTGGTCAGCAATGATATTATTCAAGGATCTGTTCCAGGGCCAGTTCTGTTCAATTCATTCATCAATGATCTGGATGCAGGAGTTGAATGGCCCACTAGCATGTTTGCTGATGATGCCAAACTGGGAGATGCTGTTGACTCTCTTGAGAGACAGAAGGCCTGGCAGATGGATCTAGATATATTGGAGCATAAGGCTGTGATTATTGGGATGAAATATAACAAGTTCTGTATTTATATTGGAGTAATGTCCAACACAAACATAGTTTGAGAGACCAGTGGATGGAAAGTAGCCTTGCAGAAATGGATCTAGGGGTGCTGGTCAGAGGAGCAGTGAGCCCTGGCACTTAAGAGGGCACCACGTCCTGGGACACATGAAACACAGCACAGCCAGCAGCTCTAAATAGGTGATTATCCTGCTGTCTGCTGTTCTCGCCTTGAGCACTGTGTGCAGTTCTGAGCCCCACAGGTTAAGAAGGATGTGAAGGTCCTTGAGTGCAGCCAGAGGAGGGCAACAAAGCTGGCTAAAGTCTGGAAAAAATTACCTGTGAGGAGCAGCTGAGGAATTTGGGCTTGTCTAGTTTGGAGCAAAGAAAGCTGAGGGTGGCCTCATTCCTCTCTGCATCTCCCTGAAGAAGGAAAGTGGAGAGGGAGGTGTTGAGCTCTTCTCCCTGGTGTCCAGGGATGGATTGTGTAAGTATGGTTCAAAGATGTGCCAGGGGAGGTTCAGGCTGGACATTAGGAAGAATTTCTTTGAGAGAATTGTTAAACACTGGACCAGGCTGGAGAGGTGGTTGGTGTCCCAAGCCTGTCAGCATTTAAGAGGTGTTTGGACAACGCCCTTAACAATGTGCTTTAACTTGGTCAGGCAGTTGGATAAGCTGATCATTGTAGGTCCCTTCCAACTGAAATAGTCTAGTCTATTTTATTCTAGAACATGTAGCAATGTGAGTACACAGAACACTGCTCAAAGCCATTTATAATCAGTTTATTTCCTGATTTTCCTAACATAAAAGCATTCTAATATGACTAAACAAGAAAAGAAAAACTATTTAGTCTAAGACTGTTTTCTGAAATACAGTGTAAAATATACTCAAACCGTACTTCATTTAGTTATAGACCTTTCCTTTAGAAAAGTGGACTTTACTGTTAAATGAAGACATATTGCTCAGACTTGCTAATGTAGTTATGCAAACATATTGTCTGGTTACTGAGAAAGTTGGGGAAGTTTGCTAATTTTATTTTAAGCTCTGTGAGATCAGAAGCCTTTCATATATGAATTCATCAGGTGTATCTCTCATTGTGTTCTAGATTTCTATTTTGGAAATATTTAGATCGAGCAATTATCAAGAACGAGCTATTAAACTTTTCATGTTCTTGCTTTAATATATACTATTTACATCACAGATCTTATTCTTTGGTCCTCCCAAAAATAAAATAAAATGAAACAAAAACCCTAAAAAGCAAAACAAAACCCAACAACAAACCAAACAAAAAACAAACAAACAAACCCCAACAAAATAACAAAATCCCTTCCTTAATCCCCAAAATCTGGAATGTCCAAATAATAAAGGAAGATGATAAGCTAATATGTCCAAATAATATAAAAAGATTATAAGTTGCTAATCATCAGAAAATGTCAGAATTAGAATAGGTGCATGAGTCATTATCTATAGCTATGTTAGGGCCGCATGTTGGTTTTTTTTTTTCATTGGGTGTTCATTTCACTCACAAACAATGCAAAAGATAGAACTATCTGCAGTATGATAAAAGCCACTTTCTGAAGGACCTAGTGTTGCTTCTTGTAATGAAAGTAATGAAGCAGAAAATTCAGAGTAAGAAAGGGTACTCATATGAAGAGGACAAATAGATTATTATCCTATAGAAGTGGATTATATTCCTACTTCTACCAATGAGTTTACTGAATTTCTTAAGTCATTACATTAAATTTTTTTGGAGTGCTTGGATGAAGATGTTGATTCTGATTTGTAGATACATTATTCAATATAACTGTAGCTGAAGCTGAATGGAAGCTATTTTGAACAGCAGATCATAAAATTACAATGATTGAGTATAATTTTTTGATACTTTTGACTTCAGTTTCTATTCTGTTAAGTATAATCATTCCACACACTTGCAGAAAACTTTAATTGATTAATCCTTGTAAAACCCTGAGGTGTTGTGATGATAAGCATGCTACAAAAATGATTAGGAAATTAGATGTCTGCCTTGATTACCATTTTGATGGCATGGAATAAACAAATTGTAAGCTAGCATATTGAACATTGAGAACTGAATTGATTACCTACTCATTAATTTAACATGTGCTGCACACTAAATGGGGCAAAGAGATCTAATGGAAATGTATGTATGTGTACTGTACATATAACTGTACTTACTCTACATATAGGATTTAATTAAAATCACATTGGCTGATCATCATTGCAAAGGAACAGCACAGACAGATATAGAGCCCAACTAATACAGTGTGCAACTCTATTAATTGTAAGGCCTTCCTTTCTCTGTGTGTATCCTGTGTCTTTAGCAAGAATCATCTTTCCTCGTGTAACCCTTATTCAACGTTCCAAACCGAAACCTCCAAGCACTTAAAGGGACAGAAGTTGTGTAGAAAAAGGTGTATGAACATAACATTTAAACTGGTGTTTCCCTATACTGGAAGACTGAAAACTGCAGAATTACTTCTGTTCTGAAAATCGATTCTGTTACAGTAGTGAATTAATTTAGGGGCTAACAAATTCTCTTTTAAATGCAGGCTGTCACATCCCATAAGGGTTTATCATCCTCAAGGATCATTTAAATTTCTAAGATTTATTTTTAAGATTTAATTCTGTGTTTTATTACTTGACTGAACTTTGATGCAGGTGCTGAGGTTTTATTCGTTAAATATGTACGTCTTATAACAGGGTCTGGCATTTAAGTATCAGCTGATCTAGAATGTGAGAACAATAGTTATCAGCATCTTTGATTTCTCTCTGTGTGCTAGATGGGAGTACACAATGGCTGTCACAGAATTTCCCCAACCAATTCAGTCTTGTATCTTTTTTTTTTCTGCCTTTCAGTCCTGTGGATCCCTGTCTTAGCTCATCTGACAAGTTTTTATCTGGTATCATAGTTCCCTTGTATGTCTCCCAGTTTCAAGTCTCCCAGCTTGTTTCTCAGTTGTCCTGGATTTCCCGTATTCTTCCCTCCATTTTTTCCCCGGCTTCTTTTACCTAAATTGCCTAGTCCATTTTTCACCAAAAAACCAACCAACAAACCAAAACCAAAATGACAACAACAAAAACATAACTTTTATTAGTTTTCTCTTTTTCTCATCATTCAAAGGTTATTGCCTTCTGTGTAGCATGGCTTTGTTATCCTATAGTTCCAGCTGGGGACTTACCTGAAACACAGTTGCTCAGGGGATAAACTGTATCAGTAAAATATGTCCTATGATTTAACAGTTTTATGTGCTCCTGTCATAAATATGCTAACCTAATTTCCCTTCGGTATTATGATTTTGAAATAGAAAATGGTAGAATATTTCTGTAACATACTCAAAAAATGGAAATGTAGTTTAATGGCTTCATTAGCAGTCTGGCTACTTACCTGGTGCAAAGGTAATTGGAATTCTGTCTTCTCTCTCATTTTTTAAAATTTTTCTTCCAGGAATCTATATCAACCTGCAGATTTGCACAGCGAGTTGCTCTTATTAAGAATGAAGCAGTTCTTAATGAAGAAATTGACCCCAGATTGGTGAGAACTGTCTGGGCACAGAGGGAAGGAGATTGCCTGGCTTAAGTTTTGTTAATCAATAGCATACAAATTGATGTTGGGGATTTTATACTGAAAAGTGCCATTAAATTGTTTTCAGATGCAAGCTCCAACTTTTTTTCTTTAAAATAACTGCCACTGTAACTTTTTTTCTTTTGGACACAATTATAATTAAGTGGATCTTTATCAAATCTATAATTAAGTGGATCTTTATCAAATCAAAGGCTTTCTCAACTCTTAAAGCATCTGAGGAGAAATGGTCACTTTCATTATCATCTTAGTGTTGTTTCTTTAGTATGATAATTCCTAAATCATAGTCACAGATTATTGGATGGTTCTAAAACTCTAAGAACATACCAAGATTGCTAATCATTTGATGAAGGCACACAATTTCGCTGAAACAATTTGTGTATTAAAAAGCTGAGAAATATACCAAGTCCTTCATTGAAATTGGTTCAAGGAACATTTTAGATAGGAACAAAGAACTTTGTGAAGTTACCATCAAGAAAAAAAGAGGGAAACAAGCAAAGGAGACAGAAATGGCTAATTAAGTAGCTAATGATTTTATTTATTGTTACTTTATGGTAATTAACATATTTCAGTTATTGTTAATAATTTTACTTTTATTTTTTCTTGTCTCTTCTTCTTGACTTTCAAAGGGAATAGAAGATCCTTGTCAAGTTTTCAGCTGGTTTCCTTTGTCATTATTATTATTTATTTTATTTTTCCTTGCAATTTCTAATAGCAATAGTATCACTGTTAAAAAAACAGTATTTTTTAAAAAAAAAAAGGCAAAAAAACCCCAATAAGCATTGCACAACTTCTTAATTTCTATCTGTCTGTTTTCTTTTCTTTTATACATAGACTTTCTAGTAGCAAATCATGCAAAGCATTTCTTCCATGGCCACAGAAAGCTTTGATTGAGGTAAAGCATATGCAGGCTCCTGAACATTTACTACATCCTGTGGAGCTATACTCCACAAGTTTGGTATGTCTTGCTCTGCAGGATCATTTAGCAAGTAAAGCAAAAGTGGACACACGAGAGTTACAAAACCATCCCCTCTTGTGGAAAAAACAGGGGAACACAAGTACCTTGAATTTATATGGCCCTGTGCTCATTGTGGAATTTGTTGCCCATCTTAAGTGTATTCCCAGGGGGCAACTCTATTATTCAAAGTGCTGGACTTAAGATCTTTTTCATAAAAATCAAATTTTATTGTAATAAGATAGCATTAATTTTATGAAAAATCAAAACACAATTTATTGTTGGTATCTATCATCTGTGATATATGCATGCTTTATAAAAGGTGTTCACAATACGTCTTGGTGGATCTGAGTTAAGTCAGATTATTGCATAAACTTTATTCTTCATAATGGAGAATTCCTGACTTTTTATCTTAATGAGAAAATGAATTTGTACCTCTTATACTTTTAAGTGACTCATCTTTGAACCTCTCTCACTCATGGCTAAAGGACATAATTTAAACTGAAAATTGAGGTCTTGAATTAAACCTCATCTCTTCTGGTGTTCATGTAAAAATAGAAATGAAGTTATTTGCCTTCTGTAGATTTTTGTTTGTCTTAATAAGACTTGAAAATGAATCTTCTATCCATATCCTGAAATTGGGATTTCTGTTGTTGTGAGATTGAAGTTAATCATCCTAATAAATTTGAACATTGAACAGAGATCTTACTGTGATTCAGCTGTTTTAATTTTCTTGACTCACCAGCTGGCACAAACTATATCAGAGTATGGCACCAAAATGGGGCAACGTAAAATTAGGGTAAAATATTTGGCCTGCAACATTCTCTAAGTGTTCTTGCAACTTCTCTAATTAACAGTCATAATTTTAATAGGCTATTAAATAAAATATTTTAGACTTTCATACTTTATTCTAAAAACAACCCTATACACTGTAGGTTTAGAGTTAAAAGAAGTAATCATATGCACATTTAAAATAATTGAGTTTTCAAAGGAAGTTATCTTAGGAAGTTATGATTTAACCATTAAAAGAAATAGAAATGTTTGAAGGTGTTTTAACATCCAGCAAAAATAGGTGTCATTGATTTCAACAATCTCATTACTGGAAAGTGCATGCAATGAAAATGATTAATTTTCCTTAAAAACATTCTTCTCTTGGAAAGTTATTTTGCACATGGAATCAGTGTATGCAAATCCATCTAAAAATACCACTGGCCTACTGATACATTTGAGCCATATAAAGAGAGACTTCATTAAATAATCAACCATTAAGTGTCCAAGAATGCACTCATTCATGTCTTAGACTTAGGTATATGCACATTGCTCTGCTTTGTAGAATTTGGCTTTGAGAGTTTAATGATTAGTAAAATTTGGTTTTATATAGGCATTTATTCCCAAAGTACAGATTCTGACAATGACTTCCTAGAATTTAAAAATCTAAAGTTTTCCATGTAATGTTATTACTATTCATTAATACCATTTAATTTCATTGTTGCTTCCTGCCATCAGTTTGTTGTTAGCAACTGATGCATCCTACAAGTATAGCATGCAATAATTTTAATAATAGCAAAATGTCACATGAAAAAGAAAAAAAGGTAAGATTAAAATTATGATATTGCTTGGAAATTTCTGTTTCTATAAGAGAAAGAAAAAAAAATTGCTTTTGTTGTATAGTTGTCCTTACTCTAACAAAGGTGTCAGTTCTTAAATGTGTTTTCATTATTAAGAGGTAAAACGAATGAGTCAGAAAAACTCTTTTTATTTCTATGTCAAATAATGTTTCTCTTTTGCAAAATATCTTTTGAGCTCTTTCTGTACAGCCAAGTCTTCTAACACAAGAATTTACTGAATTTGGAAGACTTTTCTTGGGTTTTTAAATGGAAAAAAAGGGAAAAAAATGCTTGGTGTATTTAAAGTATTTTGACAGTTTTTAGAAAAGACATCTTGTTTAAAAAAAGAGAAAACTACAGTTTATTTACCTAAACTAGACCTTCTACTGAAAAAATCATAAACAAGCTATTAATTTGTTGGTGATGCTTGGTTTATGTCTTGCTGTTTGTAGATGATTATCCAGCTGAAAAAGGAGATCCAGGATTTGAAGGATGAGTTGGCACTGGTGACTGGCAAGCAAAGAACATCAGAGCTTTCCCAAGAAGAGCTACTTCAGTAATGTCTTACATTGTTTTCATTTTCTCCTTTTATTATTATACTTTTCATCTGTTTCTTTATTGGCATAAATATTTAAATTCATCTGTGAGTTTTAAGCTTCCTTGAGTGAATAATAAAGTGGAGTTAGGTGCCAGTTTAGAATGGCAGATTTCCATGAAAAGCTCTGTGAGGCTGCTGGCTCATGTTTTTGCAGCCTCAGCATTGAGGAAGTGAAGTAAAGTAAATGCAAAGATGGGAATGCCTGTCAAATGCCAGGCAAAAAGAAGTGTTGTATAATAGGGGAGAATGAAAAACAGTCTCTCTCAAAACTGGATATGCAATCTGAGTAGATTCCAAAAAATATTCTTGTGCTAAGATGTATCCTGCTGCAGCATTAGTTTGATATAAACCAAAAGAAATCTCACATTTCGGATCCACGATTAGTCCGTGTCTTGAAAGCCAAATATTCTTTTTTTTTTAAATGGAACATTCGGTTGAAATATACTATTAATTCATGTAAATATTGTAACATTCTGTAGCTTTTGGTAACAGATCAGTACCGCATATAGAAACTTTCTAAATATGATGTGTTTACTCAGGTCTAAATGTTCACATTGACTGAATTCAATTTCTAGGCTTGAAAAATTGATTCCTATGTAGTATGGACCTATTTAATTACTGTACCTCAAGTCTATAAAGAAAGAACTACCTAATTTTGTTTGATTAGGATGTTAACAGTAACCAAATTGAAGCTGTAGGAATATTTAGTCTTTAATTTCTCAAGGGACTGCTCCAGAAGACAACTGCCAGTGCTCACAATTTCCCCCGACACATAGGAGAGTCTGGAGACATGAGGACAAGCTGCTACCTTGAACCTTGAATTTCTCATTTAGATTGTTCTCATTATTGATCCTTTACATCAGCAGTTATCAGTAATTATAATTTTAAAAAAATAGTTATATATATATTAAAAAAAAATAGTTATCTCCTACCAGAAATGTCCCTGCAGTTCCTATGGAGTTAATATATATTTATCATCTGCCCAAACATGAGTGTCAAATGCACAAATAACATTGCAGAGTAGCATGAGATGTGACCAAGACTAGCCATAGAAAGAAAAGCACCTTTCTTTTTCATTATATGCAGAATTAAATGCCCTTATTGGTTATCTTCTTTTTACCCTGGCAGAAGGGTAAAAATACACCTTTTTAATCTTCAAAAGATGACAGACTTTCAGTGATTTTATTCAGACATACTTAAATAATTTATATGTTAGTTTAAATAAGTGCTTTCATAGCATAATTGTAAAAATCTGTCACATTAATTTTCCACTGTTTGCTGCTTACTTTGTGTAAAGAAACTGGGGTTTTGAAAATTGTATGAGTTTTCTAAGACCACAGTCACAAATCTTACTTGCTAAGATTTTTTATCTTTTTGCCATGGAAATGGCAGTCTTATAAACAGGAATAGGTTATAAATAGTAATGGATTAATGATTTATTAAATTTTTCATTATGATTATGCAAAGGAAAAGTAGGAATGTACCTTCTGCATAAAATTGCACTGTAGCATACCTCTGGGAGGCCTGATTTCAGAATTGTGACTAAAAAGAATATTAGTTTTATGTTTTTCCTTTTTATCTATGTAGCACAATATATAGTACATTACGCTATCAGAAAAGGTTTCTTCTAGGCTCATAACAAGGAATTTTGCATCCCATTACTCCAGAAAGAAGCAGGGTGGAGACTTTTATGAGTTTCTACCTGTATTAAGTCGCGCAATTAGAAATAACTTTCAAGGACCTCAGCTACGCTAGGTCAATGCAAAATTTTAAGGTTTCTAAATTTATCATTTCTTTATATTTATTTAGGGTCATGTAGCACATGTATTCATTGTTTCAAAATTAAGTTCTTTCTTGGAACAAATGCTGTGGAATTAAAATATAGAGCAGCAGTTAAGTACGGCTGACTGGGATATAATAATTTTCCTGAGGATCAATACTAAACAAGAAGGGCCTCAAACAATTAATCTCATCAATCATCAGTGCCATATAATAACATTTTTCAGGGATTGTTTTCTTAATATGTTTTTAAGTGAAAAAAAAGAAAATTGGATATATAGAGTTGCTCAAACAGACAGGCAAAGAGAGTGTTAGAGAATAACTGTCACATACATGAGTCAGACTGGCTTGTTGGTATTTGGGCTGCAGTTGAATGGAATGCTGAAAGCTAAGTCAATCTTTTCTAGAACAATTCAAGGGAAGGAAAATACCAAATGTCAGTGTTTATGAGTTTTGCATTTGTCTGTGTTCATGCAAACAGAGTGCTCACAGATAAACAGCTGATGCAGCTCAAACACCCAAATGAAAATATAATGAAATGATAGTATAAAAAGCCATTACTTCAATGAAAGTATCTTTTTGTGGTTTTGAACATTTATACTTTTTGAGCTTGCTTTCATATGGCGATAACATTTGTGACCTTGCTGATTTACATGTGTGGGCTTGAGGTCCATAAAAGTTCTGAGCATTTATGACAATCAGCAGATAGAATCTAAGTGTTCTGTCTCCAGTTAGAGTCTATCAACACATAACAGCAAATCTCCACGACAGTTCTGTTTATTGGGACTGGCCATCTGAGCTTGGAGCTACTCATTATCTGGAGAGTTTGTACACATTAAAGAATAAATATACAAGTGAGTAGTCCAAACAGAACTATGGACCTGGATGATGGCTGATAAAATCACGATTGACTATTACTGGAAAATGTCTATGTTGGGATTTAAATCTGGTTTTGCATCTATAATGAAACCTAAATAATATTATTTATCAGGAGCCATACAGATCAGTTTGTTATGACAGGGAGAAGAAGAAAAGAAATATGGTAAAGGTGATAATGCAACATACTCTGTTGTGCTTTATTTCAAGTGGCCACCCAAGAATGATTTTAAAGCACTAGTATTGTAGGGGATTATTTTATTATTATTGTTTTTATTGTTGATGTTTTTCTTTAATGTCAGAGAGGAAACTGTAATTAAGGTCATTATGGATTTCAAATCCCACTTAGACATTTTTGCTGAGTTAAAATATCTTCTGTTTAAACTTAAATAAACTATATCTCATTGTGTGTGTGTGTATATATCTATGTAAATAATTCAAGTTTATATAGTTATTTTCCAAATTCTTAGACTTTGACTGAAGTCTAACTGTGGTTAATTTTATTGCAAATACTTGACTAGTAAGGAGAACTGTTACAAAGGATAGTCTTATAAAAAATGGATATGTTTTAATACTTTTTTTGATTCATCATATGTATTTTAACAGACGTCACAGCAAAACTGATCTGCTGAGAGTATTCTGACCCTGGGTTCGTTTTTTTTAATTCTTTGATGCTGAGCACTGATGGTGAAAGGTACAAAACATGTCAGTGAGAAACTCCATGCACTGAGTACACATTTATTGTTTTTGTCCCACACAATACTTTATCTTAGGCACTTTTCAGTAGAAGACAGATGCCAAAATGAAACCAAGCCCAGTAGTATGTGTGTAGATCCAATATTTTTTAGTCTAACACAATGCTTATGGTATTGCATAGGTTTTTTTGCTCTCTACATATGTTGCAGGAACTAGGTGTTAGTGATTACCCAGGAAACAAGTGTTAATAATAGGTGAAAATTATATTTTGTATATTTCTTGACTTACTAAGTCAAGAAATGCTGAACATTTCTCATAACGATGAGCTTCATTCTACTTGTTTACATTCAGAGCATTCCAAAGGAAATTGATGGGCTACTCAATGCAGTTGGAATTGCTAAATATTTGCAGGTAGCCTATGAATAAGCTGATTTTCATTCTTTATTGTTTTTTCCCTCAAAAATCAAAATTCTTCAGGGATTTATTTTAATTTTTTTTTCATTTAATGGAAGGAAAAAATCTGTCAAATAGGCTTTCCTCATAATTGCTACAATGTCACGCTACTATTCACTAACTTTAAAACAAAATGGAAAACAAATGCTTTTGCCTTTTGGAAATGGTAAAGTATAATATGATGCACCTTATCAGCTGTGTGTGTGACTAAAGCTACAGCTCTCTGGAATTCAGAATTCTGTGTTAAATGGTGAGCGCTTGCATTACTGTGTCATATTTTTCATTTGATTAGTTTGTTCTCATAAATGTTAAATATAAATCAATTCTTCTGCTCTCATTTTGTTTATCTAAAAAGCAAAGCTTAAAAATTTCAGCTAGACTACATAAGTGGTTCAGAATGTACTTCATAAAATGCTTCCAAAATCTGAATTGCTTGCTTTGGATCTTGTCTTCTATTTCCTCAGCAGTAAAAGGCTGATCTAAATATTTCTTTGAGCTGAAGAATTAGTTTCATATTTAAGGGGAAAAAATTAGAAAAGGAGCTCTTTGAACTATTTTAAAAAGTAGAAAATAACATCCTACATCCCAAATACAAGGAAATCGTACTCTTTCAGGTTTCAGCATTATGGTTTAGAATAGAATTAAATTACCTTCAAATGATTTTTTTTTGTGAGTTATATGCCAAAAGTAAAAGGGAAAGTCCTTTTTGTTTGAATAATTTGTGATTTATTTTAATAATATAAATGAGCTCACTAGCAATTTTCAGTATGTGCCCAGAAAGTCAGGATTTCAAATCAATGTCTTATGTTCCAGAGAACCCACGCTTCCAGAGCTTTTGCCAGCTGGAAATCTCTGAGAACAGGACTGGAAGTACTGGCTTAGCACTTTAATTTATTAATAACTTTACCTTATTTCTTTGAGATACATATGTTATTACAGACACTTCTATTTTTTACTTCAACAGCCATATATATTGTTCATGTTACTCAAGTCCTGGAGATCTCATTACTTCTGTCTTACATTTGTTCTGTTTCAACATTGTGACATCTGTATGCTATCATAGTATTAACAATATTGCACTGTTGTACAATATAGACCTTTAAGAGTTACTCAGTTAAGCTCTTGAACAAATGGCTTCTTTTACAAAGCAGAGCAAATGTTCTTATTTGCTGATGTCAGTGTTCAATTTCATTTGCAAGGTGGAAGAAATAAAGACATATCACCTTGCCTTTTGGCAACACACTTTTGCAGACTATAGAAGTTAGCAGATTGACCAACATGAACTGTGTAGGCAGTATTCAAGAGAAAACAAGCTACCTTAGCTATAAAGTAGTCTTAAGATGTCTCATGTTAACTGCTTGCTTAGATGCCTGATTTAGAATGCTATTAAATCAGTGCATTTTCTTAGAGGACGTGTTTTCTCCTACATGTTATGAAATCTGTAGCAACAGCACAGAAAGTTCAGATTCCTAATGCATGCAGCTAAGCTATGTGCTTAAATTGTAAATAATTTTCTGTGATCCTGCTTTTTGTTCCAAGGCCCCTGAAAGAAGGGGAAAAAATCTTATTTAAACTGATCACCTTTTACATTGAAACTATTCAGAGACAATAAACTGTAAAGTTCTTTTCAAAGGATAGCAAGTTTGTTTCAGCATGGGGGTGGGAGGGAAGTAGATGATCGACTGTGTCCTACTTTTTAGTGTTCAAAATTATACCAGTCATCTAATGTTATATGGTTTCAACAGTAACGGTGTAATAAACGCATATTAGTGAGGTGTATGGAGAAAACATAACATAGCTTCCATTGATTATTTATATGTTTGAAAAAATCTTGGAGCCAATTTTCAAGTATATATGACCAAATGTGATCATAGAAGCTTTTAGAACCTCACTGAAATTCACTGAATATTTGGTCATGTGCATTCTTCTGAAGGTACCACTAAATATCTGTTTGCATATTTTGGAACTTTGAATACTTTTTGGTCGTCTTTTTCTTTTGAGCTTGTAAGTAATAACCTGTAAGTGATACTTTACAGAGTTTTTTTAACTACTTCTGTCTTCTAAACAGTAAGATTATCTTGGTGTTCATCCATATGAGTACTTTTGGCTTCTTTGAATTGCTATTATGCTTGTCCTATGTAATTTCATTTTATTTCAAGTTCTTCCTACTTTGTCGATATTTTGATTTTTTAAAATTTTGATTAAAAAAAGGTTGGTTTTCTCTTGCTACTTTTATATATACTCCAGTGATTAGAACATAACTACTGTTATGGCCACAATTATTAGCTGGCAGTGAGTAGCATTCCTTTCTGTATGCGCTTTTGGATTGTTTTTATAAAGTGCTGTTGAAGAAGGAAATCATCTACTCAGCAAGCTACTTGACATGTTTCTTCTCTGAAAAAAAAATTTGCATGTGTAGAATTAAAGGCAGTAGGCACCTTTTTCTCTCATAAACCAGCCTTGGTCTTTTGATTGTCCAGTCCAAACCACCCCTTTTCTTACTGATACAAAGATTTAGAGCTGTGTGCATTTCATCATTGAAATGAATGCTTTTCAACTGTGTAGAAACTCATCTTACATCTGTTTGCCACACGGTAGCCATCTAATTCAGAATAATCTCCTATAATATGTAGTTGTTAGAGCACTATATAGATATTTTTCAAAACTGTGTAAATCTTCCAGTCTGTAGAAGGGTAAGACACTCAAAGGCTTACTGCTCTTGCTTACTACCCTGGTCTAAGACTGAACCAAATCAATGTAGCCTATAACAGGGCTATGATAATAGAACTATTCTATGAAATATCAACTGAAGGAATTGTACAAAGGCTTATTTAACTGCTTCCACTATTTACCTGAATTATTATTATTTCACCCAGGAGTTAGCACACTTTTGTTAAATGAGGGGTTAAGCAGTTATTTCTGGACACAGCATAGAGAATTATCCTCTATAAATGTCAGTTAAGCTGTCAAATGTACTACCTGTCAGCAATGTATACCAGCTCTTCTCTGGGCAAGCTGGGTGTATTCTGTGTACTTTTACCTTCTGTCATTTCATTCACAACAATGCCTGGAAATACCTTTCCTTTTTTCCCCTATCTCACATAGCATTATTCATAGAATCCCCTACTTTGAATCTCCATGGTCTTCCCATGCTGATGCACACTTGAGGCTAATTTAGCTTCAAGTTAGCTGTTTTAAATGTAATAGTAATTCTGCTTCCACTGTCATGCATGTTTTAGATCAATGAATTCGTAAAACTTTTAGAGATGTGGCATTCCTAATTAAACAATATAGACATTATTATTAAACTTAAAAATAATTTTTGGAATTAATATATTTTAAAACAAATTGATACCAATTATGTTACCAATAGGAAAACTATTGCAAAGTCAAGGTAAACAAACTTGTTTAATTAAAATGAACTCTCTAATTGCCACAAGTTCTTCATTAGCTGCCTTGTTAGCAGCCTAGTTTTCATAAACTTAGATTTTTGCTTGTGACAGAGTTCACAACTGACACACAAAATTAATTGTTATTTAAGTGGACTTAATTTTGATACATAACATACAGTGTCAGTGATCAGGGGTTAAAAGGCAAGTTGTCTCAGGAATGAATCATGGCACATAAAGCAAGGTCAAAACAAGTCCTTCCAAATCTGTGTTTTGAGACTGTGCATCCTGCAAGCTATTGAGAGCTCCAGATTTTAAAAACTTACTCAGTTGGCTGGAAGTGCTTTTCTGATGCATTTCAGCTGTGTAATTTGCACCCTGGTTCATCCAAACAAGTGACTGATTCAGAAGCAGATTTTTAGAAAAAATATAGGTGGGTGTTATTTAATGAATGGGTAAAAGTGAAGTAGTACAGTGCTCAGTTAATCATTCTGAAGTTGTGCTATCAGAAAAATTGCATGGAATCTGAAGTAATGTGGGTAGAAAAGTTTTGTGATTTATGTGCAGTCTAATCAGTAAGGATTCTACATTAAAGAAGAATTTCTG
Source organism: Ammospiza caudacuta (assembly GCF_027887145.1). Taxonomy (NCBI): domain Eukaryota; kingdom Metazoa; phylum Chordata; class Aves; order Passeriformes; family Passerellidae; genus Ammospiza; species Ammospiza caudacuta. The sequence goes on from NC_080595.1 coordinate 33,333,834, forward strand.
AAGGGTGGAAAGTAACAGAAGAGAAATAAAGTTGATAATGTAAAAGCTGTTTCTGAGCTGCAGTGCAGTGTGTGTTTACATTATTTGCAAAAGAAAAGATATAAAGAGGGGAAGGCTCCACCAAGAACTTGGGCCTGATTTACAGTCACTAATGAAAGAGCACTGTTAGTTTAACACGTTTCCATCCCAACTGTTTATGACTGTTCTACTGTGAGTTTTCTTCCAAGCATCAGCACAAGGACTTGTGCTTGACACAACTTGTGGTTTCACATTCTGTTATCATGATTCAAACCTGCCTGGATCAGCACTGTAATACTTTTCTTTTTGTACTAGGTTAATATGTAAAGGGCCACTATCAAAATTAGTTTTAAATTAATCTTGCAAATCACTTAATACTGTTCCCTTGACATTGACTTTAAAACTTTTGTGCATGTGTCTAATCTTTTGCTCCTATTTGGGGTTTTGTTGTTTGGTTTTGGGTCTTTTTCTGATGAGCACTGGGAAAGAAAGACCCATTCTTTGTTTATTGCTGTTTTTCACAGAAAATTAGTTTTTGTTTCATACATCTCTATTCTTCATCCTTCTGAGAATTTCTGTTGGGAAAACTATTCTTTCTGATACAGCAGGGTTCTGGCAATAGTCTTCAGCATACCCTTGCTCTTATTAATGTAAGTTAGGCCTGCTGTTCTCAGGGCAAACATTGCAGTAGTAAAAGAACAGAAATCTATTAAAAATAACCTTGGATGCTCCATTTACTTTAATAACATAAAACCATATTTACTGCTCTGTAGTTTACCTTACAGCATACAACAGAAAAGAGAAAAAAGGGAGTCACTTTGCATGCCCATGAGTTATGAGACATCTTCATATGATACTTATTTTCCTGTCATGTTAAATTAACAGTGATTGTCCACGTTCCAGTTTTGATTCTGGAATTCTGCATGAAAACATTTTTTAGAGCCTTACTAAGCTGAAACTAATGAAGAATGCAGCATCTGGCTTGCTAATGTTATTAACTACAACAAATGAAAGATTATTAGTTTAATATTTGTTTACACACAAAAATAGACTTTTTAGGATTTCTAAAATATACTTTTAGGTTTGGGGATTTTTTTTTTTAATACTGGTTTAATACTTTCAATGTAAGTATCTTGTGGCTAGGTACTCCTATTTCAGATAAATGGAGCCTTTTCTGATACAACTCACCAGCATAACAAAATCCCTTCATATTTAAATAAATTAAATTGACCATCTTATGTTAGAAGAGTACCAAATACATATATATATACATATGGCATATTTCCACTGAAGCAGTTAAGTGTAACAAGTAAGCAGTTCAGTTATTTTCAATTCAGTGTTTGTACCTAGCTCCATGATTAGGTTTCTGTTGAATTTCAGTTAATTAATCAGCTTCTATCATAGCTTTTTCCTATCAATCTGGCTTTAAAAGCAGAACAGTGTGAATTCATAGCTATAAGTATTTTTTTATAAGGGTCTCTCCAGTGTATACAAAATTCTTGATGTTGATCTTCAGATGATAGTACAGAAAGCATTTCTTTATCTGGTTTTCTGCCTCAGTGAGTGATAGGTATTGTTACAAGGTTTTTGGTGTAATTTCATTACTAGGCCTTTGTCTTGAATTTTAATTGGGGGAATTTTTTTTGCTACCAATTGATACCTTCCTTGCAAAGCTCATTTTGTAAGTTATAACTGAGAAATAGAATGTCAAAACAGGAATTTATTTCTTCTGTAGTCCATCTTTCATATAACAGGGAGGTTCAGGACTGCTGTAGTGCTGCTCTCCAAAAATACAGTCAAGAAAGGAAAACATAATATCATACTGTAAGCAGGAGTGTTCACTTATATTCAATGTTATGGAAAGTGGTTTTGGTATGTTTGTTAGTTGTTTTTTTTTTCTTCTTCTTGATTTTAGCTGGTTTTCATTATATGCTTTTAATGTTTAAAGCATTTAAACATTTTTCCTTCCCTCTAAGTTACCTTGGCATTCTCAATCATTTTATAGAACCTATGTATATGATTTTTCTAAATTATTTTCCAATTGACTTTTGACAGTTTGTGTAACGGGGAAATCAAGGTTCAGCCTGGGTTGTTTTGGGGAGAAGAAAATCTCAGTCACATACTTAAAAATTTTTCAAACATGATATATACTCGGTGTCCAACATGCTCTTTCCTTTGGCAATTTCATTATCAAAACACCCTTCTTTGGGCAGCTTTATTTTATAATTTCTGTTTTGAGAGAACATAAAAATATTGGCCATTATTCTCAGCATAAAAGCATAAGATAAAAAAAGAATTAATTGCTCAGGTCTTTTTGAAAAAACTCTAGTTCACAGCTCTTACAGAAAATAGGACATACTGACTGACTAGATGTATGGTCTTAGGACTGAGCCACAATAGATGACTAAAAATACTTTATTTCCTATGCCTTTTTTATTCTACTATGACTGAGTAAAAAATGAACCTTTAGAAAAAGGTTTTTTATTTTACCTCATGATTTCATATTGCCTTTGTTCTGCCACTTACCCATATCTCTGAGTAGATCAGTAAAGATTTGCTAGAAACTTCTCAGGACTTCTTTTTCTCTACGAGTTTCTTGCTACTCTTGAACAGCTGGATGCTACTTTGCTTAGTGTTGGGATGTTTATCTGTTCTGGTTCAATTCTTGCTGACATTTTCTTGCAAAAGTCTTTGGTTTGAGAAAAACTGTTCAATATGCATTCTCCTTGTAGAAAGCTAAGGATCAAACATAGGTGACTATTTCAGAAGATGCTACTATTGCTAAGGAGAATGGTATTATCCATCTCTTGAAAGTAACAGAATGAAAAAATGAAATCTCTTTTGGCTCTCCTTTATTTTCAAAAAGGTTTTTCTCACTGTCTCTATTGGAGGATGACTACAGTTTGTGCATGGTTTTGACCAAAAAACTTGTTCTAGGCTTGTAACTGTAGGTGCCCTAAATGAATTTCATAGATCTTTTACAGCCCTATTTTATATAATTCTGTGCTCTAATTTTCATTTATATTTATTTATATTTTCATTTATATTTTTCATTTATATTTCATTATATATTTAATTTTATGGAATATTTAGAGAAAAATAGTAAACTGATTTTGTCAGGAATATGAGAAGTAAAAAGGATACTCCTCTTGTAAATTCTGTTGTCATTTGTTTTTGTGCCACCTACCAAACAGATATACCTTGTCTAATATATCTTAGGAAAAGGTAAATGTACAGTCAGTATTCCTTTTTTATGCTTATTCTCATCTGTATTTTTTTCCCTTGCCCTGTGATTCTTCATTGTCTCCTTGAAAAATCTTGTAAATATTTCTGAAAATGAAGTAGCATTGTCTATTTTTAATTTATAAAACTGAAGATCTGAACTGTATAAATTCATTTGTTATTTTGACAATCTTTGAGCTGCTGAATCAGTTAAACAAAAGATGGTTCCGTTTACTACGATCTACTCATTGAGAAGAGAATCTTCAAGTTGCCTCTGCATTGCATTGTTTAAATAAACCTTTGTTTATTGCTTCAATTTTCTGGAAGAAGTCCCATAATGTCCAGAGTGTTGCCAGACTTTGTGTTATTTTAGAAAGAGTTCTGGTTGGTGTTTTTTACATGGAAACCTCAAAGACTGAGAGAGGCAGTGATTTCTTTTGCTAGAAGTCATGGAGTTTTGCATGGCTGGTTTTCTTTTATTTATTTATTTTAATTTTTGTTTTATCCATAGCATTTATACTTGGATGGTCTTTTCCTTATCTTGTGCTCAGTCTTAACAATGAAATATTGAAAATTTATCTAAAAATTTAGTGACAATCTAGGGTTTCCTACAACTAAGAAAGAGGCTGAATTTGTTTATAACTTCAGATTTACACTGTACTATTTTAGATTTGACTCAGTCTTTTGGTGCTTAGATCTCTTTTGGCTTTTATGTACTACTTGGAAATCAAAACATGAATTATATTGTTGTGATTTTTCAAGAATTCAGAAAAGGTAACATAAGAGAGAGGAAATAACAGTTTATATCTATAACTACAGCTTGTCTAGTTTGCTACACTTAACAAATTAACCTTGACTCTTGACTGCAATAATAATTTCAAAAAATTGAACATTATGTTTCAGGAATTATATATTCTTTATCTTTCTCTAGAAATATTTTCACATTGTAGTAATTATAATTGCAAGTCAGGGCAATTTTTTATGATTGATTCCCATAGCACAAATCTGTTGTAATCTGAGTATGGGTAAATCCCGGGCAACCAGATAATCTTTAGAAGGTTAAAACATCTCCCTCATAATTTCTAGTTGAAGATAAAGGCCCATTTGTGTAGATGACTTCATACAGTCAGTCTAGACAATCTGATTATCAAAAACCATTTTTTAGTTATTTCCTCTTACTTACTGAAACCAATAAGGTGCTTAAGACAGTGAAAAATACTGACTCTGTGTAATCACAATCATATTCTTATTAAAACTATAAATGCCTCTTTTTTCACAGTGCTTACACAAATACCTGCCTCCATGGATGAAGGATTAATTCTCCTGCTCTTTGTGCTTAGTGTGTCTGCAGAGAGCATGAGTAGCTTTGTGCTATTGGCTTCTGTTTTGTTGTACTCTTAATGCTGTGAAAAATCATGTAGCAATAATTAAAATTTTGGGTTATTTTACTGAGTAAATTTTGTTATCTCTTCAGCTGAGAAGCAAGTCAATGCCAATAATATTTCTGTAGCTAATATTTCTCTTTAAATATTCTCTCCTTCAACCTCTCCACATGTACAGTTCACATTGACTTCAGGGCAGTCCTATAAATTAAGACATTGTGAATTTTGGACATTTGATGAGTGGGATGCATAACATATATGTCTTTTGCTATTTAAGTGAAATTATGAAAATGAGAAAGCAAAGTTTGTTTGAAGCTAATCCTCTTGTTTCCTTTTTCTTCTGTTCTGAGTGTTGCCACTTTGCTGTCTCTAGAGGAGATAAATACCAAAGGTTTTTGTTGTTTGTTGTTTTCCAATTATCATTCCAGTCCTGCAGCATTATTTTCTCCAGAAAATAGTGTTAGGGTTTTTTTCAGATTGTCGTGCATGTTATTGTTTCACTCTCCAGCAGGAATTTCCTATTACTGTAATGTGAAGAATTCCAGTGAGAGAAGTCTTCAGAAGCAGGGAAATACCACAAAACATACTCTAGGGTCAGCTTTGGATGCTGTGATATTGTAATGGCTACAATTTTTCTATGTGGTTACAACAAAGCGATTCTGATAATAAAACAGCAACAAGATTCCCAATCCTGTGACTGAAATGACTATGAAGTGACATTCAGAAGGCTCGCATATATAGTGGGGAGCTGAACAAAAACAGTCCAAAAGAAACACTAGGCACAGAGATGAACTCTTGCCCTTCTTGGGCACTTGATGCAGCTACCTTAGATTCCCTGCCTCAGGCTCAGAACTTAATCTTCTGAGGATGATAACCTAAATAAACATTTAAAATTATATAATTATGCTTTACAGGGCATATGCCTGTCATTGTTGCCTGCCTTTTGCCTATTAAATAGCAAAGAACATTTGTCAGGAACCAGGAAGCCATAAATCTGAACCCAGTTGATGGAGTTTAAATTTGCACTTGAAGTTTCTCAGAAACATACCTTAGTAAGTGGGTTAAAAGTCTAATTTGGGCTTAGAAATCCTCTTCCCTTTGTATTGAGAATGAACTGCAATGCATCCTGAAATATGAGACCTGGGAAGATGGTGACAGCATGTAAGAGGAAGACTGACTCTATCTGTAGAGATGCGACATCTGGCCTAAAACATGATATATTACACCTGTATAGGTTTCTGGTCTGATAATTTTAATTTGGGTTTAAAAAATAAAGAAGGTGCTTCTCTGTGCCAGATTGTCTTATGAAGACCAAATTACTGAACGGTATCTCCCTAAGGAAGACTTGCAAGAGAATAAAATGCTAATTATATTTCATTCCTCAGAGGAGCAGTAGGTCTTTGAGAAATGCATAAATATCTGCACTAGAAGATATTTTGCCTTACTTGGTTATTGGAGCAGGTAATTTAAGCATGAAAGCTGTGCTATCTGCTGACTATTGTAATAGAAAAATAAGTTGATTTTTCTTTTGCAGAAATAATCATATTAAGTTACAAATCCTATGCCCAAAATATTTTAAAGTGTAGTCTTCTGAGAGAGCAGATTTTAAGCCTTTTCAATTATGAGATAGCAAAGAGGAAAAGGTTACAAAATAAATGAGAAAAAGAAAATATTACTTCTAAGTTGCTTTTTTTTCAAGAACTATTCCTTACCATGTACCAGTATGTTCATATATGCAGTTGTAGAATCTTCAGTATCAAATCCAGGTTTCATTAATCAGAACAAAAGTGCATTTCAAATGCATGGACCTTGAAGAAAAATAGCCTATTAATATCAGGTAGCTTGGTACATTTTGTATTGTATTTGGCATGCCACTTTGCAGAGTTGTCTCCTTGTTTGTGAAATTTCTTTTTTTCTCTTCAAAAAATGTAATTTCCAGGTTGGTTGAGTTAATTGAAGCATTTCTCAAAGATAATGATCCTGATAGCTCTCTAGATGTTGGTGCTGACATGCGGAAGATCAAGTATTGCTTCATTTACATGAAGGTATTTTTTTCAAATGGGGATCAAAGTGTGGCTGGTACTCTGAAAATAACTTGAAGATATTCATGGTTTAAAAGTGTTAAAAGAAATTCAATGTAGTTGAGAGGCACTGGGAAAGGGTAAACAATTGAACTTTAAATAGTGTGGAGGACTCATAGAAAACTTACATTTAGATGGGGAAATTCAGCAGCGTTTTGTGGAAACATCAGGATCCCAGCATGCAGTAAATTGTAAGACTGGAAGTTACTGGAATCAAGACAAGTTGTTTTTATATGGATAGATGTTCTCATCTGTATTTCCAGCATTGCTGAGGCTTTATTTTGGACAAACTATGTTGACAGAGGTAAAAATGTAGGTTAAAAACATTATATCCCTTTACCTGTTGCACTAATTCTTCTGATGGGCTTGCAAGACCTTCTGAAATATTGAGAAAACAAGACACACTTGATAATTGTGAAATTATAGAAGATAATACTTTTTTGTATTTTGGGATATTGTCTTTTCAATATAACAGTGTATACATTCCTAATTTTAATGTATTATTTTTAAATAATTAGTTTTTAATTATATTTTTAATGCTATGATACTAGAGAACACTAGAGTTTGTGTAGAAGGAGTAAATTGAACCCTTGCTAATGAAGATTAAAGAATACAATTTGTTTCATACTTGATTCAATGGATATAATTTGACAGTCAACTGTGGCATGATTTTTTTCTGTCAAGACTATAGAAAGGTTTTACCTTTCTTTCTATAGCTAGACTCCCTCAGAATAGAATAGAGAGTTGGATGGAAAGTTAAGCGTGTGCTTTTTTTGTTTCTCTTTATAGCAAATTATAAATCATCCGATAACTTCAGGTAAAAAACTGCTCTCAGAAGACACCTCTGATGAAAAAAACAGTAATGAAGAACTGGAAAAACTGAAAGGACTTCTGCAGCAAAGAGACAATGAAATCAGTATCCTTTGTGGGGAAAAAAGTACTATTTGGGTTTGAGATGATCTTACAACCATTTTTCTTTGTGTGAGAGAGGCTGTGCTGTGTTAAAGGAAATACTCAATTCCCAGCTTTTATGTGACAGGACTTCTGCTTTGCACCTGCTTCTCTTTCCGTTTTTACCAAAATCTAAATTCTGGATCCAAGCACCTCTTCGCTTTAGAATGGTCCAACCAATAACCAAATATTGTGGATCAGGCCACATTTAAAACATTCTCCTCAAGCAAATTAAACTACTTTTTAGAGGGGGAAACTATATAAAGCATATAAAGATGCTATATAAAGACCAATCTATACCTTACAAAGAATAGAATTTCCTATGTGTCTTATTTTTAGCCAAATGAGGTGTTGCTTTGGGGACTACAGGGCAATTTGCCCTTAGAACAAATATAAAACTTGTACTTTTTACATTTAAATTTATATCATTTTGCACATAAAAGTGCTAAACTATTCAGATGTTCTTTGTCTGTTTCACTGCCTCACAGGAAACATGAGTAGCTGCGCTGCAGCCTGACAGGTGGGATGTATTTTAGCAGTTTGGCAGACCTGTGGGCTAACCACAGCTGCTACAGCCCCAGCTTTGTGGCTACTCAGTGGGGAAAGTTTGTAATACAGCAGAGAAATTAAAATATGGGGTTGTTGAATGTAAAGGTAACAGGGGTTGTCTCATAGTTATTAGTAAAGAGCAAACTCGGTTGCATTCTTTGTGCTCAACGATTCCAGCTCAGTTTTATATGTCAAATGAGAATAGCATTTTTTATTGGCGTGTAACATGTTACCTGTCTGAACTGAGGTGGCAGGAAAGCTTCCCCATTTCTGCTCTTTCACAGATGATAAGATTGTGTTTTTCCAAGGTGCAGTTTCAAATAAATTTAACTAATACACTAACTCATTTATTTTGAAAGAATATTCTTTCTAAAACTTCTTCAGTTTCTTTTTTAATGGAAATTTTAAGATCTGAGTTCCCAGAAACATTTCCTCCTGAAATGAATTACTTCATTAGCATGAGAAAAAAAGCAAAAGATCTCTATAAAACACACTTCTGCTCAACAGAATTATACAGCTTTGCTCACAGAAGTGAAACGAGGAAACTTGTGCAAATCCATGTAAGAGTTAAATAGAAAGAATATAGGAAGACTTTGAAGAGAAGACTGATTTAGGGAGTCTGCAGTGGCTAAGTGACAGTGCATCATCACTAGAACATTAATAACATGTCTAATGTGATGAAATGGTGGGAAGTATGGAAGCTGTTGAATAAACTATGAGTTTCCTCTTGCCTACTGTAGCTAGAAGCTATCATAAAAACTGAATTGGAAAGTGTTTTATTATTATTACTTAGTCTAGTTAATAATATTCCCCAAAGACTACTTAGAATTTCTGCTGTTCATTAAGAAGATTAATTAGGATTAAGAAGAGCAGCATATAAAAAAACAGATCACAGGGACTTCAGTGTTGCTAATTGAATGTATGCAGGATTTCCATTATATGTCCTCTATGAGCTGTTAGGCAAAATGTATTTATATTTAATATACTTCCAGTAAATTCACAGTGTTATTGCAAGAAATTTCCTAAAGACTTTTTCTGAATTTTAGTGAACCTTTAGTGAAAAGCTTACAGATAGGATATACTTGCAAAGCTACCTGTAAATTAAGAGGTTTTTTCTTTTGTTATTCTGTAATAAAAAAGTTTTTTTTATTACAGAATTTGAAAAATAAAAAGGGCCTACCACAAGGGCAATAAGATCCTGTTTGTCTGAATATGCTTTTATCAGGAGTTGATTGAATGGGATCAGCCATTGTGGTCGATGTGTGACTTTGTTATTGTTTTAGAAAGAACTAATGTGCTGTTTGGAAAAACTGAGGTGGATGAAAATAATTTCAAAGAATATGTCCAACTTTATTTTCACATTCACACATATGCTTCCATAATGTGAATTTTTTAACTTTGGAAAAAAATAAAATGCTTATGGACAAACAATGATGATAGTCGCTTAAAAAAAAAAAAGAAAAGAAAAAAAATTTTCCTTAATATATTTTGCAGATATTCTGGTAACTATGCTGAAAAAAGAAAAAAAGAAAGCACGAGATACTCTTTCCCAGCTTAATACCACCTCTGCTGGTTCTGCAGTCTTGGAGCAGTCTCCTTCTGTGAGCTTGGAAGAACGTCAGAGTCCATCTAGATGTTCTAGTCTGAAAGAGGCAAAAGTTTTCAGTTCTTCCATTCCCAGACTACCTTTTCTTTCCAGAGCAACAGGTTAGTGTAATTAATTAAGTGAACAGTTATTGCATCATTCCAGTATCACTTATAGCATATCCTTCAAATGTAAACCAAAACAAGGAAGCTTTATTTTTAGTACTAGTCATATTGTGCTAATCCTATATCTACAAATGCAAGGTTTTAAATTTAAAGCCCTCTAAGGTTCTGATGGCTTTTACAAATTTATGTAAATACTCTGTTGAACGGCCGTATGGAACCATAGTATAAATTCAGTTGCAGGCCCTTTATTCTTTCAGTAAATTAAGAGAAAAAAATGGGGGTTTGAGCATAATTCATTAAGAAATATAATAATATTTTCCCCTGGAAGATCCATTTCAATTTATCCGTATAAGTGATATTTCAGGATTTAAGTTTGTGTTTAAATCATTGTAGAACCAACTCAAACAATTAAATAATATTGACCAGTTAGCATGGATTGGTAGGGCAGTTTTTATAGTGGTTATTTGAAAAGTGTTAAATGTGGATCATTGTAATTTTCTTTCCATACATCATTTGAGCTAGTTATTTATGAAAATAGGTAGCAATATTCTTGCAAGTTGTTAATTTCAAAATCCACATGAAAAAACTTCTAATAACTGTAGACAGATTTTTCTTGCATGGTTTCATGTTTTCTTCAGTTTCTAGTTGAATTGTTCAAATAAAAAGATTTTTTGGTGTCAGCAGATTCTAGAAGTTCTTATGTTTTTGTTACTAAAGAACACACCTCATCCTAAATTATCACATGTTACATATTCTTTATTTATATTTCTGTAAGCTTTTTATGCATTTTGGGGATGGCTAGCTGAAGAAGAGTTTTTAAACGTGAAACTCATACATGGCAGCTGGCAAGTAGAAACTTAGATTTTGCTAGAGTACTAGTGGGAATGGCATTCTTAAACCACATAAAGTTGCCAGTTATCCTCTAAAATTGCATTGTAATTGAACTCGTCAGTTTTCACACTTGCTATTTTGTTTCAGTTGCTCAACTACTGAGGAATTCCCTTTGCCTTCTACTCTTTGTATTCATCATCCTTCTTCTCATTTTATAGGAAGAATTTATTGGATTTGGTGTCACAATACTATAAACTAAATATAATCATGTCCTTAGAACACATTTCCTTTTCATTACCTCAGAAATATGCCTGCAAATAATAGCTATATTTTTTCAACAAATTGCTAGTATAATTACATCTTTTATACAGTGGCATTTCTTTGATCTTTTAAAAAAAGCCCTCATAAGCATGAGAAAATTCTTAGTATTGATCAGCGCATTCCCTTTTTACAAACATTGTGTGGGTACATTCATATGAGTTTTCTTTTAGTGTAAAGTAAGAAGTTTGAGCATGTCAGCTCAAATTGACTGGGTTGTAGAACCTTATTGCCTGCACTCTGCACTGGCAAGGCCAGGTTGGATGGGACCCTGAGCAGCCTGCTCCAGTGGAGGACATCTCTGCTCTTGGCTGGGGGTTTGGTACTTTTTCATCATCAAGGTCCCTTGCAATCCAAACTATTTTGTGATCCTTTGCTAAGTTTGGATGAGACATCGTTCTCACTTAAGCACATAGACTCATTTTTCATCTATTGAAAGACTGAAAATTATGTTCATCGCTATAAAATTATCTATCCATTTCAAAATCTATCTAAGCTATATATATATGTATGCTATTTTGTCTATAGGCTTTAAGAATTCACTAAAGATTGTGAAAGGGCTTGGGCCAGAGCCAGGAGCAAACTCCTAGGTTGAAGCTTTCATGTAGTATTAAAGCTATTCTTCATAATTTAAACCCTTTGCATCCTTTACATTGTTTATGAAGATTTCAATTTACAGCACAAAGGCTTTATAGTATGTTAACTATTTGAAAAATTTTGCTTTTCTTTTTATTTAATTCTGTACTATCAAACCTGCTATCAGCCTGATTTATTGCATTATAACATCATATTTCTATTGTCTCTAATGTGTTTTTCATTTTCTTATCTAATTTCCTCATCCTGAAAGTAAAATTAGGAAATCAAAAGAAAATATAAGGAAAAAAAAACTTAGTTTAACTAAATAGTTGTTGGAACATCTATCTAATAATTTGTTTAATAAATATATATTTAGAACATTCATTTATTTTGCAGTTGATTTATTATGTAGCTTTACATTTGCTTGCCCAGAAACAGATCTTTACCATTCTGTGATAGAAAAATATTATTACCATTTTTTCCCATATGATCTAGGACCATATCTAGATTGAAAGATATGTGTAACTAGGTTTCTTGTCTATCCTATCCAGACACTTCTTGAAGTAAGAGAAAGGCAGTAATACTATTTCACTGCTGAGCTTGATGTGATAATCTGTGATAACACGAAATCTATCTTGGTCTCATCACAGCAGTAAAACAATTCCTGGTCCAAATTTGTCCCTCAGCAGGCTGACTTTGAAAGTAAATGAGTAGTGACTCCAACAAGAGTTAATGTTCTACAGGTACAGCTGTAATTTATCTCTTTTTAGGTCATCCTGCACTGAATGTGCATGGTCTTTTCAGAAGAAACTGAGTAAACATAAAAAATCTTCAAAGATTTGACATACAGTATTATTTACCTTCCTGTACACTCTGCCTTTTCCCCACCACGTGTATTCTGAAACTCTCAACAGAAGCCTTTAATCACAGTACAGACTCAAAGATTAACAAGGCCTAACACCCAGATTTGATTTCCATGTAGGTTTTTGGGCACCATTATATAATCTTTTCAGCTGATAGTACTAATTTGTAAAGAGTTTATTCCATAGAGTCATAGAATTGCTTGGGTTATGTAAGGGTCCTTAAGAATCATCTAGTTTCAAACCCCCTGCCATGGCCAGGAATGCCACTCACTAGACCAGGCTGCTCAGGGCCCCATCCAAGCTGGCCTTGAACACTTCCAGGGGTGGGGCATCCACAACCTCTCTGGGTAACCTGTTCCAGTGCCTCAGCACACGCTGAGCAAAGAATCTGTTCCTAACATGTATTCTAAAAACACTGTCTTTCAGTTTAAAACCATTTATCCTGTCACTACCTGTCCATATAAAATGTCCCTCTCCCTCCTTTATAAGCCCCTTTAGATAATGGAAGGACACAATGAGATCTCCCTGGATCCTTCTCTTCTCCATGCTAAGCAACCATAGCTGTCTTTGCCTGTGTCTGATTTAATGTTGAAAAGTACTTTTTCTGAACAGGTATGTCTTTAGCTGCTTGTTTGAATATTATATTTGAAATAATGTCACCAGTAAAATATTGTTGAATATGAGATTTGATACCACTGGAGACCTAATTAAGAACAGCTGCAATTAGACATGTGGATTGTTGTTGTTTTGTATTGTGCTTTTTTTTAGTTTGTGCCAGAGTATGGATTAGTCTGTACTTCTTGACAGCCACAGCAGAGAAATATGCAAATGCATATTGTCCTAGTAATGCCCTAGCTTTGCTGGTTTTGGGTCACATAGCATTGAATTCTACACTAATTACAAATGATACCATTTTACATGCTGTCAGATTTCTTCTTCTTGGATCCCAGAAGACTTCTTTTAGGAAGGACTGGATGGCAGGCAGGCTGCCTGGAAGCAGTGGAAGGCTGCCTGCTGCTGTCATTTTGTCAAGTCAGATGGCATACAACAGTGAACAGACCAGAACTTGCTATCTTAGTGCAAGTTACACCATAAAAGGGGATAACTTGCTTTTTAATATCCATCCTCCATCACAGAGAGCTCTAAATTATAAATCCATGACCACATGAGGGAGAGTGAGCAAAATAGTCTGGCATAGTAGCCACTGTTATTATTGCATCATAATATCTTTCCTGAATCTGAAACAGACATAACTAGCTATGAATTTAAATTATGTTTCAGATGATCATACCAGAAAATGCAAAGATAAGTTATTGGCATAATAACCTGAGCATAACAAATGCTTCAGCAATTTTGCTTTTAATATAATCATTTAGTTCATAATCGTAAAGTATCTACTGCAGCTTTGTGTTAATAATTCATATCTTCTAGACATATAATTGTAGAACTACATGTAATCCTTCTTAGGAGTTGAGTCAATTGTTAATTAGTAGTTTCAGGATAAATCAGAGAATGAATGAGTCTATCAAAACAAGAAAAAAAATCAGACTTCATCAGACAGTAGAGTGATAAATATTGTATTGTATTTAACTTTTATTGCATGATATCACTCCTGTACAGAGAAGTCTTATTTTGCAATCAGTTTCTGATTTCAATGATGGCTGCTTGCCTCTTAGGATAATTCTGTGAGCATAAAAGATGATATATGTATGATATAATTTTTTACCCTGATAGATTTGTTTTTCTCCTGAAATATAAACAGTTTAGTTACAGAAAACAGTGTGACTATTGTGACATTTAAAAAATGCAGTAAATCTTAGTAAGAGGTTCAAACTGTTGTATATGCTGATGGATTTGAGAGTGATTATTTTGCTTGTACAAAAGATTTTGTTAGGATAATGTTTTGACCAGTTTGAGCCCTTTCATTTTTTTCGTTGAGAAGTTGTGAAGTTTTTTGAGAGTTTTGTGAAGAATTTACCTTCTTTGTATCCCCTTCATGATTTAAGATCACTTTTTGCTTGACACCATGAAAACACCTATATAAAAAAGTATTCCTGCTGAAAGGCTGACTAACTGACTTAGAAATGTAAGGTGAGAGATGGTTTCTGTAAACAGATTACTCTTATGAATAGCATGAAAATAGTGAAGCTAAGACACATACTGCCCATTTCTGAATGCTAAATATTTCTGTCATCTATTAAGACATTTTAAAATATATATCTTGTCTATTTATGTAATAATTTGGGGAAAATGCTTCCTTCTATTGTTGAAAATCTATCTATTGTCTGAAAAGAGAAAGTTCCCTAATGCAAAAGGCTGACTGAGGTTTTCAGTCAGTGGTTTTCCATCTTATGTTTTTCACTTCAGAGTAAAGGCAGGCCTCAAACATTCAGAAAAATTATATGCTTAGCAAACCCATATGTATCTTGGAGCATTTTCTGTGTCCAGTAGTGCTTTCAGATATCTGAAGGCAGTCTTGGCACTGTGCTCATGACAGATCTTTTGTTAACAAACACATGTAGTTATTTTATTGCTATCTGGCCAATAAAAGCGTTCACTGGTGCATTTAGGGCACTGCTCAGAATTACTGTTGATCTTTCTCATTAGTCAAAAAAGAAAGTATGTTCTACATTTTCTGTTAAAGGTCCAGGAAAAAGTATATGTCCCAATTGCTCTCCAGCTGAACTTCTACCAGCTCCTAGTAACATGTAGTGCATATTTCATTGCTACTGTTAAATCTTTGTAACAACTATTTCTTGTTACAAAGATTTGTTAATTTCTGAAGCATTAAATATTTCCTATAGTGCAGAGTGATTATAGTGTAGAGTGCATTTTGCCAAGTTTAAGGACCAAGCAGGAAGTATCAGACTTCACTGCTTGATTTAGTTGTTTTAAAAAGTCTTCAAAATAAATTCAGCAAATATTAACAGACAGCAGAAACTTTTGAACAATTTTATTCAACTTTACTTCTGATAAGCTTAGCAAAGTTATTTTCTGGTATTTCAAGTTACCAGATAAAATGTGTATTGCTAGGGCTTCAATTTATGTCATAATTATGAATGGCTGTCAATGGCTATCTATGAGAAGTTTGTAGCATGTAGCTGTGAAAATTTTTTACTCTGTCACATGCTGTTAGACATTTGGTATCTCTGTTGTCTTTTTAAATCACAGTTTTATTCCCTTTTTTAATCTTGTGACATGAACAAAAAAGTAAACATTAAAACTCAAAGTAATTTCTAAAACAGAATTACCCTCCTTAAATGTACACTCGCTGCAATAAATACCAAGCAGTATTTATTTAGTATTTATTATTTATTAGCAGTATTTATTAGCAGACTAACTCTGAATTTAAAGGAAACTCAACTAGCTTCTGGGGCTTCCTCATTTGTTTGTTTGTTTGGTTTTTTTTTTTCAACATCGATTCTTCTATCTGTACTGCTTCCAAGAGCTTTATTTTGTTGGAATTCACTGTGAGTCCACTGTGACTTTCGCTTGAGTGAGAACTTTGAACTCACTGAGGTTAGTAAACAGCAAAAAAAGGACTGTGTTAAGAAGTTTAAGACTCCAGAAACATCTCTGTAAGGAGCAACAGATGACTATTTCTTGTGACATAGAAATATAATTACATGTTATTTGATTTAAAGGGAGCTTCTGCAATTGATAATCAGTGATAAAACCCTCTGTGTTACAATTTTCATCATCTTAACTAAGTGTTTAGAAATATGAACATCAGATTATTTTTATGAGATGAAGCCCAGATTTTCCTCTTTGGTGCTTAGTTCCCATTTGCAACTTCAAAGGCAAATTTTGTAACTTGTAAGGATTTAATGAGAGTGAGAAGATCATAGCAGTACTTTCACTAATTTTTCAGAGACACTGAACCTTACTTATATATTGAAAATGTTGTTATGTAAAAAAACTTACTTCTTCCATCAACAGCTTTTTCTTTCTTCACATTTATTTGGTTTTACAAAACATGTCTGTTTTTTCTAAGATTCTCATCATGTTGTTCTTTCCACTTCTCAAATGGGAATCTCTTCTGATGTAGAACGTATGTTTGGAAGCTTGTTAAAGATGCTTTTGGCAGTTTTTACTGCCTTCCTCTTGAGTCTGTTTAGATGGGGAAACTTTCCAGTATTTTTATACTAGTTTACTGTTCTCTATACTGGATTAGTCTGCTAAATGTAACCTAGTGTTCCTTGGAAGTTCTCTGCTATTTCAAATCTTTTTGGCTTTCTGTTTCATTAGCCATATTTTGACTGTCCAAAAATACAATTGGATCCTTCAAACTAACTTCTTAAAGTTTTTTTGGGTTTTTTTGGTGGCTGAAGGTCTTTAACTCTTGATATTTTAGAGGTAAAATACGCTTCCGAAAGTTTCTGCATGTTTGAAGGGTGATCAAATTCCTTTATATATTGACTGTCAGGTTTGGCAAATACCTCTGTAAAACTTCTTCCATATTGTTGTTATGAGCATCAGCCCTGAGAGACTACAGTGCCTTTTAACAGAGCCACTACATGCAAATTATATATGCATGTGGGTAATCAAAATACTACAAAGTTCTTCTATTAGCTTAAACTCTAGATATTTCTGTACAGACATTACTAATTCTGCTAAATAATATAATATGTCATGTCTTGAACTTTTTCAGTAAAATAACTTTAATGCTGAGTTGAAAAATTCGATTATAATGTCTAGATTTCTGTCTCTTTTATTTGTCAATTTAACCTAAAAAAACCTTTTTTTCATTCTGTTCCTGGCAGAAACAGATATTTTCTGGAGACTCTTGTCTCAGCATATTTGAATATAAAACCAGAGTAGGTATTAGTGGAAATATCCTACAAATCCCTACCTTTTTTTCCTGATATTTGTACATTTAAGCAGGTTAAGTTTCATACAAATGTTTCAGGCCAATTTCATGCTTCTGTTCTTGCACAATTTTTTCACTGAAGTTTTCTATGCCTGTTTGCCTCAGTGATAATTGACTCTTAAGTTTTGGATGCTTTTGTTGAAAAAATCATTGCACAGTTCACTTACCTCTGATGCATCAACATTTTTTTTCTCTTACACTTTTAACTCTGAAATATCTATTTAGTAACTGTGCCTTTGATTCATTAATTTTCAGCCCTGCTATAAGTTCAGAAGGATACTTTCAAAAGAATAACATTATCTTCACAGGTTATATTTTATGTTTATTATACATTGTATATTTAGGTTAATTTGAGAAAAAATAGACCATTATAGATATCTGTGTGGAAGAAAAGAGTAACCACATAAATGAAAATAAGCTAACAGCTAGTGATACTTGGTTTTCCACACTTTACAGTAAGTTTGGTAGATTTTACTTCTAGGTCAGGTAAAACCTCTTACTGATTTTTATTGCAAGGCTGGTCTTACAAATCTTTGAGTGAGGTTCTCTGCTTTAACCATCTACCAAGCTATATTGAAAGCAATCTTTGATCTTTTTGTTCATAGAGTCGCGTTCCAACTGGTCTAAGACTTCTTAAGGCAATTTTGGCATTTGAAATGATCACACAGCGTTATACAAAGAGCTGAAGTTGCTCTTTGTAAACCCGTGCATATCAAAGATGCTTCACATGCAGATAATTATGCCATTTTCCTGTAGCAGAAGTTATATGACTGAAGAAATTATTTAACATTTGTAAGCATTTAGCAGTAATTCCAGGTCTTCTTCAAATAACTTGTATCTGGCTTGAATGCAGTGAGTGGTGGAGTTGGGCATGATAAAAGTCTATCCATTTTTGTGTTCTATTACAGTACGCTCATGTTTAATTTTCTCTCCCTTAACAATTTCTTTGTTTTCCATTTTTCCTAGCAATATTCTTCCTAGAGATGAGTAATTTGGTATGATTGAGCAAAACATTTGCTGAAAGATTTTGTTGTTTCTTTTTTTAATGATTCTATGCTAAATACTCACACAAATAGCCCTATCAAACTATGAGCCCCTTCCTGATTTTCAGCATACTTTTACTAAACTCTCATACAAATAAAATTAAATTTCATCTTTTACTCTTTCCTTATCATCATACTAATGTCCAAGAATTTTCTATTACCAGTATTCTTAGTCTTTAATGTGTCTTGACTGTAATTATCTCAAGCCTTCTTATTTTGGTCACCTCACAGCCCTTGAACTGCTGCTGAATGTTCATGTTACTTAACTTGCTTACAGTTGCTGTCTTAGCTATTGTAATGGTTATTGTAACCCTGTAATTCCTTAAAATAAAGATCATCTCAGAAACAGCATTTTGAAGTTCAGTTCTAGGCAAAACTAATATAGACATGTAATCTTAAAATCTGGTGCTGTTAATATCAGATGCTGTGTTTGAAGGCTTCTGCAGTTTATTTTATTATGTATATTTTAATGCCACTATTGCTTTCTGCTGCCATTTTAGGCTTTCTACTACCTAGATATAGAAGCCTTTGAGAACATCAGTTTATTATGCTGGACATCACAATAAACTTCCTCAAAAATCTAAATGGAGAGATTAACTTCTTCCTTAATATTTGTTATGTATTTGAAGCACAAGTCTTATGGTGAACAGCTGAGGGATCTGAGGTTGTTTAGCCTGGAGAAAAGGAGGTTCAGGTAGAGGAGGTGGACCTCATTGCTCTCTACAACTACTTGAAAAGAGGTTGTAATGAGGTGGGGGTCAACCTCCTCTCCCAGGTAAAAAGTGACAGGATAAGAGGAGATGGCCTCAAGTTGTGCCAGGAGAGGTTTAGATTGGATATTAGGGACAAATTTTACTCATAAAGGGTTGTCAAGCATAGGCGCAGGCTGGCCAGGGGAGTGGTGGAGTCACCATCCCTGGAAGTGTTAAAAAAGTGTGAATACAGCAGTTGGATATGGTTTAGTGGTGAACATCGTGGTGGTGCTGGGTTGACTGTTGGACTCGGAGATCTTGAGCTTGGGCTTAGATGACCTCAGAGATCTTTTCCAACATTAACAATTCTATGTATCTGTGATTTACACTCTATTTTAGGAAGACACTGGAGGGTTTTTTTCTTAGCCCTCAACATAAATCAAACCAGTTTCTCCATATGTATGTCTCAAAAATATAGGGAATACAAAGAGGACATGTTTCTGTGTCACTGCCAAAATACACAGCAGCACCACCTCCTGGGCATAAAAGTGCTGGAAATACCTGCGTCTCTTCCAAAGCCAGATAATTCACAGGGAGGGTAAAAACCCAGCATAAACTGCTGATTGATAAATTTTGTCCAGTTTTGTTTCTTTCTTGATATCTGTTACTTAGTGTTTAGATTAAGTACAAAAGCACAAGATTTATTATTTCTTCCTGTTTTAACTTGCTATTGTAATTCTATTTATGTATTTAGCCTATTCTCTTCTGGTTTCTGATGTGTCATATGCATATTTAAAATGATAAGTATTTAGACATTTATAGCTCAGCCTTTTATATGCTTGTTTTCTGAGCACAACAACTTGGCCCAGTGATCAAAACATCCGCATGGCTGAATGAGAATAATTTAGGGTAAATAATCTCCAGCTCTTGTGGGGAATCCCGAGTTTGGGCACATAGCCTGTAAAGCTGAGTTAATCAGAAAAAGGAGAAGTACTTAGAAAAATAGGTCTAAGGCAGTCATGAGATTCATTGTATCATTGCATGACCAAGCAGGATTTATAGTTAGGGCATCTGTAAACAACTAATGGTGTTGATCTCTGTAGGCCTGTTTTTAGTTCCCTGTGATGTCAGTTGGACCTAATCATATATCAAACACTCATGTAATGTTTTGATACTCTGTGAATTAGAACTTTAATCTAATTATCCTATATCCTTACTGTTTGAAGAAGCAAGATTAAGTCCAGAGAATTTCTTTCCCATGTATAACTTCCCTTCTAAGAATTTCTTCCCTTGTAAATTGTTGCAGGTTGCTGTCATGTGTTGCTCTTAGGTACAACTTTGAGGGATTTAATGGTAAATAAAACTGGATATAAAAATTAAGGTATTTTTCAAAGTTAAAAAAAAAAAAAGTCCTGATAGGGATTTCTGAATTTTAAGATTGCCTGGAATAGTTATATTTTGGAATGTGGCCTGTTTGATTTTGATTTTAAAATTTTGACAAATGCTTCTTTGAGATTGGGATATTAACATATCCACTTCAATCCACAAAATTATTATGCAGCATCATGGGAAAATGGGAAGAACTACTCAGAATGAACATCACCATTCTTGAAGAGAAAGTTTACTTGAGATTTATAATACAACTTTGAGGTATTTTAGACTCAAATAAACAGGCATGTTTTAATCTGTGACTGATAAGCCCTGAATGAAGAGAGCTTTTTCATAATAAATGATTTTGCTACACCCTTCCATGCATTTGTTGCACTAGGTTTGATTCCTGCAGTGTACTCTGTGTAGAGCTGCAAATTTAAACTGGTTTGAAATTTAATATGGTATAAAAAGTATCTGCTTGTCTGTTAAACAGAAATGATCTCTGCATATATGTAATGGCACAGCTCTACAATATTTCTTAAATTAGGCCTTTGGCCTAGAAATGTCAGTCATTTAGGACCTGCATTTTTAAGAAACCCTGCTAGAAGTTGCACCTATTACAAAAGGGAAGATCTGTGGTCAGGCTATTGTTTCAGAAATGTCTTTGCTGTCGGCATTCTCATGAGGTGCTGCAGAGTTTTCTTGTTTTGCACACTTAAAAGTCAGATTTTCTCCAGATTTTTAAAAAGAAGGAATAGATTGAAAGGTGCCAACCATGAAAGATACATGTTTTTATATTCCTATGGCTGAACTTGTTAACTGTAGCTCTTAATATTAAATCATTGAATTTATATTTAGGGGAAGAAAGCTTGGTAAATTGAGTCATGTCTTGAACTTTTTCAGTAAAATAGCTTTAATGCTGTGTTGAAAAATTCTATGATAATGTCTAAAACAGTGGAAGCGGACTCCAAAAAAGGGAAAAAATTGAAAAGTTGATTGGTCTTTTATTCTGTCTTACACTGTTCTCCTGGACTTTTTTTATTCGAATGTCAGGAATCTTTTTGATCTGTTTAATGGAATAAATTAAGAGACCATGTGCTGGTTACAAATAGCAAATGTGTTTCTGAATACTGCTTTTGTCTTTCTTGTGAAAATACTGCGGCTGCCAAGAAACTGTAGTAGGAGTACACAGTAGAAGCAATTGATACTACAATAGTTATTGTACCTCACACTTGACAGCCTGAACTCTGGGAGGGGAAAATTTATTTGGAAGGGGTAAAAAGGAATGGGCAGGTGCAGATTGGAGTTATCTTTTATAAATAGGGTAGAAAGGAGCAAAAATATATGTGGCTTAGGACGCGTTCCTAATGAAGCTGTGAATAAGATCAGAAATGAGAGAGACTGTATATTCAAGGGAAGGAAGAGCTAAGTTACTAGGAAATGAAAAGTGAATCCAAGAGAGTTATTGAATGGGAAATGGGCAGAAAGACATGACAGTAATACGTGTTTTGAAATTCACATGCATTAAAATGGAAACAATAGTTGGGAAGTGGCTGCTTGTCATCCTTAATTTACCTGTAGCACCCAAGAACCGAAAGTTCAAAGACGGAGGCCTCAGAGGAATCTCATTTTAGATTTAACAGAGCTTCTTTAAATTAGTAGTGCTGTAGGAAGAAGAAGTACAGTTTTAAACTGAGGCATATATAATTGTGATCCCTTTGGTAAATTTGTTAGTCTTCCAGATGAAGAAGATTGATCTGGAGTCAAAGCAACCAGATTAATAGCAGATTTTCTTTTCTTTATTGATACTTTTAAACACTTGGTTAGGAAAAACTGTATTGTTACAGTCGAGCACCTAATTTTGTCATAATAGACATTATGCAGAGAAAGGTCTAGTAAAGCACCTGTTAACAAAGTCCAAAAATATATGATTGACAGCCTGTTCAGCTCATCTGATGAGCATCATGTATTTCCTGATTTCCTGTTGCAGCAGCCCAAGTGTTTGTTATAGAGACTTTCTCATTAAAATGTCCTTTTTTATCTGCCTCTGAATGAGGCATTAAGAGTGTCAATGCCAAGAATAACAATGATTATGTTTTCATATATAACATTCATTATGTCATGTTCCAATGAATAGTCTCTCTGCAGGCTTTTCATAAATGACTCTTTACAGTGCATTCACATGTGAGGCTGTACAGAGAGAGGAGAGGGAAAAAAAGCAAAATGGAAAAAATGCAATAGTATCAGGTCATGCATGGATGAAGTAGTCAGTGTGTTTTTTGTTTGGAACCTGTTTGATACTATTTTTCCAGAGAAATGTAAAAATGAATTTATTATTACTGGACTGTAATGCTTTGAGTGGTTAAATATGTACTAGTGGTGTACAGTTCTGGGGCTAAATTGAGGTTTTGTGTGGCTGAATGGAATGCCCAGCTTGGTTGGATTGAAAAACGTCATAAGACTTTTTTTCCCCAAACATTTCTGCCAAGTGCGTACAGGAAGTGGCTTTGGCAGTTGTATCCAAACAAGTAACTTCATTTCCTGGAATCTGCTTTTTGCAAAATGTGGACTTTAGGAAAGAAAGTGTAAAGAGGGATGTTAAGTGGTAGAGGAAAGATCACCCTTAAAAGCCTCTGAGAAGAAGGTACAAATTATCAAACTCCATTTTTTCTTAGTCACAACAGTGTTATATAATATCTTTTTTTGAAATTGATAGTTTATTTATATAGTAAAAATAACATTAAAAATCTATTGACCATAACTGCACATAATTATGAAACCACTGTATTTATTATGGTCCATTTAACCATGGTCTATTTTATGTCTGTTTGGTGTTTACTAGCAAGGCAGCCACAAAGTAGTTGAGATAGAAAAGAACATGTTGTATGACCACTCATATTAAAAGGACCTATGAGCAACCTGAGATTTTGTAAAACTTCTGCTTATTGTCATTAAAAAAAAAAACTAAAAAGAGAATAGATGTTGCAGGTATAGTTTTCAGTTATACAGAACACACGAGATGATGTAATATTAAACATATTCTGCTAAGAATATGAACATGTTATCTGACTGGTCAGGTGCTTTATTGCATGCTATTGCGAGTGCATCTTTTTCTAGTCTAACTTGCTGGATTTGAACTACAGTTTTTTTCCTCTGTTTTGTTTCGAGGTGTTTATTTGTTTTGTTGTTTGGGGTTGGTTGAGGTTTTTTGTGGGGTTTTTTTGGGTTTTTGGGGCTTTTTTTGCCAACTTTTTTAAAGTTACTAACCTTAATATTTCAATAATAGTGCCTGCATTATAATGTACTGCTGGGTATCTGCCAATAATATAAACAAAGCCTTCATCATCCTAAACCCTTAATCTCAGGGTCAAATCATTGATATTTTTCAGATGCTTGAAAAGCGGTAGTCAGAAGCTGTTTTGCATCAAATAATTTTTAAGGGTTGTTGCTAATGAGGGACTATTTCAGAGTTCCTAAGAGGGAAAAAGTACCTTGAGAAATGTAGTAGCAATGAGTTATACTGTGATGGGTCAGATAAGAACCTTGGACAAAATTTTAAAATTTCCATTTTCTTATAAATAATACTACAAAATCCTATACTTCAGACAGCAAGGTAAGTGCTTAAAAATATCTTGATTTCAGAAAAAAAGCTTCAAACTTCAGACAATCAATAAATCAGAATATATAGTTTTAGTAATAGATGTAGTTACTTGCTACACAATGACAATACATAAACCAACTTTGTATAACTATAAGTATTGTTCTATGTGGTTTTTATCCAGTCATTAAAGATTCTGCTCATAGATGAAGACAGGAAAAAATGCTTTGGAAGCAGTTCAGAACAATAATTAAAACATAATTAAAGATAAGCAAACAAGTAAACCTTTCCCAAGTGGCACAGGCTGTTCTTGCTATGTCATAAACAGCAGCTGCTGTACGTTTTGGGCAAGTGAAAGCTTTAGCTTTCCCTTTTCATATTTAGTTCTTTTTATATTTTATTCTTCATGCAATCATCTATTTTTTTTTAAAGTTTACTTTTTTATTGCTTAAGCAGACAAGCTTCAGACAGTTGTTAGCAGTTATGCCCTTTGACTACTTGTGCTACTCTTTTTATTCCAAAAGAAATTAAATTTCTTTGTAAGAATAACGTACAAGCTCCTGTTAACATTTGCCTTTGCAGGTTTCTGATTTTTCAGTGAATGCTTGTGATAAAGTGGATTGTCTAACAGAGGTTGTTAGCTGGCTTATTCTTGTTGTTTGTCATAAAACAACTCAGCTTTCCACTGCATTATGGAGGCAATACATTGCATTGAATAAGATCCTAGACTGAGATGTACGGCATCTGGTTTTTATTTCAATCCTTATTATTTACTAAGTTTGTGAACTTACACAAGTGACCTCATCTCTCTGAATCACTTTTTTCAACTGTGAAATAAATTAAGAGTGGCTTATCTTCCTTGATCACTTTGAGATTTCATGTTCAAAGGCCATCTGTAAGAGCAAAACCTTGTTTTTCTAACATTGAGGAGCAGTTGAAATGATTTGTGAAAATAAGACAGTGAATTAGATGCAGAAACCAACATGAAATCTTGGAAGTCTTGACTCTTCATTTTTAGTCAGCATAACTATCCAACCCAGTTCTTGAAATTTTCTTTTCATTGATAGCTTATTTGTTTGGGAAGCTTTGCTGAAACTCTAGACTATGCTGGCTACTTAAAATTCTATACAAGCATGGGCAAACGTATGGTATGTTTGATATTTATTATAAATTCTGAGAGTAAGCTACTTGCAAAGCTGTCTCTACTTGCTCAGTAAAAGAGAGAAAAGCACTCAGAGTGGGCTAAAAAGTTGTGTTAAAATTATTGAATATTTTTATTTTGAATCTTTTCTTCTGCAATACCTCCCCACTTTGGTCAGCACTCCTTATTTATGCCATTTACATCCAGCTATAATTCTGGGGAGAAATAATTCTAAATATTTCAGAAATTTGCTTTAATCGTTAGGTGTACAGAGAGAGACTGACATCAGTTTGAATAATGACCAGTGGCTGGAAACAGAAGAATGTCATAGCTTTGTATCAGAACCATTAAAAAAACCTCGCATTAGGGAATACTAGAAGTAAAGGAGTTCCGGGAATATATCCTTTGGATTTTCAGCAGGTTTATTTAATTAAATAAAGCCTCATACAAGAGCTCATGGCTCTGATACAGCACATTTAATGTTGTAGTAAGGTTGAATGACAAGGAATGTCCATAATTTATTGTCCCCTTTGATCTTCGGGAAAACAAGCAGTTTAAAGCCGTCAAATAAATATAGTGTGCTTGGCTTTCAGGAAGAATTATACTATTTTTCTAGTGATAGTCACTTATTTCAACAGATTTTCAAGGGGCAAAGCTGCTTTTAATTCTATGTCCTGACATAAGCAGATTTAGAGCTACAGAGGTTATTGGTTCAAAAATTGTCTTTTGATCCTTTGTTGCAAGTTAATTATATAGTTCACTTGGTTACAAATTTTGGTTAAAAAGGAATTGAAAGAAGTTTCTTTTCACAGTGGAAATTGTGCCAATAGGAAACGGAATTAGATTCAAATACTTTATATTACATTATTGGGTTTTTCATTTAGTTTTGGTTTTTTGGTAAGAGAAGTTCCCTCAAATAGCTTCCAAGACCATTGAATTTTCACCAGAAATCTCTGTGGTATCATGAGCCAGAGAGACAACAGGGTATTCTTGCCTCTGTGACCAATCAATTTTGCCTTTAATATCACTGGTACAAGAATGTCATCACTTTTGATTAAAATGAGAGTTTTTTTAATCACAGAAATAAAAGTCAATAATTATAATTCAGAAGAACCCAGATTAGTTTATTTTTAATTATGATTATTCCCAATTTTAATACAATAGACATGTTAGGCATCGTAACAAAGTTTTACTTTTATCTATTTATTTACTGTGGAATCTATAGGCAGAATAAATAAAGCTGAGAATAAATTAGTGCGAGCAGTTCTCTGAAGAGAACATATTTAGGTTATGTCTAATGTTATTGTGCAATTGTATGTGTGTTGTATAAAAGAAAAATCATTTGTATTTTGAATAATGAAGATGTCCTTCTAGTTTTGTGGGGATCAGGGGGGGAAGTTTCACTTGTTTATTCTCAGGAGCAAGAAAGGCTCTGTCTCTCTGCTTATCCATATGTTTATTGTGTACATATGTTGGCTGTCTCTTCAATTGCTGTGAATGTACTTGGGAAAAAATATCTGCACCTGTTTGTTTGCAGGATCAGGAGTTTAGTTTCTAAATTAATTTGCTTTCCATTATCACTGTTGAGGATGGAAAAAATGTGTAATCATGTAGTGCAAATATACATCTAATAGTGAGGGATTTGGAATCACTATAATTTTTCAAAGGCTCATGGAATATATATATTTCTATAAATAGGAACCCACCAATGAGACAAAAAGACAAAAAGTGGTCAAGAAATTGCTTAGGATGCATAAATAGATTTCTGAAAGACAAATATTTTTGAATTATTATAAGCAAGTAGATGTTGCAAAATTGTAGGTTTATTTTACCACACTCCAGTATCACATCTGACTTTTATATCATGGGGAATGGTTGCTGTACATGAAGACAATGAATTATTATTTTGCTGAATGTGGTAATTTGTTGTTATGGAAGCAGGACTTATTTTAATGGGATAGGCCAAGCTAACCCACAACTACAGGGCAAAAGGCAGTTCCTGCCTTAAGGAACAATTTAAGATGGAAGCTTCATCCAAAATTTGAATTTACTTTAGCATGATGAGGTTTCGGGGATTGAATTTGGAGTTAATATGTGCACTTCTGCTTCAAAACTATATTTGTACACCCTGACCCAGTTACTTCTGATGTTTACTCTGAAAACAAAAAATAACATGAATAGCACAGATCTTTTGGTTAACTTAGTGGCAATTTTGAGGTATTAGCTATTTCTGGCTATTCATTCTCCCTTTGTTATGATATAAATTCATTCTCTGCAGCAGACCTGCCCTCGATGAAGTTATCTTAATCCCTTCAGTGCCCCAATATGGTGGAATTTTACCTTGAAAGTATGGGAGAGGAGGAATTAATTGTCCAGTAATTTTACAGTGCTCATAGTTTTATGACTTTAAGCTCAAAACAGAAGTTTCTTTTAATTAAGTAGTAGTTCTTTATTAAAATGTATTAAGATATATTTAACAAAAAAAAATCTGACTCCAACTTTTTACAGCAGCAATAGCATAAATATCGTACATGGCCAGTGTGATCTCCCTTACTGTAGCAAGCTGAGACTGTCAGAGAGAGAACTAATTTTTAATGAATATGTTCCTGCTCCATTTCCCTTTTATATTCTTTATTGGTTCTGGGAGCAGTACTGTAGTTAGACATAAAAGGTGTTCTTCATTCATCATCCTAGAGTGCATGTACCATGCTCCAAAGATGAATGTGCAAAGAAGAAAAGGTGCAGGTGAAGCCCTGGATTGAAAGGAAGAGGCTTTGAGATCTGGCTGCATAGGGCTAGACATACGATGTAGTGAAGAATAGTCCTTTTTTAGCCATTTGAAGATTGCAGAACTGGCAGTGGGGAACTCTCACATTCAGTCTTATTAATTCAAAACCTAGGGATATTTATATATTTGAATGGCTATTTTCACAATAACAATGGGCATTAAGGATTGTATTTTGGGTGATAATGATAGTACCAGAGGAGAATTTAAGGTTCCTGATTTTAATTACACTTTCAATTTAAAATATAGACATTTCAAACATTGCTTCTAGGTCAGATGGGTTATTAGAATCCTATGGGTTGTGTTTTTTCAAATGTTTCTCAGTCTTCTGTGAGGAGTGCCTGTGCCAAGAGGAATAAACAGGGATATTTGTTTGAATTCCAGAAATATTTCTGTAGTATTAATGAAATTTCTCAAACTTTTTTTTATTCCTTCAAGCCATCTAAACTAAAGACACTTATTACCACTTACTACTTTTAGTCTTGGTATAAAAAGTGAGGTTATTGCTTTATCATTTTGTCATATGTTAGAAGTCCCAGATTTAGCACATGCAAGGTTTTAGAGGCTTTTAGCTGATACATAGGATTGGATAGTGCAATACCAACTTTCACTGACCCTGATAACACTTTGGCCAACTTCCTTCCATCTTCCTTCACTCAAATGGGTCTTTAGGTGGTGTTTCTTTAGAGCTGCACTCAAATAGCAAGTTACACATTTTGAGTATTCACTTAAGTATATATCCCTTCTAAGGAAAAATACATCCACATACTTAACCTTCTGCAGTGGTTTTACATTGACCATTTTTAACCTCCTTTGTGGTGAAATTGCTAGAGCAGAATTACTGTCATCCCTAAAGTAACTGAAGAGGGACACCAGTGGATGCAATCAGAGGATAGGAGCTCTGTTGTCACGTTAGGAACTTAGAAGCATGAAAGCAGATATTCAGTTGCAATAATTAATGACTTATTGATTTATAACCTTAAAAAAGGGTCACCTCACAAGGGCCTAACTGTCCAGCTGAGTTTGTCAGTTATATGTTTGTTGATAAAAGCAGTGTTTCTGTTCAGTATACACAAATTTTTCTCTGCAATATATTAGTAGAGTGTGAATGCATTTTTATTTAAATGAAACTTTTCAAATTCATCTGTAAGCTACTAAGTGAAGAAAATCATAGATTTATCTTAGAATTTCTTAAGCTTGAGCTGTATGAGAAGAATAACAAAAGAAATATTTGAATGGAGTTTGTCTCTGCCTTCATACAGAGTTTTCCGCTGGTCTCTGGGACCTGGGATAGCAGAAGGCTGGGGGTGATAGTAATGACTAAAGTGAAGAAGGCATTCAGAAGCCCTGCCTTTTCCTTAGTAACTAGGTTCCCCACCTCATTCTGCAGGGGACCCACATTGTCCTTGGCCTTCTTTTGTCACGTGTATATGTATAGAAGTGCTCCTTGTTGTCTTTAAGCCATTTCTTTACATATTACACTTTGTGTAGCCCAGTACAAGAAAGGAACAGTTAAACAGCATAACATCAGTACATATAAGGTGATAAGGTAATGCTAGGTCACAGATTGGACTTGCTGATCTCAAAGGTGATCTCTTTTCCAACCTACTTGATTCTGTGATTCTACATACTTACTGTACAGCTCGCATACAATCAACATGAATATCCAGTGGCACTGGAAACAGCCAATGGTTTCAGTCTTGGCAGACAAAATATTTTTGATAAAAACAAAGGGAAGATAACTCATTCTTTTACTTTTCTCTACAGAATGAATGTATTAGGGATGGAAATTGAACTTTCCTTTTAACAGTTTTCAGTTTCTTTTCAAAATGTCTTGCTATAGATGCAATTTGATATCCAAAAAAATTGACCGGCTGTTCATATATATTTTTGTAACAAGGACAGCTACTGCTTTTCCATTTTGATTAATTTATCAATACTTCCATAGAGGCAAGATTTCTCTTTTTACAAATGACCGCTAATGACTATAACTCAAACCATTGTGAACTTCAGTAAATTTAGTATTATAAATTAAGAATGTTCAAATTAAAATATTTTTATTCCTGCTCATGGAATCTGAAGGTTTTATTCTTAGAATATTGAAAGGGAATACTACTGATGTGTTGCATAATTTTGTTCTTAAAAATATGATGTGCATGCTATTTGTCATAATTGTCAGAAAAAAAATGATTTAAACTCTGAGCTATTCATTTTACTTTATCTCATTTTTAGTGAGTAGTAGGATTTTAGTAAAGCTAACTGAAATATAGCTCTAATTTGCAGTTTTAATAAATTGTTTTGATGACTGCCTCTGCTCAAAATGTTTTATTAAAAATGCAAATTACAGCTTTACTTAAACCTGCTCAGCCTTCTAGACTGTGTTATCACTAATTTAGAAAGCAAGTACAATTACTTCATGGTCTTTGCAAAACTGATTTTAAAAAAGAATGTACATGGCATTCAGAATAGTTTTTCTTTTTTCTACAGTCTACAAAGATTTAATATTTCCTTTACAATTCAATCCTTCAAGATAGATTTTTATTTCCCATCCAAAATGAAATGCAGTCAAAAGAGTTCTTAAAAGCAGTAAAAAACCTTTAACAGCTGAGGAAAGTCTAAAATAATTAGAAATTTTACTTAAAGATAACTGAGAGTTTTGTAAAAAACTTTGTCTGCTCTTTCAAAACCACTATAGATGAAAAAATTGAATAGATGAATGTGGCTGAACAGGAAATAACTGCTCTCTTTCTACATTCACTAATCTTTACTTTGTGTTACTAAAATGCACTCTTTGTGTAACCCAAGAGGCACAACTTCCTTAATTCCAAAGCAAATTCAACACCTTTTGTCAGGTTAGGTGTTTAGGAACATGCAATTTACACAAGTATTCTCTAAGTGTCTGCTGATTTATGGGCACAGGACTCCCATTTTAACTCTGCTGGACTTCTGGAGCTTGTCATGTGCCTAGAAGACCCCAGTTGTGAGATTAGTTGAAACTACTGAAGGCTCTATTTTGTGTGTATACTTAAAGTACAGTTAATGACTGTAGCAGTTACATGATTCCCTCAAAGAGGGATAAAATGCTTTTTCAGTAGGTGAGTGCTTGAAATTTATTGTGGTCACTTCTGAGGTATAACATGCCTAATGTTATATTGTCATGCTATTGTTTTTTCAAATCTGGACATTGGTACATAAGAGGCTTCTGTGCTCATTCTCAGAGATGAACCCCAATAAAGCTTTGAGAGGGCAATAATCAAATTTCTATTTTTTTACAGATCAATTTTATTAATTTCTTAATTGCTGATGTTCAACTTCCAAAAGATCTAAGTGATGGAAGTAATAAAGCTGTGTTCATCTTGAATATAAACAGATAATAAATTTTAAAATTACTTAATTTAGATTGCTGCCTGGCAAAAATAAAAAGCTTACCAGGAAGTTTATCTCATGGTTTCTTCTCTGAGCTCTCTACCTCAGCATATCCCATCCGGTGCTGGTGTTCCTGCTGGGAGAGAAAAAAAAAAATTATTTTCTCATGAAGTTGCCCCTGCACTCCTGTAGTTTATAGCATGAAATATTAAAAGAAAAAGATAGTCCCAAGATGATACCCATTACAGAGGATTTTTTTTCTTTTCTACCTAAGATGTAGTATATAGAAGCTTCTACTTCAGAAAACCTCAGGATCTTAATAAAGAAAAAGCTAAAATGTAATATGAAATTAAAAGTACAGTAAGTTTCAAAAACCAGATTGATATTTATAACAAGTTCTTTTCCCTCTCCTAAAGGGTTCTGAAAATGAAGTATGCCTCTTTTGTGGTTTATGGTGTTACTGGC
This sequence comes from Ammospiza caudacuta, assembly GCF_027887145.1. NCBI lineage: Eukaryota > Metazoa > Chordata > Aves > Passeriformes > Passerellidae > Ammospiza > Ammospiza caudacuta. The sequence continues at coordinate 33,365,666 of NC_080595.1, forward strand.
AAGCCTGGTGGTAGAAGTTATGCTCCAGACACCAAAAATACATGCAGATGTCTACAGATGTCCCTAACAAAAAAACTTCACTTGCATTTGATCCAAGCTGTCATGACTCCACTGATGTAGGTTGTCATTTTGTAGAGCCCTTAAAATATTCTTATCCACAACTCAGAGTAATTCTTCTAAAATTGAGAAAGATATATTGAAAAGGAGAATTTACGTACTGTGTCTATCACTCAAAACAGCATAAAACATGTAAATTGAGAAAATGTTGAGACTATTCTATTTTTTTATAAATATGTTGGTTTGGTTGAAAAAAGCAGAAAAGTTTCTGAGCCTAGAAGCCCTTTTTCGGGTCTAACACAGAAGTGCAAATATTGCTGCTCCAGCATGTCAAGTACATGAAGCATGTAAAAACTAATTTAATTTGCTATTACCCAATCTTAATTGAAAACCTCTTCTTAAGTTCAGTGGTCTAAATTTGATTTTAAATCAAATCTAATTTGAGTTGACACAAGTGCATAAATATAGGCCCTTTCTTGTATTTAGTAAAACTTTTACAACGGCATCAACCATTGAAGGGAACAGATTTAGGTTCCTAAAAACAAGGGAAATGCAGTTTCTTTGTAATATCTGGTATTTGATGTAAACTGCATAATGGAGTATGACATATATATCCTGTTTTATGAGAAGTTATCTGAAATGTGTGATTCTGTCATATGCAGAAATGAATCTTATTTATTTAGAAGTGGCAGCACCATTGGGTGGGTCTCCTAAAGTTCTTGTGGGTTTGACTTCATATTTTCCTTCATATCCACCCACTGAGATTCTGCCAAGCCTACCATTCTTCATTTCATGCTTTGCCTTTGTACCTACTAATTAAGGACTTTCAATGTGTGTGTGTATTATACAATCAAATATGATCTCACAGGCAGCTTTAAAGAAGTAAATGATTGCAAAAGAAAATGACATTTTTTCTTTTGAAGTAGGGTGTCATACATGAAATGCAAAATATTTCTCCAATAATATTTGTCAGAACACAACTACTTTATTCCCCACTGCTGAGATACGTAAACATTTTGTTTCTGCCAAATAGCCTTAAACTGCTTTCTCGTTTCTATGCTCCAACTTTGGCATTGATAACACTGGTGCCCACTGGCTTTTTAAAGAGAATATACTAACATCATTAGGCAACAGAAAAGTAGGCATGCTGTAAATCATTAGTTCTAGTGCAGATATGCTAGAGCATCTTGATTCCATGCCATGTAATCAGAGAAATGATACTAAAAATTATATCTGAGAAATATAACAAATTATGTCTGAGAAATCCGTAAGAAACAAAAAACATAATCAGACCAAAATGATCCTGAGTCTGACATCTAGGAAAATATGTGCTCTATCAGGTAGAAGTCATGACCATATTTGGTTGCTATTAACAGTTTCCTTTTATCCTGCAATTCTCTCTAAAATTGTGCTTTGCAATATTTGACAGGGAGGCAAACTGGTATACTAACTTTCCAGAAGAGGAAAATGAGGGAGCAGTATTTCCATAGTTTCAATCTTTACACGTAGATATCGCTCTAAGATTCAACCTGATATTCAACCAGACTCACCACATTTCAGTAAGGAGCCTAAAACCACATTTCTTTCATTAGACATTAAAGGTCAAGTGGCTTTTGTTGCAAAAGTAGAGGAGTTAAAAACATACCTGCACCGCCACTTGAGATTTCTTAAAATAATGAAACTGAAGAAATTTAACGTAATTGAATTCAGCTATCATGTCCCATTTAGAGTTTTTTTTGTTGTTCTGTGGTCTTAGACAATCTTAAAATAGTCAATTTCATATTCTTTAAAATTAAGGTTATACTTAATTTAACCCTTGCTTTTGAAATACAGTTCAATATTTTCCTTACTACTCCTGCAGAGGAATATTAATTACTGTAATGGTCTACTCCTTATGAGATTCTTGTAATTAGTTAGTTGCTGCATTCTTTGGAAGCATTTCAGTTGAACTTTATAAAAATTGACTTTTATAGAGTTGACACTATATGAAATATCTAGGGTTTTTCTGTTTTATTTCAATCAGCTTAAGTAATCCCATTCTTAGTTATATTAATTGCATTCCAAATAGTGTTTGTCCTTGATTTGTGTCCATCATGCTCCTGTGCAGGATTTTTCTTTGCTGTTCATCATTTTCAGGGTTTCAACAAATTGTTCATTTTGCCCTCTTCCTCCCCTGTAAATAAACAAAGAAACTCCAGAGCCAGAGAAATTAATTTATGCTCATTTTAGTTTTATTTAGTTAATTGCATCTGAATATTTTAGTTTTCCTTCAAAGCTTTTAACTTCCCCAGAAACTTTAACACTGCAGGAGTTCTGTGAGCAACCTTGTTTTATGTCTTTCCCATTTTTGAATTGTAGTTTAGTGAAGATAGCCATATATAATACACACACTTTTCATGAGAAATTTAGCTGAGCATTGCAGTGGGGAAGTATTTGTTGTATATCCTTTTGCCATCTGCTTGCCTATTTGTAAGTATTTATTCTTTATTGACTCAATATTGCAAGCTCGTTTACATCTTTTTCCATTCTGAACAGATGGCTATGACATCTTGATGGATCCTGGTAAAGGTGTAATGAATTGTGCTAACATGACCTCTAATACCTTAGTTCTATAGCAAAGATTTACCAAATAATTTGCCTTTAGTTTCCTTTGAAAGTTTTTGCAGTTCCTTTGTTCCCATTTGATAGTATGTGGAAATACAGAATAGCCCAAACAGGCTGACAGTCCTTGTAAGCATGACGACTCACAATTCATGCTGGTTGGTATCCTGAAATTCTTCAGACTACCCTCACTTGAATGAGACTTTACCTTGAGCCAAGAGGACTCCTTGCCTCTATTGATTTCAGTGCAAGGTTTGATAACTCTTGTCTAACAGACCACTTAGTAAAAATTGAAAGAAAATAGAATGACAAAGTCTTTTACTCTGAAAATAAAATTTCTGCAAAACAGATACATGGGCAGATATGTGGACAGATGCATTTCTCATCAGAATACATTGTCTGAACAGTTATTCCCAAGAGTTTGCTTTTGTCAACAGTCTTAATGTTCCTCCCTCAGAACAGATCAACTTGCAATCTTAATACTTCTCTTCTGGAGAGTTGTTTACAATTTTTTTGTGGGTTAAACCAGCAGCCTCTGGCATGAGGGCTGCTGAAACCTCCTCAGAGCCCTCATACCAGGACCAAAATCTGGTTACAGGGTGGTATTGTGAGGAGACACTGTGGTTCTGCTTTCAGACAGAGATGATGTCAATTTCATGCTATTGTTTGACAGATTTTCCCAAACCTAACTGATGAACAATGTAAATTTTTCCTGTAGGTTTCATGCATTAAACTTAATGAACATCTTCTTGCTCTGAGGAATAACCCTTTTACAACAAACCAAAAAACAGAAGGTGGCCAGACTCAAGACTGGAAATGCCTTTTCCAGATTGAGCAGTCTTGAAATTTGTATGGGGAAAAAAAAACCCACTAAAATAAGTACTTTAAAAATATCTGATATTTATAAATTTTGATCACTAATACATGCTGCAATAGGATCTGTTGGTGTTAGATGCATTTAAATATCAGTATGGTCATGTAAATAGACAACTGTGTTTGCTCACTTTTAAAAACAAAATAAGGCCTATGTTTGCATCCCCTTGCATGCATCCCCTTGCATGCTCCTACCTACTCAGTCTAGTCCTTGATTAATTCCAGTTCATACTATTTAATTTAAAAATAGCATTCATCCAAATAATTTCTTTGTTGGTAGTTGAAGACCCAGTGCCACAACGGGGCACCACACACCTACCCTACATATTCCTTTAAAATTAAAGTTTCTTTAAAATTAACATTTGGTGTTTAGGATGGCTGTAAATAGCATTTTGTATGAAACAGCACAAAATAAATGCTTAAAATCTCTAAATTAGTTAGTGATAGAATAGCATGCGCAATGTCTGCCAGGGTCTTGACTGATATGCAGGCTTATACCGCCTATAGCCATACAACTGAGTCCTTAAATCCCTTTTGTCTTTTCTCACCTTAAAAAGTAATCAACAGCATTCAAAAGCCTCATTATGTTTTTGCTAACTGTATTTTCAGTAATTACTGGTTTTGAGAGTTTAGCCCATAATCAATACCACAGGAACCTTTCTATTTCTTGGTCACGTCAGATTTTGTTCTAGTTCAGAGCCTGGGAGACATCGCTGCCACTCTGCTTACTTAGGCAAATTCAGTAGGACAGATGTAATTTGCACAGTTCAGCAGAGGAGCTTATTGAACCAATTTTTTTTGTTTAATATGAAAGTTGAGAGAGTTCACTGGGTCAGAGAACAGACAGAAATCAGACCTTCAATGAGAACATTCCTAAACACACAAATTCATGATGTGGATTGAACCTGAATTTTACCAAAAATTTCAGCTATGTGAATTTGCTAGAAATGATGATGGGTTTTCTGCAAATTTTTCATTGTATGAGTTGAGCATATTTGTGTTTTAGTATTCAAGCCAAGTTACACAATCTAACAGGAAAGGTATCATTAAAATTAGGTTGATGCAAACTTTATCTCTTTTTTATGCAATCCTGTCAACTGAGGTTTCATGAATGTGATTGAAAGAAAATTTTATGCTTTTTCCAATGATCTGAATTATTTTTATGGTAATGACTATTCCAGGTCACATTGTAATGACTTGATGACATGTGTTTCCTGGTCCTCATCCTGCAGGATATGGTAGTTCTTCCTTAGATAAGAGTTTTCAAATATTTATTTTGTAACATTATGCCATGAGAATTAAGAAGGAGAGGAGGATTTTTTTGGCTCTTTGAGTGAAATAAATTGTTTTCTCTAGAAGTTTTAGCTGAACTATTCCATCATCCTGCCAAAACTTTGTCCTTATCATTGGTTTCTTCTCTTAATTCTGTTTTTGTTTATATATTGTAGGCATTGTTGTACGTAGATTTCAATTTCAAAGCTAGAGAAAAACAAATCCATTAACACCTTGTTTAAAATAACATAGAGCTTATTTGTTAGAATTAAGCTCAGGAATAACAGCATGCCAATAATGGCACTTGGAGGTCATTTGAAAGAAAGTGAGGCTATTTTATGAAATTACAGATTATTTAAGGAAATGTAAACATCATGATTGAAGATAGCACATCAACCATGGAAAAGAAATAAGCTTCACTACTGAGCAGAATGAAAAAACTACTCCATCAAGCTTTCAACATCTCTTGCAGTCTTTTTACTGTTATTGATATTATTGTCTTCCCTTATTTTCTCCATAAATGTCACTGCCATTACCCATAGGCTGCAACATTATTCTGTTGCTGATGTATGCTCATATTACACTGAAATACAATTTCAATGGTCCTTTCTGTTTCATTCCATTTATACTATTTTCAGAATGGGCTTGTTTACTACTTCATATGTTTCTGTATTTTCTTAAAATGAACAGTGTAAACCAGAAAATTTCCCCTTCCAAAGTGTTCTGGGGATCTATTTTTGTGTGCTTTGTTTGGCTGTAGAAATCTGATGCCTAGTGCTGGAAAATTATTATCAGGTTACCTTTAATTTTGGTTGATGCATTTCTGCCAGGCAGTAGCAATAATCACTGTAATAGTTTTGTTTTCCAAACTTACTTTACTGTTTTTATTTGTACTGTCAAAGGCAGCACATGGCCAGAAGAGTTAAATACTTTACATTGCAGTGTTATGTATGAGTAAGGGCATGTCACTGTTTATCTTAGGCTTGATCATGAATTTTTTCCAGGCTTTCTGCACTTAATACAAGCTTTTTCTGCAACGAAAGCAATTCTAGGGCGTCAGTTCAGGCTGCATGTTAACATTAGTGCTAGAGATGGGATGAATGTACTATAAAATTCTGCTCACAAAGCTGCCTGTTTTTCTACAAGGCAAGCATGAAACATGAACATTACACTCTCAGGTCATCACCTCAGAAAAAAAATATTTTCATGAATTCTCTTGCTCTTTTGGATCACACAGCAGTAAATAGTGTACTTTATCTTTCCTCGATTTTCATATACAGAAAGGGTGGAGCATTTCTGCATGCTTTGCCATTCAGACATTCCAGGTGGTTCTCTTTTCAACTCAAAATTTTTGAATTAGTAACAGATGTTCTGATTCTTTTGACAGAAAAGGGGTAAAATTTTCTCTGTATTTTAAAGAAATCTTTTTACACTTTTACTGATCATTGAACCTTGACTCCTACTTTTTGCTACCAGCCATCTCTATAAACAGTATATCACAGAAATCTTGCTGCTAATGGGAACTTATCCTGATATACATATGATGAGGTGCACCAGAATATATTTAGAATTACTTTAAAATGCAGCTTATGGATCAGTAAGGGGTAACATCCCAGTATTGCACATCCCAGCCTGTTTAGGCATGTTTTGCTTATTTCTTGCCTCAGCTTCACTGATGTAAATGAGTATAAGACTTGGTGATGCTGACCCCAAAAACAAGGTATTTCATGCCTATGAAATAAGAAATATGTGTTCAAGAAAGCAGAAGAAACTACGGAAACCTGGAGAAGGAGAAAAACCTTACACCAAAATTACAAAGCAGGTAGCCTGGACAAGAACTGGTATATGTGCATATGTTACTGGTAATGCTGGTCCATTGGCATTAAACATAGAGAAAATCCTTGCACAGCAGAAATCCTAGAGAGTTTTACAGCTCTTGTTCAAAATGGATTGAGGAGTCTTGGATAGCTGTGAGGGAGGAAGACAGACTTCTGGGTAGGACAAAAGAAAGACTTGAGGGGGAAAATCAAAAGAGAATCAAATTCCAATTTAAGGAGTATCATTTTGGAGGTTTAAGTTGCAACCTGGATGTTGAATTAAAGGTGGAGCTACTTTGCATTCTTCACAAAGTTTGAGTGTTAGAGTCCTCTTCCTTTCTGTTCCTGAACTGTCTTGATTCCCGTAGTTTATTTAAGTGCAAGTCTCATCCTTTCTTCTTGCTAATTTATTGATATATATGTACTGGTGATAACACAGATGCTGGCAGAAGCTCTCATTCTCCTTAAGCCTTTGAATGTTTTTGTTAATAATAATACAATGTATCTTACTTGGATATATAGATCATCCAGCAGCAAGAACTGAAAATAATACAGACTGTAATATTTTTCTCTAATGATTTTAAAAGATTTGAATGCCAAATAAGTCTTGACATTGTTGTGCACAAAAGGAAACAAGCACCATGTTGTAGATGTAAAAAGGCACCAACCATCTGTGTATGTAGAATTCTTGCTTTACCTAAAAGGGTATGGAAAAGTATTTGCTAATGCATTATTAAAGAAGCCTGATTTTTTCTTCCAAGAATATTGAAAATATTCGAGGTATACTTAGGGCCCAATGTGAAACAGATGGAAGAAATACAGAAGCAAACTGCATTGTAATGTTGTGAAAATACCTCTGGCACACACTTAAGAATATTTCACATATTTTAAATTTTCGAAGTTCAATTTTACTTATGAACATTTAAAATTATCTTGAGGAATGATATACCTCAAGCATTGAGACTTTAGAGAAGTGATGTGAAATATAATTTTTCAGATAATAGAAATCTTTTGTCAAAAATGCTTTCCAATCAGTGGAAAATCAAACTTAGTCTTCTCTTTGCTTCAAGACCCCTGGGCTGACTTGCTGAGTTTATCTAAGAAAGGATTTAAATAAGTGCAAAATCTCTATCTTTTGATGACTGAAGAAGTTCTCTTTTTTTTTACCTTGGCCCAGGAGGAAAGATGTCCCTTGGATGTCAGGAAGCTTTTGAAATTTTCAAGCAGGACCATGCTGACAGTATAACCATTGAGGACAACAAACAGCTTCTGAAGCAGAGGTGGGTGTCATAGGAAAATACAGCTGGGGGAAGACATCTGAGGGTTCATTAGCAGTCTGAGCAGGAACACATAATTTTACACCAGACATCCCAGGCTTCTGCTGAGGACTCATTACAGGCCCTTCACCTTCTCTTACTTAAGACATTTCATATTCAGAAGGCACTGAGTGGTGATAGAAGTCTGGATAGAAATGAAAATAGCATGAGGAATCTTAGTGCATATTTCCGCTGGTTTTATTCATCTTCACAGCCATGTTGAAGCAACGTGGCAATGACATTCATGATCAAGAATTATCTAGGGGAAGTAAAATCCATGGGACTGAATCAATTATTCCAATTTCCATTGTCAAAAATGCTTCACTGACTTCACCACTGAATTGGATAGTAAGCTAGGAGATACTTAACATATGCATGTCTGGTGTCCCTAACCTGTTTGCCAAGTGATTTTAGCTTCTTTCTTACAGTTTTGCATTCACAAACAGAAATAATACTTTTGTCCTCCACATTTGTTTTTAATGTTGGTAAAACACTTCATATGTCTGGTGAAAATAGTGATAATGGCAAAACATTGAAAACACAGGTTTTCATACAGATTTTAAACCTCACACACAAGTTAAACCACCAACACTTGTCTATGTTGATTGGATAAGAGTACTGCTTCACTGTCAGCTTTTCAAGTGTTAACCCTCCTAGTACTGCAAAAGAAATGCATGGCTTTGAGATTGCAGATGCAAAAGTGAATCTCTCAATCTGTGTTTGTAACTTCCATGTTTCCCCTAAGAGTTGCTTGGGGCTATTTTGCTTGTTTTCTTCTATTTAATTCAGGGAAGTGTTTGTTTGATTGTAGGACGTTGTCATTTGGTTTGGTTTTCGTTCTGAGGTTTTCTCCTTCTCCAGGTTTCTTCTGCTTTCTTCTGTTTTCTTTTACACAATTTTCTACTTCACATGCATGGAAGACTTTTTTTTCAGGCATTCCAAGTCTTATACTCATTTATTTCGGTAAAATTGAAATGATCTCCACATCTTTGTGACTTACTCAAGTTCCTGCTATTTATCACTTTTCTGAACTGATTAACTTTTTATCTGGATCTATACCTCAGCCACAGGAAAATAAATTGCTAAGATATTAGATGTATGTAAGTATTTATCCATGTAAGCTGGATATCTAGCAATGCCTTTCTTCTGATCAATTTATCAGATCATGCCACAGCACTGCCTCATCACTGCATAAAAGATTACACTGCAGTCATTTCTGGTGTCATTCCATAGCACATTCAATAGTTACAGCATGACCATGAGAACAATACGGTTCTGAGCCATGCTCTGCTCTTCTTCTAATCAATAACAATTCTTCCATATTTTTTCTATTTTTTCTGTATGTTATTACTATGAAGCAAACCAGTATTTCCTTCTGGTTTCAGAATATATAATAGAGATGAGCAGAATCTACTAAGTTCTGTGTAAGATTTGCTTTCCTTAAAGGACAAAGATTCATACTAATGCCTTGTGTAACTCCTCTCTAATAGGCATCAGCTGATTGCTGAAATCAGTGCTAATGTGAATTTTGATATTTTGAAATAGGCAGTTTCCCCTGCCATTTTTAGCAAAGATGCTTAGCTCCAAGTTTACCGAGTTCATTAGAATGGATTTGTATGAAATCCAGTCTGTAATTTGGAATGCACCCTCTCAACTACTAGTTACATAAAAGCTCTGTTGCCCAGCCAGTGTTCAAATTGCACAGGAAGAGTGTGGACACCACATGTTTAAAGGTTACCATAGCTTCCCTTTATATGTAGGCTTCTCTTGTTAATAATTTTGTTTATAGTTGCATAACCACTTCTGTCATACCACAAACACTGTTTGGTTCACAAATTACTTATTTTTAGCTGTCTTATTTTTTCCTTTGGGCATTTTGGGTAGATCCTCTTGGTTTGCTAATTATCATAGAGTCAGGGAATAGGCTGAGTTGGAAGGAATCTTTAACAGTTGCCTAGTCAAATCCTGCTGCAATAAGCAGGGATATCTTCAACTAGATCAGATTGCTTGGAGCAAAGTCAAGATTGACTTTGAATGTTTCCAGGGATGGAGCATCCACCACTTCTCTGGACAATGTGTTCCAGTGTTATAGCCCTCTCATTGTAAAAGATTTCTCTCTCAGACCTAGTCTAAATCTAGCCTAAAGCACTACCCTAAAGCACCTTGTCCTATCACATCAGCCCCTGCTAAAACATTTGTCCCTATCTTTCTTATATATTAAAATATTGAAACGCTGTAATAAGGTTATCCTGGAGCCTTCTCTTCTCCAGGCTGAACAACTCCAGCTCTCTCAGTCTGTCTTCCTAATAGAATCCCAGACCTCCGATGATTTTTGGGGCCCTGCTCTGGACCCACTTCAGCATGTCTATGTCTTTCTTGTGCTCCAGAACTGGACACAGTGGTGTTGCATACATTGAGTGCTGGTAGCTTGGTGTGCAGCTCCACTTTGAGCTCTGGTTGGCAGGAGCCCTAGGCAAGAGGCCTTGAACTGGCACTGACCCTTTGCATAACAAAGGACACAGGGACCTGGTGGTCCCAGCCAGATGGACACTTAAGAGACACAGTAGTAGCCCTTGCCTCAGGAGGAAGGGCAGAGACTTTCATGCTTTCAGACTGTGGGTAAAAGAATCCAGGGTTTTCTTTGTTCAGGGTCTCTCCTCAGAGGCACCAGCTTAAGCTGTTATCCTGCTGTTGCATCATGATTAAATTATTTTAAGGACCCAGACATCTAAGTCTCTGCTATGGGAAACTCGGGGTTGAGTCAGTAAGGCAATGTTGTCTGTGTGTGGTAAGTGCAGGGAGTCAAGCAGTTCACTTTTTGGCTCACTCACTGCAAAGGGGCTTTGGTGCTATCTCAGGTGATGAGAGTATAACTCATTTTGGCTAAGAAAAGGGTTAATTTTTTGTGGGAGCTGTGAGGGTGGCAGGGCCTGGAGCCATGTGGGTGTAACCAAAACCCTATTGTCATTCAATACCATGCTATGTCATGGCAAGGGGCAGAAGAAAAGGATAACCTAACCATAACCCTCTCTCATTTCAGAAAATAGCATTCCTTTTCCCTTGGGGGAGTGTGGCAAACAGAGTGGTGGAGTAACACTGGTCCCAACTGAAGGGAGCACTTTGGATGGCATGGATGTGGTTGGATCAAGCTCCAAACTTTCTCTTTTGCACACTTCTGTTATGAATATTGTTGCTGTTATTAATAATTATTTATTTCATTGCTGTTTCTAGTAAATTGTTCTTATCTCAAATTATAACCTTTGCCTTTCCTGTTTCCAATTGGACAGGGATCAAGTGGAAGTGTGTTTTCTTAGTGGGACTCCTAAATCAGAAAATGCCATTCCTAAACCATTCTAGCCCAATCCCTACATAGGTAGCATCACTATACTCTTCCTAGGTTATCCATCTGTGCTTCTACTGCCTGTGCATTTCCTGCTTGCTTTACTTTAGATTGATTTGCAGATCTCAACTCAGTCATGCTAGTCTCTTGCCCTCCTTGCTTGATTTCTTGCTCCTGGGGATTTTGAGTTTTTGCACTTCATGGAAAACATTCTAAAAGATCTACTGGCTTTGTTCTATGCCTTGTCCCTGAAGGCAGTTTTCCAGGGGATCTTCTTGACTAACTCCTTGAAGAGCTAGAAGTTTGCTTTCCTAAAGCCCAGGAGCATAACTATACTCTTCCCATGAACCATATTCCTCTGGACTGTGAACTCCACCAATGTATGACCACAGCAGCCCAGGCTGCCTCCAATCTTGATGTCTCCAATTAGTTCATTACTTTGTTGACCAACAGGCCCAGTATCGTGTCCCTCTGGTAAGGCTGTCTATTACCTTCCTTAAGAAGTTATCCTCCATGCAGTCCAGGAGTCTCTTTGATTGCCTACAGCTTGCCATGCTACTTTTACAGCAAATGCTGACTTGTTTGAAGTCTTCCAGGGGGACAAAAGCCAGTAAGCACAATGCCTCCATCAGCTGAAGCATGAAAGCCTGATAAATAGGCTCCCCTTGATCATGCATCCTGTAGTAAATGCCAACCACTCAGTTCCCTTGGTTGCCTTAGTCTCTGATTCCTATCAGCAGCTATCAGCCTGCTCAGATGATAGATAACTATTGTTCAGAGATAGTTCTTCACACTCAGTCTGCCTCTTGGTTTAGAGACCACCCTTTCTCCTTACTTGTCTCTTCAGACAATCTGTAGCCACTAGTAGGCAAACTCAAGTTATGGGATTTACCCTATCAAGTTTCAGTAATGGCAACTAGATCAGAATTTTCTACCAGTCTGGTGACTTCCAGCTTCTTCTGTCTGTTGTCCATGCAGCATGCATTGGTAGAAAGGCGCCTTAGCTGTTGGCCACTCCATCTTCTTAGAACACACCTTAATTCCTTTGAAGTATTTCCTTGCTGTTCCCCTGTTGGCTCCTACTGCCTCAGGAGCCTCTGGCACATCTCTGTAAGACATCAAATGTGCATTATATCATTCTTCTAGTAATTGAATGGTGAACTGTCAGTGAGACTTGGAAGTTTCACTGTGAAGGTCACAACTGTTGCCTGGGCTGTGAAATTATTCATATAGATGTGACTATGCATAGCCATACCTATAAAAATATGGATGTATTTTTTCTGTAACTACTGGTGTAAAAATGATCAAAGGCAGTCAACTAATTAAATACTGAAAAGCATTTGTTTTGTTAAATATATATATAAGAAAAAATCTGTTTTTGAAGAAAACTACTACTACTTTCACCTACTACTTCAGAGCTCTTCACAGGTGCAGTAGCTTATACTGTAACTCAGTAATGTCTCTGAATTTAAAAAGTCAGAAAACTGATACAGTGAAAGATAATTTGAGTGAAACAAAATTGAGTCAATTTGCCTTCAATTCAAGTTGCCTACGGGAAGTGCCTTTGTAAGACAGAAAATATGATCTTCTACAGCTTTACAGCAATTGTTTTTAATTTTTCTTCCATGCATTAATAACTGCTTCCTTGCTCAAAAGAAACTACCCTGTGTTGATACCTGGACAGAATCAGATTTCTGCAATTTGAACTTTCTATACCTGACGTCCAGAGAAGTTAATAATATCCTATTTCTTAGAGCAATCATGTTCTCTTCGGATTGTTTCTCTGAAGGGGAGAAAAATGCATCCCATTTTCTGGTGAAATATTCTACCAAGAAATCTTTCCAGTTGTGCCACTCCAATGTAATGCATACTGCATAAAGCCTCTCAATCCCATCTTGGACAATATTTCCAGTAGTAAAATTCTACTGAGCTTATAGATGAGATGTAAATCTAGTTTGCTTTTTGTTGTTCTCCATTGTTTTTATCCCATTTTCTTCATTCCTAGCTTTCTGTTTTTTAGCTGTTTAACAGTTAACTTGGTTTTTCAGTACCTATGGGCGAGTTTCATGGAAAGGATGAGTTTCACTTGCGTCACTTTTTGTTCTAATTTCTAATAATTAAAAACAAGTGAATACTCATTTAATTCACTGAATGTCTCTCTCATTAGACAACCTCTGAGTTTGTCTTCGTTTACATGATGAGTTAGAGATTTGTTTTCCAAGCTGTTTATATTTTGATTACTGGCACTTGCATTCAAAGAGTGAAATCTTTGCCAAAAGTGCTTTTTCCACTAAAATTAGTGGCTAAATTAACTCTGATGTTTCATCATGGAGTATTTATCTTGTAGGTAATAGAAACCATGATTTGGCAATTTCAGCCTTTTTTCTTGAGTGGTTTTCATGTAAGATACACATGAAGTTTTTTCAGCAAACAATATAATTGTTCAGTCATCACTATGCATATCACCTTAATGCTAGATAATGTCATCCTTTTTTTTTATTAAAGTATTGAAAATAGCTTTGTCTCATTCAATATTAGAGTCAAGTCTTGTGCATTTACCTAACATTTTGTTTGACAAGGATTCATAGTCACAGATGGAATCTGATGAAATATCATAAATTCATGCCAAATTTCAGTTTATGGTATTGTGCTGGTTTATAAACGACAGTGTTTGAACAACAGATGCACAGCCTATTCAACTATTGGCAGTAACCTGTGAATAAAGGCTGGATAAATATCTGACTTCAACTTTTCCAGATACATCTCTTTGTGAACATGAATCAGAGTCAACAGCCAACATGAGACCTGTCTCAGGAATTAATAAGTAATTTATGAAATTATTATGGAACCTGAGAGAAAGAAGGGGAGAGATACTTCAGGGTTTCTTTCCTTTGATATTTATGCAATCCCTAATGCCTACTTGGGGCTCTAAGTTAACCCCAGTAGAAAAAGCTTTTCTAAAAACTAACAGAAGATTCAATGGCTTCCACCTTTTTTAGTAAGAAAGAGTAAGTGTCCAGAAACCCTCCAGCTTCAGCCATTTAGCCTTGAAAGCGTATGTGTGTAAGCAGATACACAAGTAGGAACTTGAAATTCTAACTTGTTTTATTAAGAAATGGACTAATTGAGATGGGGAAACTTTTTCACATCCCACCTTTGTAGGGAGAAGCCATATTTGTTTACTCTGTTTTGATATTTTTTGAGTTGGACAGAAGTACAACTTGTGGATTTCTTCAGTTTCTTTGTCTAGACCAATATTCTTCTAGATAGTTTCTCTTACACCAGACAATCTCTCCTAATGGAAAATTGTTTCTAGTTAATTCTACTTACAAATAAAAAACTAGTACTGAGTAATTCTGTATTTTATTGTCATAAGCTTCTGGAACTATATGTTCTTTAGAATAATTCTGTATCATTATGTTTGCATTGACAGGTTTGATGAAGCTAAATGCCTTGGAGAGAAATTAAATGAAGTGAGAAATAAAATAAGTGAGTACATTTTAACTTCATTTTCCCTTTAGCTAATGAAATCACAGAATTCAAATATATGGGAGGAGATTCTAGTTTCTAAAAAAAAAATGCCAATGCATTGCTAAGACTTCCAATAAGATAAACTGTAAGCCGATGATAGCAGTAATAATTTTATGTACAAGTTTGATTATTTCAAATATTGTAATGTAAAAACAAGTTCCCTTCTTTATTTGATAGAATGTCTGAAATTTATCAAAAAAGAGAAGGTAAGGTATTAGCATGGAATTGTAAATTTTATTTTGGAATAAAAGGATCCAAAACCATAATTTGAAAAATTCATATCTATGGGTTAAGGATTGTATTTATCCATAAATTTACATGACTTCTGATAAAAGATTAGCACTCTGCACTTTGTACAGATTAATTAGTTCAATTTTGAGGAGTGCCTCAGTTTGGGAGGGAGTTTCATTTTTTTTCTTCTAAGGCCCCAACAGTATATGGTTGATATCCAATTTCAGATTGTTCAATGTCAAAAATCACCCATAGATATATTCAACCCCAAGGCAGGTCTTATTTGATCCTCTTAGCAGCCTTTGGTATGTTCCTAGATGATTTTGGAGTTCTGTTGATTCCAAATCACTCAACTGACTCCAATCCTGGAGGCTGTCCAGGATTTGTCAGATGTTAAACAGTTTTTTTCTGACCCTGAAGTTCTTGGAGATCCATGTCCTTCATTTTGCACGTTCAGGTGAGCCATGTGTCTTCAACCTTTCAGATGCAGAATGTGAGGGACCAGATTGAAAGGTAATCTGGCATCCTGGGCAAGTGGTGTAGATCTTGCTCTTATTTGGGTGGCACCAAAATAGACATGGACATTGAAGTCATTATCATCACTTCATGTCTTAGAATAGCAGTTGACTTCTGGGAAAGGACAATTATCTCACAACACAGCTGCCAAGTGCTCTGTACTTGCACCATAGCCATGATTATATTCTTTGTGGTCATGAATGATAATTATTGCCAGATTCCCCTCCCAGTCACCTTTGGGTTCACCACAAGTCCCTCAGAGATATTATGCAGTATATTTAAATTATGTCAGGTATGCAGAAAGCCTCAGCCATGTTGGCAAAGTGTTTTCAAACCACAGCACAACTGATGTTTGGAATAGATCCAGAAGCAGACACATCAGGTGCTGAGTCTTCCTGCAAGAGTTTTCTCAACACTTGGTTATTTCTGTAAGACATGACACTAGAATTCACCTTTCTTCTTTCAGTAGGTTAATTTGCCTCTGTTAGGCTGGCCAAAACATAAATGTCAGTACAGAACCTGTGCATAGATATTCATAAATTGACCCATGCAAGAAGAATTTCAGTATCTACCTCACAACTATGGGTTTCTGCAGTGTCCAAATAAACTCACTTAACTCCTGCCAAGTAGGCTTTTTACTGTGGCAAACTTGGAAAAGCAAGTTAAACATTCCATGGAGGACTCTTTTCCAAACTCTGCTACCACCTTGAAGTCCATGTTGTCTTGCATTCCTTCTGTCTCTTAGATTTGCTCATCTATGTTACACCCAAGAAATTCTTTAGCCTAAATAAGGTGTAGCCAAAAGTCAGCCCTGACTGCCAAGTTTCTTTCTCTTATGGAAGTTTAAATTAATTTTAGAGCAGGAACAGTGAACACCAGCAATAAGCAGCTACACAAAAGCACATCTTACTCAGTATCTGGGGTTCCAACTGTGCTGCTTGAAAGGAGGAGCCTAGCAGCCACCTTAAAGGCATTTTCCCTGAGGGAGAACAAATGTTTGGAGGGCATGGGAGACAGTAGAAGATGCAGTGGGACACAGGCCAGTCCTGAAGGTACCACTTGCAGCATCATGCTAGGACAAGACTTGTGTGATCTCTCAGTCCCTTGAGATTTGAATCTCTCAGAAATAAGGTAACAATGCAATGTAGACATCATCTCTCAAGACTCTGTTTCCATGGATTGCTGCAAAATCTAGAAGAAACCCTTGGTTTGGACTGAATTGCTGTGTGTTTTTCCTCAGTAAGGCAAAGTTTCAGAGAGCCGTAGTGCAGTAGAGTATGGATTTAGCTGCAATTAAAAACATCTGTTTAAAACTTGCTTTTGTTAAAATTCTTCAGTGTTAATATTGAAACAGTGAAGTATATCTGGGAAACATGAGTGATACAACAACAGTATATATAAACTAAAAAACCAAACTGATGCCTTGAACAAAGCAAACAGCCATGTAACAAATCAGTAGTGCTGCACTGGGCTTGACAATGCTTACATGCCTCCTGTAGAAAATTGTAATAGGTTGTAGACCACATGAATGCTGAAAATGCCCCTTAAGAATCAAGCTAGAAATGTCTCCAAAATTCTAAAACAAAATTGCACAAAGGACATTTTGTCTTGTTTTGGTATATAAGTGTAGCTACAAGAGAAGCGTTTTCAACTTGAAAATTAATTTCCTTACTTTCTTTTTATTTTGGTAGCAAAATGGGAAAAATGTATTTTCATTCAGTTTTTACTCTAGTTCTATTGTATAAGGAAGAAATTATTTCTGTGTTGTATCCATTTATAGCTATCTATATCCTGATTGATGCAGGTCATGCAGATGTAACTACTTTGTGGATGGTTTTTATGCACTGATGTCTCAGGCTTAAAAGTGATTATACTGTAAATTCCTTTCTTCAATTCTTTCTGTGTAATACTCTGCAACATGTGAAAATTAGCACTCTGGCTAATATAAATATTAGATTTTATTAATCTGTCCTTTCATCCTGTCCAGCTTTGTTTAGAACATATTTGTTCATGTATCTACCTGTAAGCACCTCCTAAGAAGTATTCAAATTTTCTATCCAGTTCAGCTTAGCCAATTCAATTACATTACCTTATACAGTTTAACAGCATAAAACATTTTTTTTCAATTAAGTCTGTTTCATCATTGAAGTCATACTCAAAGGATCATTAAAGATGCTAAGTAAGTTTCCTAAACTTCCAAATTATTACTTAAAATGTGGTATGAGAAATAAGAGTCATCTGCAACTAGATCTTTCATTTACTTTTATTGTTGTTTTGGTTTCCTTAAGCATTCCTGGCTGCCTTGTTGTGTACAATCAAGAACAGATCCCATCAATATCAGTTTCCATTATTTCTAAGTTACTCTTAATAGTATAAAGCTAAAAACCACAGAGGCCATAATAATCCATTTCATGCAGTCCGATTATATTTTGAGATAGTGACAGCAGCATCTGGCTGTAACTTTTATGTCATAAATACTCTTTCATTCTGACTTTGGAAATATTAGTATTTTGCAGTGAAAAGTACACACAATACTCCAACCCCTTCTCAATTACACTAGCATTTCAAAAACATCAGGAAATTAGGGCTGTAAAAAGAAATTTGTGGTAGGATTTTCTGGGTAGGCTTTTGTAGATGTACTGCTTGCACAAAAGATTAAGGAAAACTATGTCTAGATATAAGGTGGATTTCAAGTGTGGAATAACTATAATATCAGAAATGAGACATTGTGACCAGCATGCCTCTTTGCTAGTATACCACTTAGTCCTGGATTCTGTCTCCTTTTATGTTTAATTGTAGTACAGGGATTTATATTTTTTTAATGAAATAATACGTCTTAGATTTATCATTATGCTTACTTTTCACAATGACTTCCTAGAATACGAGGATGACTTTTATTGAGGATGAAAATTGTCTTTTTCTGATACTTGGGAAAAAAAAAAAAGAAGAAGACGAAGTATTTCTAAGTCAGGGTAATTTTAGTGGTACTATTTGCTGCATTATGACACTAAACTCTGTATAGGCAAAAATAAAGGAGCTGAGGGCTTTAGTGCAAGCATTGAGGGGCAATTCTTTTTGCAAGTTATTGCATAAATACACGATAAAAAAGCAGAGAAATTGTATAGATTTTGAACATGTAGACATGCCTGGATTTGTTTGAGTGAACTATTCAGAATTGTTTACATATGGCTGGAGAATGTACCCAATGACCGGGCTTTAAAAGACAAATACAAAAAAACAACATGAGTGAAACTGGAAAAAAATAACTGAGAGGACAGGAAATAATGAGAACTCTGTAACCAGCGTAGGAGAAGTGGAAAGTGGGCCAGCACTGACACAAAGTACATTTTTGCCTCTCTAGTCCAACATCAAGAACTTTCAAAGTGTATATTTTGCTAGTAAAAAAAAAAGAATTAAAAAAAAAAGGTTTTTTTCTTGGGAAAAAAAGTGCTGTATGACTGCATGTGTTTTTGCAATGTATTATTTTCAGAGTTAGAGTCTCTAACAAGAACTGTAGATCCTTTTCGTATTACTGAAGAAAACAGTGAAGGAAATTTGATGCTGAAGCCTAAGATTTGATTTCAGAACAGTGAAGAAAATTTCTCATTGCAAAAATTTGAGTGACTGTGCCTAGCACAGTGTGGTGAGTCAACCTCAGCTGACTATCCAGCAGCTTCCTCACATCCCTTCCTCAAAGGAATAGGGTGGAGAAGTAGGAAGAAAAAGGTTGTGGCTTGAGATAAAGATGAGGACATGGTTTAACAACTACTAAGTGAAACAGATTGAGGTCAGGAAAATTAGTTTAATTTATTGTCAATTAAACTAGAGCTGTATGGTGAGAAGCAAAGGCAAAACCTCTGAAATAAAAACTTCTCCCCTTATCAGGGCTAGCAGGAGGGTTTGTTTTTTTCTAGGGTGCTGCTATGGACAAGGTGGTTTTACACTATTACTGCAAAAATTCTGTGTCAAAGTGGTAAGGATTACTCTACATCTGAACAAACTGTAAAGCATTAAATAACAAAAAAGACACAACTGCTACTACATTAATCCAAGAGTGAGTTGGGGAACTGCAACTTCTATTTTCAATGTAATCAAACTGATACATTCATTCAGAATTTCACCACCAAAGAAAGTTTCCTATGTGCAAGAATGTGCTGTGTGTTAGAAGCCTTTAAGAGTAGTAAAGATTTTTATTTCACTCCTATAAAAGTCTGACTGTTTTGGGTTATTTTTACCACTATTAGATTTAGTTTTTTCCTAAAGGGAAAAAAACATACTAAATGGTATTTAATGCCCAGAGGGAAGCAGCTGTTGTTTTTAGTCTGTCCAGAAATCAGCTAACATTATGATTGAAGCTGGAAGAGGAAGGACAAACTCATGTGGGAGTAATAACTGTGTGAGGAAACAGGCACTCTCGGAATGAAAAAGGGTAGGTGGGTGGATTATGTGCACATGATGTTGATGGTGCATCTATACCCACAGGAATGCTGAGCTCTTGCGCTGCTCTGCCTCATTTCAGGTTTAGATTTTTGTGCACAAGATCATGGAATACCAAAGCAAATTATAATCTTTAGTGACAGCAGGCTCTAGTACTGCAAAGCAAGGTTATTGAAGAGTCCTCATTTAATTTGCCTGCAAATTCAAATACTGTTCATATGTGTCACAGTTAATGGCATGATATGCTGAAATGGTAAGGATGAAGGAGAGCAAGGACAAGACATGTCAGTGCTCAGAGATAATATTGGTTCTGATTCGCTAACTTGGATGTCACACTGTTATTTCTGTGAATGCACAGTAGATGTTAAACCTACTCCAAACCTAATTAATATAAACCCAGAATTTTTATTCACCCTTTTTTCTTTGTGCAAGATTCTATTTATGTATACATAAAAATCAATCTTGTTACTGTCACTCTTCCTCCCCATCTTGATGAGCCAAGCAGACCTATGTTAAACTCCAAAGTAAAAATATTTCTTGCAAGCGTTTCCTTTGCACCATGCAAGGGTTTTCTTTACACCTGCACAGCTTTATGAAGGACATTGATAGCAGCATTTTTGCACAGAGAGAAAAATAAATAAGAGAGATGAAGTTCAAGTTTTTTAGGCAGAGACAGTCTGAGAGCACTCTGTGGTATACATTATTGTAGCTTCACATTTGGGCAATTACTTGAAAAAAAAAGAATCAGCTAGTTAAGAACTAGAATACCACAGCTGATACTAGGAATGCTACACATATTTTAAGCCATGATTATATGAGCTGAAAGAATTGAGGGAGTCATGCACAAGCAAATAGCATTTTTATTAATTTTGCTGAAGAAGTATCTGTGCTTTGGAAGGATGGGATTTCTCTGTTAAAGAAAAGTTCTGTGATTTACATGAAACCTAAATGAAATGAAAAAGCTGTGATGATTTGCTAGATGAAGAGAGAATCCGTCAAAATCTATGCATGGCTTTCTTAAAGCTTAATATTATTGGTAGTATTATCTATTTCTTTACAGTAATATAAATGTTCTGAGTTAAAGACCTTAACTTACTGGACATTGTTTCAGCTGTGAATGGAGACAATAAGAGAGAAATTACTGTGCTTTGAAATGCATTCCATTCTTTAGTGTAATATTCTGAGATACTTACTCTTTTATGGAAATAAACACTGTGACTTCCTAGTTGCTGATTTAATTAACTGTTCTAATGTAATTCCAAAAACTATCAAGTAGTTATGAAAACTTATATGTGCTGAGCAAATTTTACTGGAAATGACTAGTGTAGAAGAAAAATGGCAAGGTTTGGTTTAAAAAGGGATTGAGAAACTTCAAGAAGAAAAGGTTACATTCCACAAAAAAATGTGGTTCAAATGAGATGCAAACAACTCATAACTAAATATATTCTGTATGCAGATTTAATGGGCAGATAAGTCAACAATGTCATTCCACAGCATTTCATTCTTCAGGTAGTTTGTATTCACAGCAGAGACCTTTAAAACCCATGGAACTTGAAATCTTGAAATCTTCACTAAGGAAAAACTCTAGCTGAATTCAGTTTGAGTTCTACTTGTGTATGGATTGAAAAGAAGATTCTGAAAAGATTTCCACATTTATGTTTATTTTTTTTTAGTTCATCAAGGGCAACAAGCATTAGCTATAGATTCATAGAATCATTGAATGGTTTGAATTGGAAGAGACCTTAGGGGTCATCTGTTCCAACTCTCCTGCCATGGGCAGGGTCAGCTTCCACTAGAACAGGTTGCTCTGAGCCCCATCCCACCCAGTGCAAATGGGCACTTGGTGCAGCACATGCTGTGCAGCTCATTCAGCACATTCTCTGTCAGGTGTACTGTGTGTGCCTTCTTCAAAGCCAGTTCAGTGTCAGGCTGCATGTACCATGATTTCTGTGTCCAACATCCCTAGCTGGATTGCTCAGTACCTGAGAAATTCCAGATCAACAGCCAGATCAGTGATCTAGGAGAAGCTGAAACAGTAGTTTATTATGAGAAGTAGGAGATTTGACAAAAACACATCAATGTAGACTGGAAGCTCTCTGAGCAAAAAAGCCAGGCTGCCTGCTGCTTCACCACTTCTGTCCTGCACTGGGATATATGGAAAATTAAAGCTTCAATACACATAGTTTCCACTGATTTCTTTTCTCCTGGAACACTGCCTGTCTGTTACAGATGTCCGCTGTCACTTAACAGAGACAGTCTTGGTATCAGGACACAAGTTGTATCAGAAAATAGTACACAAACATTATTTCTTCCATAATTCATCTCAGGTGTGTAACTATGCTTCTCAGGTGTGTAACTCTGTTGCTTATTCCTGAGTGATGTGGCTTATACCTAACATAACAAAGCACATTGGGTCTGCAAAACCTGCAGCCATCTCTAAGAAAAACAGAAGAGAAAACAGGCCATGGGGACAAACAGTCCCCCAGATGTAATTTCCCAGCTGGGATGTTATTCAATGTGGCCCAGTGCCTAGAAGCCCCAGTCTGTTTCTGATCTGCAGGTCAGTTTCAAAGCAGTTTTGTAATAAACGAGGCATGTTTATGTGTCTACCAAAAATAGCAGTAGCTGTTAAAGTTGAAGCCATTCAGCATGGCTGACACAGTCTTCAGAATCTTTCTCCTTAATTTCTTGGCCCAATTGTTTGGCAACTTAATGCTGAAAAAAACCTAAGTTCCTATGTGTGTTTGTTTTGGATAAATATCTAAGTTTCGTGCTATTATGACAACAGTTTTGAGATCTAATTTTTTTAAATGTTACATTTTGATTTTTGGAAGCAAGGAATTGAAAACACAGAAAAACAGCTGAGTTTCTAAAGATATTATTTTCTTAACTACTTTGTGACCATCTGCAGTTTCTTCTTTGTTAGAAATGTAATTTACTTTGCTTTGTAGGATGCTACATCTTATTTTTCTGTTTGGTTACAAATCCTTCAGTTTTAACATATTTCCTGCTTTCCATTATGCAATATATCTTCATCCTGATCACTTTCATCCTGATCCTGTTCAGGTTCTTTTTCTACCTCTTCAGGCAGGATTTGTATGGCCTAGTTAACCATAGATCTGTAGAGCATAATCTAAAATTTTGTGGTCTTTCACAGTGTCTTCTGGAAGATCTCTCAAGGTGCTGTAAGGCAGAATTGGTGTCATGACTTTCACACAGGCCTGGCAGGTAGCTACCATATGGTAACTGGTTACTGTCCTCTGAGGCAGACTATGATGGACGTTTCCACAACCTATTTTCTTGTGTCCTTTGAGCATCTAGTTGGATCATAATATAAAGCAGAGAGATGGAATGTATTTTTCTTTCTTGCTAGAACTTCAGTGAAAGGTTCGTGTTAATGATTTTTTGTTTCTTTGCTTTTTTGCTATGTTCATAGTGAGAGTAATCAATTAACTACCTTGTTTGTAATCAACAGATCATATTTTGATTCCCGTGAAAATTTTTTTAAAATCTCAAAAGTCTCTGCCAAGTAAGCAAGGCTTAAATTGTCTTGAAGTAGTGCAATTATGTTTGCTGAGTGTAATTCTAAACAACCTATGACTAGGTAATTTATAATACAAAAATTCTTTTAGCTGAATTGAGTCCCCAGAAAGCTGATAGTAAGATGTGCAAATAAGAAAGAGAACCAGACAAAACTATAAAGTCTATTATAAAAGCCTGTGAAGTGTTAGTATTCCTTTCTGAAAACAGTAGAGAAAGTATATCTTTGTTATACTTATGGTAGGCATTGCACATGTTATAGGTCCTAACTGTAAGTGGAGCAGGAAAAATCAGCATTTTCCAAGGCTGAGGATCAAGACACAAGGGAGGTGCCAAAAGGAAGATGTGAGGAAGCAATGTTGGGGCAGCACCATGCTCCCCTTGGCATGCTTATGCCCCTAGTTTTTGTAGCTTTTTCAAGCCTAACCCTAAGCAGAGCAGAAAAATCAGAATTTTTCAAGGTGAATTTCCACCTTGTGGGTGGTGCCAAGGTGTGAAGAGAGCAATGGTGGGGTTGGCATGCCTTTTCTAGTTGCAGTGTCCACGGACTTCAAGGCTCTGCGGTTTTCTCAACACAAACTGTAAGCGTAACCCTAACCCTAAGTGCAGCAGCAAAAGCAGCTTCTTGCCCAGGTCCCTGGAACATAAATGGACCAAGAACAAAGCTGTTGAGGATGCAATCTTTGGGAAGTGGTGTGTTCCTTTATAAATACAAGGCTTCAAAACCTACCAAAATGATACCAAATAAAACCTAAGGGACTGAAGTTAAAGGAAGAGACAAGAGACAAAATTCATGAAAAGAAATGGGGAAAAAAAAGGTAAAACAATAAAAAGGCATGGGGTGCATAAAGGGCAAAGAAAAGAATCAAACCCTACAGAATTTATCCTCATTGAAATCACAAGAACTCTTCCTTTCAGGAAAGGAAATGAAATCTTGAAAACAGAAAGGAAATTGTTACAAACACTCGGAGCTTTTCTGTTTGTGTTACAAACAGAAAAGGAAGTGCTACACACACAAGAATAAAATTTTTAAAATTTTTAAAATTTTGAAATGGAGGAACTAGAAGAAAATGAATAGGGATGAAATGAAGTGCAGTGAAAAGGATCAAAACTTGCTGAAATTATTATCACTGAAATTGCAAAATCAGGAAACAAAGTCAAAGAAAAAGATGGAAGAGATAG
Organism: Ammospiza caudacuta; assembly: GCF_027887145.1. Lineage (NCBI taxonomy): Eukaryota > Metazoa > Chordata > Aves > Passeriformes > Passerellidae > Ammospiza > Ammospiza caudacuta. The sequence goes on from NC_080595.1 coordinate 33,390,379, forward strand.
GTGAAATGAAATGCCTAATGTAAAAAAAATCTTCCGCTAAGGAAAAGCAATAAAAAGGCTTGAGATGCCATGAAGTACAGGGAAATGAGCAAAACATTGTTTAAAAATTCCTCATAAAAACACGAGATTTAATTTCCGAAACTGTATATTTCAGGAAAATTTACTTGACAAAAAAGAAAGCAATTTCTTCGCAGATATATTGCTTGACATGGTCTTCTGATTTTGAGATTTCAGTAAAGGTTAATTGGGGCAAGTTTTGGACTTTTTCACTAAATTTCATGGCATGGCATGCCATATAATTGTTTTCACTTAGGTGAGAATTTTTTTTTTTTTATTAGGCAGGTCATTTCCTCAATATCCTCACCTATATTTTGTCTGCGTTTGTTTCCTGGATTTGGGATTTCAGTACAATAAATTTTGGAAATTTTTTACTTTTTCAAAACACCTCACTTCATCCCAATCCATCTGCCTTTAGTCTAAATTTCCAAATTTTATGGGGTTTTTTCAATTGCATTTTATTTGATCCTATCTCCTTTCCAGACTGTTGGAACACTTTCTTTTCTGTTTTCAAGATTTCATTTCCTTTCTTGGATGGAAATTAATTTTTTTTCTTTCAAATTAGGCTGGTCCTTTCTTACAGTTGTTCTCTTGTCTTTTCCCTTATCTTGTTTGATTTTTTTCCCCTGATTTTGCAACTTCAGTGAGGCTAATTTAGGTAAGATTTGGTCCTTTTCACTGCAACTCATTTCATCCTGGTCCATTTGCTTGTCTTCACTAAATTTCCAAATTTCCTAATTTTTATCAATTGCATTTTATTTGATCATATCTCCTTTCCTGAGTGTAATGCTTTCTTTTCTGTTTTGGTCCATATCCTTGCATTTCATGGTATCCCATGTATTTTTATTGTTTTCCCTTTGGTGACAATTTTAAAATTTTTTAGATTAGTCAGGTAATTTCATTCAATTCTTTTCCTGCTGTCTTTTCTGTCTTCCTCTTTTATTTTTTTCTCCTGATTTGACAACTTCAGTGAGGTTAGTTTTGGCAAGTTTTGGTATTTTTCACAGCTCTTAATTTCATCTTGGTCTATTACCTTGTTGACTATTTCCAAATATTTTTTTTCAATTGCATTTTATTTCATCATATCTCCTTTTCTGAGTGTTTGTAATTTTTCCTCTGGAAATTAACCTTACTGAAATCCCAGAACCTGGCAATGGAGTCAAATGAAAAGACAGGAGAAGATATCCATAACCTACATGTCTATGAAAAAAATCATGTTCACCAAAGGGAAAACAATGAAATTGCATGGGATGCCATGATTTGCAGGTAATGGATCAAGGCTTGCCAAATCATTCCTCTTTGAAATTGCAACCTTTAATTTATTTTCTGCAAAGGAAGAATTTTCTTTCCATAAAGGAATTTAAATTTTGAAATCAGATAATGAATTGTAACCAATACTCTGGAAAGGAGATATGTTCAAAGGCATTTTGTTTTTTTTAAGCCTTTCCATAATTTTGTCAGAAAATATTACTATTTTCTTAGGCATAGATACCCAGCATGTGATTATTTTCACCATGTAAGGTGTGGATGGAGCAATGTTGTTTTATTGCCATGGTCTCCTTGGCATACCTTTTCCTGTGCACTGATCCTGATCTCTGGACTTTCAAGTTTTCTCTACCTTAACCCTAAGCATAACCCTAACCCCAAGGAGAACAGTAAAATTTGGTTTATTGTGAGGCTGATATGTCCAGCCTGTGGGTGGTGCAGGCTCTCTCCCTTCAGAGATACACCTGTGTTTATGGCAGCTGTGCCAGAGCTGTCTCTTCTGCTGCTGCTGCAGCATGGTCATGCTTTGGCCATTTTCAAAAAACAGAGAAGGACACATGTCATTGCTCTGTCTTCCTCATTCCTTAGCTGGTGTAGGACTTTTCTTATCTGATCTGGTATAAGTGAGACTGGTAAGAGAACCAGGCAGTTCTAGTAGCTTTGCTGAGGCCTTTTTCTTTTTTGTGCTCTTCCTTATAAGAAGAGGATACCATCTTTGGTAATATAAAGTAGTCTTTGCAGCAGCACTCAGCAAACCTATTTCAGAAAGTGGAAGTCTTGTGGCTTCAGGGGGCAATGCATATGTTAATGGCAATGCTAAATATTGTCCATTGTTTCAGGGTTGCTTGCATATGTTTGTTTTTACTTTCAAACAATAGGCAATGCCCCAGGGTTGCAGTATGTATTCTGAATGGATCCTCAGAATGAGAAAACATGATTTGTCAAATGACTTATTCAGAAAATACCAAACTGAATGAACTCATTTGAGCAGCTCTATTATGCTCCCCTGGTGGGCTATTCTTTAAACAGAAGAACCTTATTAGTGTAACAGTCACTCCAGGCCCAAGATGTTAATGTTTTCTTTGGCTCTAAGTTGGAATGTACATATGTAGGAATCATTTTCATTTTCTAATTATTACAAATGATGTTCTGTTCTTTACAAACAGAACTATTTTCAGGGGAAAAAGTTATGCTCAGGAAGAAACCAAGTAAACATATTTTACTTACGGTTTCTCTAGAATAACTAAAACTAATTGACCAGGCTCATTGGATTTAATCAAGCCATGACTATAAACTTGGAAAAATACTCAGTTACATGTTTCTGCCTGCAAGCTGTCTTTTGACTGAAAATAGGTAGTCATTGCTAGATTGCTACCCTGCATTTTGCTGTTTTATTAGACTATAGTATGTTCTTATGTCAATCTATGCAATTTGCTCTATTAAAGAAAAAATGCTAGGTGATAGTTAATGCTATATTTTGAGGTGTGTGTGTGTGTGTGTTGATTCCTACAATCTTTCATACAAAAAGTTTTCCTTGATCATAGAATCACAGAATATACTGACTTTGAAGGGACCCATCAGGATTATTGAGACCAACTCCTGGTCCTGCGCAGGACAGACAACCCCAAGAGTGACACCATGTGCCTGAGAGCATTGTCCAAATGCTTCTTAAACTCTGTGAGGTTTGAGACTGTGACTATTTCTCTGGGGAGCCTGTTTCAGTGCCCAGCCACCTTCTGTCTAAAGAACCTTTTTCTGGTATCCAACCTAAACCTCTCCCGATGCTTCATCTGATGCTCCCAAGGTACGCTTGGCCCTTCTGGCTGCCAGGGCACTGTGAATCCTGTTCAAGTTACCATAAACTGAGAGCCAAGGTCCCGTTCTCCATCACTGCTCTCCAGCCTCTCATTCCCTACTATATACAGACAGCCAGGTTTGCCCCACGCCAGGTACAGAATCCCTTGTTAAACTTCCTCTAGTGGGTGAATGCCCATCTCTCTAATTTGTTACGGTCTCTCTGCAGGGCCTCTCTGCCCTCAAGAGAGCCAATAGCTCATCCCAATTTAGTGTCATCAGTAAATTTAGCATTCCCTCAAGTCCTGCATCCAAGTCATTTAAGTCTTTAGTATTGGACAGCCAGACGTTTTAACAGTGAAGAATCAAACCTTCAAATTTTAAAGTAGATCTCCACTTATTCAGAGTAGTACTGTACAAGAGTGATATTCCTTCCTGAGCACAGAAAGGGAAATTTGCTCTTCATAGTTTCTCATGGTTCATTTACATGTCTAGACAGCATTAATACAGACTTGTAGCACAGGCATATAGACCTACACATACTAAAAGACAATAGCTGTTTTTTTCTAATCAAACTAGTTCCTAAATAATGTAATATCACTACAGTTGATTGTGAATATTACAGAAGGAATGCAATCAACAGCAAATAGCTGTAATATGAAGATTTTTTCATGCACTTTATTTAAGGCTGAGGGAAGCTGTCCATTCTGAGCTAAATATATCATTTTACCAGTTATATATAATCAGGTTGTGTTTTAAATTGCTGAGCAATTCAAGAAGCCATCTTGGGCTTATCCACAACAGTGAATATATGCTGCACCTTCACAGGAAGCTATGTCAGATTTTACTGGGTTGCTAGTATGTGTCTGACACTCAAGATGTCACTTCTCAAAGGTTTGGTAGATATATTACAACTAAATGTGAACAAAAAAATGTGTCATACACTCATTCTTACTCTGACTTGTTTCCATCACCCTGAAATGTTTATCTGCATGGGCTCAAAACATGGTAGCATATCTAATCAGCTTCAGCATAGTAATTTTTTAAAATTTATTTTATTTTTAATTTTGTGTCATATTTGTTAGATTCTTAATATCAGTCTGTCTCATCTGACCAGAAGTTACACCGCACTATGTGCTCAATGCCAGGACAATTCCTTTGGTAAGAGCAAAATTCTAAGTTTCTGAAACTGAAGTATATAGTGAGCCCTGGAACTCAGTATTTAATTTTATGTTGGACAGCTCTGGCCAGAAGAAATGTCATAAAATGAGACTGGACATCAAATTGTTGCATAGAAATTACAAAGCCATGAAGGCAGAAAAAACAGAAAATAACCATGTTCATCTGAAACTTGGATATAGTCATTCTCTGCCCAAAATATTAACATGGTCCAGTGCATTATTATCAGAAAACTTGTTGAGGGTAAAATCCTTTGGTGTTGACTTTGCTTGTTTGCGCTTTTAAGAACCCTTCATTTATTTTTCATCCATCTTAAATTTGCATATTGGAAAGTGTGGAAAGGATAGGAGCTGTATACAAGGCTATTTCTCTATTTTCCTTATTATTTTTCTTCACATTAATTTCTAAGAAATAATCAAGAGATAAGTGGCATTTAATCATATAAGCATCCAGAGCACTAAATTCACAGATTATGGCTCTTTATCCATATGGCATTGCTTTTCAGTCATGCTTTTTGGACCAGCTTAATATTTAATTCATGAACAAATAGATGTGATAAACAACAGAACGATAGTTTCCAGATGTGCTTCATTTCTGTTTCTTTCCTAGCATATGAAGATAAACAGAATATTTGTTCACTGTGGACAATACCTAAAATAGCACCCTGGCATCTAAGATACAGCTTAAGTGAAATTTAGGTACTTAAATTCAGGAGAGCTACCCAGGAAAACAAAACCAAATAAATCCCCCCTCCCAAGAAAACTGTTCACTTATTTCCTGAATGCAGCAAACTGCCATTGCTACAGCACATACAGAAGTACTACTTTATTGGCTGAGCTGCCTATCCACTCCCCATGGAGCATCCAGACATAATGTGTGCTTCTGCTGAAGTCCCTTGGAGTGTGCTTGCTGCTGTATATCCATGCTTGGCTAGAAATGCCTGGTCAGAAATAAGTAGACAGCCAACCTTGGGACATGAAAATAAAGGTCCAAGCATTTGCTTGTAAATCCAGAAAGTATTGGTTCTGATCTCCAGTTTCAAGGAGATGCTGAGCTGCAGTCCAGAGCTGTTGGTGTTTTATGTAGGTTATCCTAAATGTTCAAGTGTTGAGTATCTGGATTTTTAGAAAAAGTATTGAAGTGTTGCCTTGGGAATGCTTCAACAATTAAGGCCTATGTAGCCTATGACAGTTTGTACTTAGAGGAAGATTGAGGTCCAGAATGATGTCATCAGGAAAATAAAGTCAGTTTCTGTATAGTTTTGCTGTTAACCTTATCAAATCTTTTTTTTGTTCTTTAGCAGCCAGAATGTATGAAAGGCTATTAAAAAAAAAAGTGGGATGTAGGATAAAGGATGCTGTGGAAATGCAGGCCAAACAATAAACAGGAATGTCCTTCAGTCATGAAGTGTAAGTCATCATCTTGTGAGACAACAAAAGTAATCTGGCCAGAATTAACAAGAACAGGAAGAAAAAGGGGAGGAGACTTAATATGGAGGTTAGAAGTAAATACATAGAAATGGGTCAAGAGTTTGGAGGACTGTAAATTGAGTAGCTCAATGAGCCACAAGATGATTGAGTCCAATGTTTAACTAATCACTGTCTCTTCAATTAGATCATAGCACTAAGTGCCATGTTCAGCTTTTTCTTGAATGCCCCCAGGGATGGTGACTCCATCACCTCCCTGGACATTTCCATCCCAATGACTGAACAACCTTCCAGTGAAGAGATTCTTTCTGGGAAGTCAAGTGCATTGTCATCCTGTAGCAGTGACTGGCAGAGACTGCTATGTCATAAGCTTTCTGTCTGCAAATTTGATCATACTTGAAGATATTAAATGTTTCAATAAAACCTATTATTCTCTCAACTGAGTCTGGCAAGGAAGGGAACATGCCCCAGTCAGATATTTTAAATAGTAATCTCAAAATGTGCAGTATCCTACATGGTAGTAAAATGTATCCATTTGAATCTGGGATATTTAAATTCCAAGGAAGGAGATTATGTATCCTGTATTATGGAGGAAAAACTGTGTATTTCCATGTGTGTTTGGTAATGTGCTTAGGCTATGGTTTGCAAATATGAATTTGTGGAAATCAGGGTTGTGCTTCAAATTCTAAACCTGTTATCCTTCCTGGGAGCCCTGACTGCAGAGCTCTATTAAATCCCATCAGCTTCCTTGCTCCCAATGGTCTGGCCCATCTCTTTGCTGGTAGTTGCTTTCTCCAATCTTTTCTTCCCAGCTGGCAAAAGAGAGTGTTTACTTGTATTTCAGACATTGTAGTTGAGTTGATGATAGTGTCTCAGCTTAAATTGCTGGTATGATTGTGCTGATGTGCCAAATTCTGCTGCTAGAGCAGCCAGAACATGGGCAGACATTTCCTTCTACATTCTCTGCTGTGGGGCAGTGACCTTTGACAGCAAACTTTGGGATGGAGGGAAGGGAGAGGAAAGAGGAGAAAGGAGAGGCAGTAAAATCTCAAACCACTGCAGAAGGGAGAAATTTGCTGCAGCAAGTTATACTCTACAGTATGTTACCTGAGGTATTGTCACTCATATATTTTTAATGCTGATGAGGGCCATATTTCATACCTGGAAAAATGCATGTGCATCAGAGAGGCCCTGAGTATTGTAATAATATATTTTCCTCCCTAATGCCACCAAGAGTTTTCTGAAAATGAGAAGCTATCAAATTACATGGGGATTTGGCCAACCATGTATTCCAAAATTAAGCATTTCCATCAGACATAGTGTTGAGCCAGTTTACTAATGCAGACTACTTTGTCTCTGCACATTGTCCTAATAGAGCCAACTGACATGTTTTTGCCATTGGAGAAGGACAAAGTTTGAAAAGAAAATTCAGAATTTGTCCCAAATATTTCTCTGGGTCAGAGAAAGGCTGAATGGTTTATTTGTTCTTAGTGCTGCAGGATTTTGCATTAGAATAGAATATTTTCTTTTATTCCATGAATTTTCTTGTCAGATACTTTTTATCATATACTGTGTTCTCATATAATTTCATCACCAGATTTTAAAAAATATTTTAACACATCTGGTTAGATTTCCTATAACTATCTCTGTTTAATCTTCTTAGTTTGAGAAATTGTTCCATTTGAATATCTATGCTTGGGTTCAATGTCTCCTACTTTCAGGAATACTTTGTAAGCCGTTACAACTCTAACCTCAAATGCAGTTAAAAATATATCTGTACAAAGCTCATGGAAGTTATGTGATTGCTCCCCTCTTTGTCTCTGAGTGATTATTTGCTGAATATGCATCTTTAACTTCTGCTCATTCAGCAGGACTTCTTATCTGATTTGAGTGGGTGCATGCAACTTCATGAATCAGATTTAATAGTTTCAGAATCTTGAGCTGATTTTCATAGTTGGGTGGTAGCTGAGTCCAACAGCAAATATAGGGGCATTGCATTACAAACAAAACCCCCACTTATTTTCTCTCATGGTTTAAGCCCAGCTGGCAAAAAAGCACCACACAGCCACTTGCTCACTCCCCTGTGGTGGGACTGGGGAAAGAATCAGAAAAGTAAAAGTAAGAAAACTCATAAAACTATATATTTTAATGGGTAAAGCAAAATGTGTGTGTGGAAGCAAAGTAGAATAAGGAATTCCTTCACTCCCTATTGACATCCAGATGTTCAGCCATCTCCAGAAAAGAGGGTTCCTTCACTCATAAGAGTGACTTAGGAAGACAAATATTGTCACTCCAAATGGCTCTGCTTCATTCTTTTTCCCCCTAGCTTTTTTTAACTAAACACTATGCCACATGGGGTGGAATATCCCTTTGGTCCATTGGGGTCAGCTGTCCCAGCTGTGTTCCGTCGCAGTTTCTTGTGCACCCCCAGATTATTCACTGGTGTGGCAGTGTGAGAAACGGGAAAAAAAAGGCAACATCTAATACCATATGGCCTGATTAGAGACTCAAAATCCCTGGAGGGTGTGTTCCAGGAATCAGATGCCCTGGATACATAGAAGGACATTCTGCTAGATATTTTATGTAACACCAAAAATTATTTAACAATGAAGAAAGTGAAGCATACAGCATTCTATTTGAGCTATAAAGGGTTCAGTATCTCCATGATGAAAGGGTGCATTAAGATAAATTAAGGCTTGAAAAATGTAAAATAACAGGAAAATACTAAAAAATAACAAGAGATGAGAAGTCATTGACAAAGGTTTTAGCCTGTCAGTTCTTGAGTTAGCAGTCTTTGAAACCTTATAATAGTATTATATTGAGGATCTAATAAAACATAAGAGAAGTTTTATAACCTGTAACGTGGACGCAAACAAAACAAAAAACTTTTTTAAATCAGTGGGGGTTTTTTTTAATTGTAACATATTCACTTTTGTATTGTCCTGCAGCATATGCTTCAGGTCAAAGCATTCCTTGTCTGTAATATATTGGAAAATAATTTCAGATCCTTGAAACAGTCTGGAACAATGCAAAGACAAGTTAAAGGACAGCCATATTATTCAAGTTATGTATTCTGTCCTATTTAGTCACCAAATGGGACACTTTCCTCTGCTTTACATCACTCTTAATTAGATTTCTCTATTCCGTTTTATCCTCTCCATCTCCCTCCTTGCTTTTGTCTCCTGTCACAAAGCCGAAGTTCTGTGTTACCGGCTCATCTCTTTTCCATACCTATATGTCTCCAGAAATGCAGGCCAAAACCAACAGATTTATCACTGCCTTAATGACAGCTGGCTGCATGCTGAGTGAATTCTTAAATTCCACAAAACTACTTTTCTTGCCAAAACATGTGGAGTTGCAGCAGTCAACATTTTATTGGGACCGTTATCTCCAGATGAAGAATGATTCTGCTGGAAAAAATTATTTGGTATCAGCTACAGACCTATTTTTAGCTTCTTGTTTGGTGAAACTTCAGAAAATATAATTAGCCATATGTTGAGCGATGTTCTCTAAGTCTTAAATTCAATTTTTGCAAACCACATTTAAGCACTACCTCTTCCACAACTTTACACTTAGAATCAGAAGACATGGTAGGGTTTTTTATGAGAATGTGATTTGTCATACTTCTTTGAGTATATATTTGTGCTTATGAAGATTGTAGAACTGGCAGTACTTAAGACTGAAATCTTCTTTTTGCTTACATGGGAAGATTTGTGCAGGCAACGGTACTGGAATCATCCCCTACTTCTGTCACTTATGAACTTCAAGCCTAGCATGGGGACAATGGTGTTCTCAGAGGCAGGAAAGTAGTGCAGGTCAGAAACATTCATTCTCCCCCACAAGTATTTATAGTGAAAACAAAACAAGATTACTTTAATCAAAAACATATACAGAAAAACTTAAGGGTTTATCAAAAATAAGAGCTTCTAAGTAAAAACATTTTTTCCCCAAATGAAATCTAAACAAACTGTCAAATTTCAAATTGGATTAAAACAAATCAAAAGATTAAATCTGTCTGGCTAAGTATTGCTATGGAATTATAGTCAGGTGCCTCATGATACTACTATGTCCCCCAAATCTGAACTTGTGTTTGGCCTACTTTTCCCATAATACAATTTCAGTTTTTCCTTAGGAAGTTTTCTGGGAAATGAAGTTCAGTTTTTGCTGCCCTGAAAAGGCAATTTGAACTATGTGAATTGGATAAATGTTACCTTTCTATTTAAAGAAGAAAAAGAAAACTCCTTTGCTGGAAGAATAGTAAGGCTGGAGTTTTATTTTTCTAGTCGGTGGAGAAGTGTTCTTTGGTTCCTCTCTGATTACAGGTGGTCTGATTCAAACTTGCCATTCTTTCACAAAGCTGCCAAATAGAAGAAGTTGTTTTCTTGCAACATCATGGTCCATGTCACAGAGCAGAAGTGTACAAATGCTAGAGTGAAGGGAGAGAAGAATATTTGGGGTAGTTTCACACTGCTGAATGGTCTGACAAAGCTCACAATACAAACAGAGCTTCTGCAGCCTCTGTCGTTTCTATCCCAGACTAAACTCTATGTAATTGAAAGTCAAGCCTCTTGGCTATGATCATTTAAAACACAGTCCCAATGTTCTTGTGTTTCCACATTTTTGTACTGATGGCAAGCTGCTGTCTATCTGCTTGATCTTACTCACATTGACTTATTTGGCCTGCTTTTTTCAGTTGGCCTCATTGCTATTTGAAATGCAAAACATTTAGATCTGTTTCTAGCAACTTTAAAGAAGGAGACATAACACCGTTTGACAAAATTGAGACCTGCATGTCACCCTTATTTTCAGGAGGCTCCTGATGAAAGCCTGTTGTCCCTACTGGAGCCATTTTTTTTCAAATGACAGTGGCAGTTGCCTTTTGCAGCTCACAGTGCTTAAGAGAGTTTCTTACACAAAGGGTAAATGTATAGATTGTTATAAATGTATAGATTGTTTCTGAGGCGCCTCTGGTAATGATAATCCATTGAAATGAGTTTCAAGATTACTGCAAATTGTTTCATGGCAGTCTCATGGCTCAATATCGAGTGAGTAACATCACACTGTATGAAACAGTGCCATAGAATATAAGGATTTAAATAGTCAGAATAGCAAAAAGCAATTTGAAGAAAAAGTAGCATGTTTAATCACATTTCGCTGAGTATTGAAATCAACTGAGTTGCTTTATAGAGCTTTCAAAGCACAAATAGCAAGGATGTTGATCATTCTACAGGATTTTTATCAGTAAAAATTAGTAATCAAGGGTGTTTTTCCTATAGTTAAGCGAATCAACTTATTTAACTAAATGTGTTGTTTTGGTCAAGTGTTAGTACAGCTGAGATGGAGGATTTATTTGTTTTTGTAGCTGGGTTAGATGAAGTTAGCTACTTCACTTAACCTCTTTCTCAGTAGCTGAAGGCTTTTCCTAATTTTACAGATTATATTTTCCTAATTTTACAGGTAACTTTAATTACATAAAAAGTCATTAGCTTAATTAAAAATAATTTTAAAAGAATAAAACTTCCTCTGCATAAAAATAAAAATCTATGTTTATTTTATAGTTGAAGAGTAGGTAGAGTGTTTACTTTTGCTTGTTCTCTATAGACATTCAAAACAGCAAAACTTGACTGATATACTGCAATGTATTTCAAATAATACATTTCCTACAATTCTACTAAATACTTAATGACTATTCTCACAATTTCCAAAGAAATACAATTTGTTATGGTCCTTTTGTGCTCACAGAACAATCTAATTCTCATGACCTGTGAATTTAAGTGTTTATTTACATTCTCTGGTTAAGCATTTGCCAACTTTTAATGACTTAATTTGTCTCTGATTAGCTTACTCTGTAAGACTTCTCTTGTAAGCAAAATTATATTTTTAATTTAAAATGCATACTTATATGACACAGATAATCACGGGTCTGGGGAAGAAAAAAATGAATCCAGCATGGATTTTTTTTCTTTCCCTGGTATCCAGATTTACAGTTTAGTAAATATTATGAATTGTAAATATAAAAGTAAATATTTTCAAATTGTTTCAATTTGAAAACTTGAGAGACATAATCCCATACCCCTTCAGAATACATTTACTGCCGAAATTCCGTATTTAAGGTTATGTTATTCCTTTATTAGATCCATTAATATCTTTGAATAATGGCTTCCCATGTGGTAATCTAATTGTTGCTTGGAATAATTGGGATATTGGCCCATTGTCATAGATCAGGTAGGAAATTTATAAAAGAAGGATAAACAATTAGTTTGATGGGTCATGGGAGTCTAACTAGGAATGTTGAGATAATGGAATTGGTTAATTTTTGATTGAAAACCAATGACATCTACACAGTGAGACCTGTTGAGCACTTGCCATGATTTAGGAATATTACTGCCCAACTCAGTGCCCCCACCAAGGCTCTCCAAACCACACAGCGCTATCTCTCACTGCCCCATTCTCCCCTCCCCTTCCCAGCTGTGGTGGGATGGAGGGAATTATTAGAGGTAAGAAAGGCAAAGATCACACATTGAGATAAAAATAATTTATTGGAAATAAAGAGATAAGAAAGTGAACAGTAACACCAACAATGTTAATAACAGAGGGTACAGGAAAAGAAAGAATTCACACAGAAAACCTCCTCAATATTAGACAATATAGGATGGTTCCCTCTGACATGTTTTCTTGACCCTTGTGAGAAGAGTGTCTCTTTCCCCTGTCCCCAGCAATGATATGAGGTAGTACTGAATAACCTCATGATCCCCTCCCAGCTATTGAAAAAATTAACCCCAGCCAGAACCAGGACAATAGTAGAACTTGCAGAAGCTCTAATACATGGAATATTTAAAAGTGAACATGACAGAGGAGAAAAAATGGATTTGGGGGAATTAGTTTTTCATTGGCAAAGGGGTGGACTAGTGACCTACTATCTCATAAGCACCCTTAAGTCTTTTTGAACACATACTTGGAATTCTATATGTCCTCTGGTCCCATTTGAAATTCTTTTGTATCTACCAGTAGGAAATCATTATCCTGTGAAAATGCTGGACAGTAAATGCTTAATTTTTGGTCTTTCTTACCGGACAATTAAATCTCAGTATTTGTAGAGTCATTTGTTTCCTTGCAGTAGAGAGAAGGACAGAACTCAGAAATCAACTTGTCCCATGGATCACAAAAATGCCTAAAATTGGCCAGCAGCACAGAGAGTTTAAAATGGTGGGAAATATGCAATGACTTAATTGATTTTTGATACTTTGTATTCTAATTATTTGCATTTTGTGTCTTTTACAGATCATCTGAAAGGAAAGATAATCCAGAGGCAGATACAGAGAGCAGCTCTAGGTGAGAGAGTAGTATTTCAGACAGGATACAACAGGGACAAGCTCTCTCCCAGGGCTGAATCTGCTTGGGTGACAGGCTGTGATTTCTATGACAGATTTTTTGCCACAGTATTTCTACAATAGTCCATGCCACAAGGAACATGTGAAATTTGCCTGAATTTTGACTCAAAAGGCATCTAATTTTATGTGTGATGAGAAAAAATAATATGAAATTATTACAGATTTGGGAGTTTGCTTTCTGATTAGTCTAATCTGAATTCTCATTAACAGGCACTGATTTGTCCTGAGGCTGAGCTAATAGCCACGTTGCCACTATCTAACATTCTTTTTAATTTTTGTCATTCCAAGGGGAACTGAAGGCATATACAGTTCATTTCTCTCACATCTATTTATTGAAATTGAGAAGTTATTCTTGCCATTTCTGTTGACACAGCTGTAAGGCTAAAATTGTCTGTGTAAGTTGCTCACAAAAGCTTAAAGTCATCCAAATTTGGTTTAAGATGCTTTAAGCTGACTTCCCTGACTTTGTACTGAAATGGCCTAGGAGTGTTTAGAAGAGAATTCCACTTTGGGATCAGTAAACTTCAGCCAAAATTTGACAGAAAACGTCTGGGGCAATCAGTTTAGATCCCTCCTCATTTAGATCCATAGAAGAATCCCAAAATGTACGTTCATGGACCTCCTTCACATTAAAGATGGAGCTAACTTGGATCAGATTGCAGCTGATATGAGTATTTCTATGTATACATAACATAGAGAACATTTATCTCTTAATAAGAGAGAGAAAATTTGGGGACTGTCTCTTCTTACAAAAGTCGGGTGAGTAAGTTAATTCAGAATAGCAAAACTGTTTCTGTTTCTAGTTTACCCATGCATCTCAAGCTTTGGTGATAATGTTATTGTTTCATACCTTTATCCTTTTTTATTTTGATTTAAAAATCAGCACTAAATGTAATTTTGTCTGCCAACAAAGCCCAGGTATTAAACTCAGTTGATTTTTATCAGGATGAGAAGGTGAAGGGAAGGAATTGCTGATCTCTTCTTCCAGTGACAGGACACATGTGAAAGGTTCAAAGCTGCATCAGGGGAGGTTCAGATGTGATATTATGAAAAGATGCTTTACCAAGAATAGGCTTCCTTGATAGGTGATCAATGTCCTATACCTGATTGTTTAAAAAGTATTTGAGCACCCTGTTTATAGTAATATGCTTTCACTTTTGGTCAGCCCTGAAGAGGACTAGATAATTGCTGCGAATCCTGTTCAACTCCTCCCCTTCCCTGCCCTCCCCTTCCTTCTTCTGAAGTTCAATTTAAAGGTGCTATCTTCAGAATAGCAAGGAATAATTTCTTTAATTCATTCCAGGTTTGAATACCATCTCTTTAGTAATTTTTTTAACATTCTGACAAGTTACGTCAAGATAAATCATAGCAGTGCTGTTTATGAGAATTCCTTATTCAATGTTTTGAAAAATGAACTAATATATTCTGAATATATGTTTCAATCTGAATGATAATATCTGGTCTTGTACACTGACTTTTTTACTACATAGAAAAATTGTGTTTCAAATGCTGTTTTCAATAACTAAGCTGTTTTTTATAATGTAGGTAGGTATTATTTTTCTTGTCCTTAGGAAATGCCTTAGTAGTGACTTTACAATTCTGTGACTATACATTCACAGTGTGAATATTCTATTAGTATTTCACCTCATAGCAGGCAACCTGTGTGGTTTTGCCTTTTTGTTTTGAGCATCGCTGTCTGCTTATTCTCACTGAGTCTGAAATGCACAAAGTGTTTTCCCTTATTTACATTATTATTTGAAATTCTTTGGATATTTAAACTTAATATTCATTATATGAGTTGGAGAGTATTGTTTGCCTGTCTGCCTTTCTGGATGAATGTTTTTTCAAAGAGTAACAGGTGCCAAGTCTCCCAGGAACTTCTTGATGATCAGAATTTCATCAAGATATTTTTAAATGAAAACTGTGTGGTCAAAAGTCTAATTAAGGCTCTGTTGAAATCCCAACCTGAAATAAAACACACCATTGTTTCAACCTGAAACCAAGTAAAGTTAACATCTTCCAGCTGCCTTTTTTTTTCTTCCCATTAACTTAAAGCATTTTATGGTTAAAACTGTTCAAGAAACTATTCTAGTCTGATTTGAAAGAGTGTAGATCTGTTTCCCTTATGGCTGTACTTAAGATGTGGATTTCTTTTTGAAGGAAAACACTACTACTCAGCCCGTTGCTCTTAGCTATCTCTTTTAAAACACCATATGCTGGGAGTTAAAAAAGGACACAAATAAATGGGAGGTATCATCAGAGACAAGGGATGTTCAAAGTTTGTCAGTACACTACCGGAAACATTGAATATTTTATGTAAACTTGCAAGGATTCATCTCAGTGTGCCTTTCATCTTTATTAACTGCAAAAAATACCTTATTATGCAAATAAATAATTTTAGTTATCTTTATTAAAATCTTTCAGAGTGACACACTTAACTGCATTTTTAGGCAGGATTTAAAGTTCCTTTTGCATGCTTAACTGCACTTCAGGAGTATTTAAAATTAAATAATGTGCACACTGCCTAAGTATTGACAGCAAAAACACTGGGTCACAAACATGCTTCAGGGTGGAAAAGATGGGAGAAAAGAATGGAAAGAAAAGCTTTCCCTGGGGGTTACAGTGTTTTAGAAGAAAAGTTGATGTTTTATTTTATTCTAGTGAAGCATTATCTTATGATGCTTTAAAGTAGTATTTTTGTAAAATGCAGAGCCTGATGGCAAAACCTTTTTGCTTCTGAGGAGGTTTGTTGGGAGAAAATTATTGTCCAACTCTGTTGTCTTTGTAAAGCTACTTGAAATGAAAAAACAAAAAGAGGACACATGTGGGTCTTTGTAAGGAATATGCATCCCTTGTACAGATTTCAGTATTAAGGCACAGTTTTATCAATATTTATTAAAATCTTCAACCAAACCAAATAAAAAACACTTGTTTTTCCAGATTTTGTAACTTGAATTTTATAAATAAGATTCTGTATTTCTCATATTATTCAAAGACTGTTCCCCAGTTCTTTTTTAAGCAAAATTCCCTTGAAAAACTTATTCCTCATAAAAAATAAAATGACGAGGTGATTCAGAAACAACAGATATGTTTCAGTCCCTGAAAATGCAAACCAGGATTTGATTTGGTGTGGCAAATGCCTGCGAGCAAAGATTTTGGCATGTTATTTTTATATTTGGATTTATAACACATATTTGGTTTTAAGCAAAGATAAATTCCTGCTTATCTTTCTTCCCTTTACAGCTTTATCTGTACCATTTTTTTCCTACATTTTCAAAGCTAGATGCCCATTCTAAAGATGTTAGTATCAGTCTAAGCCCTTTTTCATTCCTTGCTGTGTGTTTCTTTGTAGCATGTTTGATTCTGCTTCCTCACCTTTCCTTGTCTAGAAGTGAATGAACGTGATCAGCACAGAGGACAGACAGTGCTGTATAATCATGGTACTCCTGCAGGAGTATTCCAGCCAGTCTTAGGAAAGGATTTCAAGCAATGATTCCTCCAATGCTTTGATGCTGCCACTACCATATATCCAACATCAACATGCAAATATGTTGTCTGACAAATTTCTGCATATCAGAAAAGTTACAAAGGGGAACTGCTGCTTCTAGCTGTCCAGTGTCAGATCACAGAATGATTTGAGTTGAAAAGGAGGTTTAACCCTCCAGCCATGGGGAGGGACATTTTTCACTATATTAGGTTGCTCAAAGCTCCATCCAACCCATCATTGAAGCATTCCAATGTGGCTCATGCCACTAGAAATGCTGGTCCACCATGGTTTGTACCTGCTCTGGATATATGTTCAGGAAGTGTATGGTAGTCCTCTCTGCAACCCTTGCAGCCTCTCCTAGACATATATAACATTCATTAGTCCAATAATTATGACTGTCTTGAATTAATCTGCTATGATCTGTGTGAATGGAAAGCACATAGCACTTCCAAACTGCTGGTTTGCATCAGAGTTAAACTGCTCTTTAAACAAATCCATATTTAAATAAAATGAACTTGGTTTCTTTCACTGCTTTGCATCTTGTAACTAAGATGACATTTAACTGTTTTCATATGGAGCAGAAGAGTCTTGATCTGTACTAATGCCATGAAATGAAGAGACACAAGTGTTTTCAATCTCAAAATGACAGAAGCTGAGGAAACTGGCAGTTTGTGTTTTCCCACACAAATCCAGCATAGTCCATGGAGAATAATAGATGGCCTGTTTTAAGACCATCATTCTTGGTGATGAAAAATGATATCTTATGTATGGGCTAAATAAAGCATTTTAGAGAAATAATCTGAAGTCCATAATTTCAAGGAGGTTGTGGTTTGTTTTTTTTGCTTGGTTGGGTTTTTGGGTTTTGTTGGGGGCTTGTTTGTTTGTTGTTTTTTGAAAGAGATAAGGCAATGTCTCCAGTACTACCAGGCATCCAAGAGCTAAAATATGCTAGACAGCAGTGTAGTCACTTTACAATAGCCTCAGAATAAGGGAAAGATTTCTCTTAGGAATACACAATTTTCACAAGTCACGATCTTTCTGTGTGTTATGTTCTTCTGTACATTTGCGCTTGAAATGTCAAACAGCAGTGGTGGTTTTGTGGTTTTGTGCATGCAGCACACTGATTTTTTATTCGTAGGGTGACCTCTAGTGGCATCAAGGCCATTTTCTTTAGAGATGAGTTTAATTTCTTTCGTGTTTCAAAAAGGAAATAGGAATGGTGAGTGACTGGTAAGATTGTGCTTGCTAAAAGGGACATTTATTTTTCATTATTATTAAGACAAAGATACCAATGTCACAACTGGATGAAAATTCAAAATCAGTACCTCTTTGCCTTTATTAACAAGTTTTACTCTGCCAAAGATACGGATACTTTTGAATTTGCTTTGTACAATTATTGAAATGTATTAGATACTTTTAGAAATATTTACCAAAGTGTTTGTTAATCAAATGCTTGCTACAGTATAGGAACAATTAATTTTGAAAATATATACAAGCAGTTATTTGGACATTACAAGTTGTTAGACTATATCCTTTGGTAACTGTGAAGCTACACACTGTAACAAACTTACACTCTTGGTTTTGCATGCTATTTTGTGCTTCAAGTCAGCACAGTTTATGGCTGAAACTATGAGCTCTTGAAGAGTTTTTTATTTTTGTATCTGCCAAGTTCTTCTGTAAAGATGATCACAATCAGGAAAAAAACCATGGATTCAAAGCAGCAGCTAGACAAGCTGCAATGATGCCCTACCACAGCACTTGAGGTTTCTTTTAAGGTAATATGTTTTGGGATTTTCCCAGTATTACATGGGATGTAAGTTTAAAACTGTAGGAGTATATTCTAAATAAGACAACACTTCCTCCACCTGTCTCTTCAGGCCTCAATCTCACACAGACTTTTCTTTCTACAGGTTTCTCTCCAGTTCGTCTAGAGTGTTTTGTAGTTTTATTTTTTGCTGTATTTTTTCTATTACTTTTTTTAGCAGGATTTACTATGTCCAAGGTTAAATTCTAGAAGCAGGCATGACTCTTCTCTTTCAGTTTGTCTTCAAGAAAGAGAATACTGATGTTTGCTGGAAGTCTTTGCTAATATGTCCTCCTCAACTGTCAGAGAAAATTCTGAGATTACTTGTGTGCCCCTATTAAACTTCCCATGTGACCCACTCAAAACCAGTGATCAGACCTTAGAAAAGAGCAAAGACATTTTTTGATCAAGTGATATTTTTATTAGGAGTCATGAACTTGTGGCACAGCTACCCAGTACTCAGCCTTTTGACATTGACTTTGGCATTTCACTGTTGTTGGAACAGCTTGCAGCTTCTGTAAGCTTTCTTGTAGTAAGCATTTCTTCTGAAATAATGAAAAGTTCAGTGGGAGTTGTATTATTATTTAGAAATTCCTTCTGGTGTCTTACAAGACAGAATGTGAAGACGAAGCTTTCAATTCTCTAACTTTGTCTATTAAGATAAGATAGTAAGATTCTGTGAGGGTAGTTACACATTGGAAAAGTCATCAAAGAAGTTTGCAGGATCTCTGTTCATGGAGTTTTCACAAGATGTCTGAACATAATCTGGTTCAGTTTTCACCAAACCTTGAGCAGTTTGAACCACACAGGCTTCCAAGGTCCCTTCCAACCAGAATGATTCTATGATTCTAAAACAGGACTTGAGGTAGAGTGAACAAAAAATAAATCTGGTTCTATGCACACAGACTACAGATTCTAGGCCTAAGTTTGTTTGCTTATCTTCAGTATATCTTTGAGTACATCTATCTTTTGGCTCTAAAAAGCTGGTAAAAAATTTAACTAAGAGTAATACAGTGTTTAAAGTTCTGTAGGTTTCTTTCTTCTGGCCATGTCCAGTAGGTGTGTTGGGCAGCTTGACTAGTTTTGTTTCAGTCAAGGTTTTCTCCATGAAAGCTCTCTGTAATAAAAGAATCTGTAACCCAATGAACTGTAAACAACAAATTGAGCTCTTTTACATCTGTATTTATGTGAGTTTTTCAAGGTCAGAACTAGAGTAGAAATTTCTATCTAGCTGATTATGTAAAGGATAGGACAAGGGGTGAACAATGAAATAGCATGGCGAGTGTGATATCCAGCATTTCAGAACAACCTGCAGGTCTGGTAAAAAACTTCTGCCATTTATTTTTTGCTGACATAGCTAGAGCAAATTAATTCATTCCTTCTTTGCTGAAAAATGTTTGCATATTTGAGATCAAAATAAATAATTACTTGGAACAAGTAGCTAATAATATCCTACAAATGTGCAGAGGTTGGATACAACTTGTCCAGATAAGAATCTTTTGGTTAAGTTGTAATTGCTTCTGGAAATATCAAGATTGTCTCTTCTCAGTACACACTACACTCTAATTCAGCCAACAGCTACCAGAACTTCAAGCCCAGTGTCCTTTCCTTCACAGGTCATAGGAAAGAACTGAGCTATGAGAACTCCTTAAATACCCCTGTATTTCTTGTTCCTTCTTGAGCTGGTAGCACAGCACAGACAGCCCAGCTGTTCTGCAGCCAGAACATGGGAGAAGCAGCAAAAGTATGCTTAGTGCATGGAGAGGCAGCAAAAGCATGGCACTCTCCATGGGACAGGGGTGTGGCCAGTAGGGATAAGGGGTCCCAAAACCATAATCTGGTCCCTACAACTGCCCAAGTTGCACATGGCCCTAGTCTAATACACATACCAGAACACAGAACAACATCAAAATGAATCTTCTTAAAGAATGACATTCCTGGTGACATTAAATCCTATAGTTTTAGTTTCAGAAATTTTCTGGAAAATTCATACATCATACCAACATGTAAAAAAGCATTTAGGAAGCTGTTTTAGTGGAGTAGCCATGTGGGAGAGTCGAAACTAAACTTTCTCTAGTACTTTTGTCTTTATTCTACACTTAACTGAGGTGGGGTCTTAGCACATCTCTTTGCTATTTGCATTGAAAAAAAATCAGATCCATGATAGAGGAGCTTCAGCCCAACATCTTTTGTTTTATTTGAGCCAAGAGTTAAACTAAATAATCTATAGTGCAACCTCATGCTCATAATGTAATGATTTCACCAATAATGATGTCTTTCCTTTCACTTTCCATCTCCTCCACTCTCTTGCAGATGAAAGTAGCAGAAAGATAAAGTTGTTCAGACTTGTACAGCCATATACATTTGTTTGGTTAGTATTCACTTCGTGAATCAAGCTCAAAACCTCAGTTTCATGGCCCTATCATGGCCCCATTCATCTATACCTATACACAGCTGAAACAGAAGCAGTTAAGGATAAGCATGTATGCTTATTTTTCCTCAATATTCTTTCAAATGACATTGCTATAAATTTAGCATACCATCCAGAATAAATGCTTCTGTGCATTGTCACAAGCATTAGTACTGACAACCACAGTACAGTTCTAGGTTTACAAACAGTTCAATGCAGAATGCAGGTAAAACACCCCTTTACTTTTAGAAAACACTGAGCCTATTGAATTAATCCCACAGTTGCTATGTGCATTGCATTCCTAAATGTGATCTGCAAGCACAGACTTTGCTGCCCATGCCTGTGTATGTTGTTCATGCCCAGTAATCTGTGACACTCATTGTGACTGCACCTTTAGCACCTTTAGGTGTGTCTTATTCTTAGGAAAGTTGTGCTATATTATTCTCAGTCAAATCCTTCTCTTGAGTAGGCATTATTTTACAAAAGTTATGCTGCTTATTGAACTGCAGTCTGGATATTGGTGGTGGAGTATTCCTAATGTCTCATGACAAAGCTTAGAAAAGAGAGATTTTTTTTCCATGAAAGCTCTTGGATTTTGTAGAAATTAATGTTTACAAAACTTCAAAGCTTATGGATGACAAATCACACCCCTTCTTGGGAGGCAGAGAAAGATCATTCAAACATATCAGGTATGATTTAATCTAATATTATGAACAAGATAAATGATGCAACAGGATTCACATGTAATCAAATGGTAAAAAGTAGGGGGGTTCCTGGCTAAGACCCAGCTATGTTACTTCTTCACTAAATTAACTGGCATGTATGGAACATATTAAACTTGAAGCTGCTTTATTGTTTTTGTTTGGGTTTTTTTCCCCCTAGTTTACTTTAATTGTATATTTGGAAAGCAACAGGGAATTTTTAGCCATGATGGTTTTAGAAGCTTGTATGCCTTAAGTGCAGCTGACATGAAGGTAACACCTCCTGTTTTGTATGCCATGTATTTTCAGGAAGAAAAATATAGATTACTAGCTTCAAAGAAGAAACTTCAGGGAATTAAAGTGTGACTATTTAGGAAAAACAGCTCATTGAGATGGGGAAAATAGTTCTGCTTGCCAGGTGTACATTGGAAGCTAGTTTGAGCCAGTATTAAGCCAGTAAAACAGTAAGCAATGCAATGTTACCAAAAAACCAACAAAACAAACAAAAACCAAAAAAAGCAGCATACCAATGGACCCTTTTACTAAATTCAGTTATCAAAATCAACAAAATACACATCCTTAATCCTTTGCACATCCATTAACTTTTAAAATGTTGAAAACAGGACAGTGTGTTTCAGTGTGTTCTATGACAAACTGGCTGAAAATTTTAAAAATCTATTACATTAAGGTTAAGTCAATTGCTCTAAACCCACAATATAAACTCATCCAGACATTTGGATATTTTAATCTTCTCCTGAGTTACATTATGCCTACTCATCTTTGCTTTTGTATAAGGTACACAAATAGTGCCCAGTGACAAACATAGGCTGACATGGCCCTGGGGAAATATAAAGAAAAAGAGGAGAATTACTTGTAAGATGATCCTGAATAATGATAGACAGATATTCCTTCTAAAAAAACATCCACTTACAACATATGTTCCATTTTGAAAGTACTAATGCTTGAGTTTGCCAAAAGCTGCAAAGCTGATAAATAATGCAGTAAATATATTAATGGGATACTAAAGTAAATTCTAAATTTGGTTACTTCAAGTGACTATAAATTAAAGCAGATAAACACAAGACTATCCAGTGAAAAAAATGAAAATATTTGACTGCAAAAGTACAGCTGGAGGGCAAGACACAATGTTATTTGAGGCACAAGACAATAAATCCCTAGGAGTTTGACTTCCAGGACACACTTAGGTTGAGAAATATATGAGCATCCCAGAGAGTATAAAGTTCAAGGTCACAGAGAGTTTCTTGCAAAATTTTCTGACTGTAGAAAAGAATCTGCCAGAGAATTTCAGATTGTTGCCAGTTTGCAGTAAACTACGGTGATAACACTTGGTATCATTCTAGAAATAGTGTGTTTCATCCATGCTTTCCACATGGCTTTGAAATAGTCCATAATAGATGAAACTGTCCATAATAGATCCAGTTAGCAGGTGCTACAATTTCTCTCTGGTACTTTGTGATTTGATCATGTGGAATGTGCTGTAAAATTTACTATTTCCTGTACTACAAAATGGGGCCATTTCATTAGAATAAAATAATTATATTTTAAAATGCCTCTTAAAGTCTTCTTTATGGGAAAAAAAGCCCCAAAAATTACAAACTCTTATCGTATGAACTGTCACCTCATGCAGAGCTCACCTTCATCTCTATGTGGGCAGCTGGTATCAGTTGTATCCTGTGCTCACTTCACCAAATGGGTTGAATATGAAGATGAAGCAAAAACAGTTAGTCTTAAAGTAAACATCAAATTTGCCAGCTATTTGCCTACCAAGTGTAGCACTGCCAGTCTCTTCTTTACATCTTAGGACTCAGTATTCTTAAAAAAGGCTTCATGACTTAGGATTCATAATTTTTGCCACTCAGCTCTATGTGCTATTATGTTAATGTAAAGAAACTAGTATTCTTTATCAGTACATTGCTGACTGCTGCCAAAATAGTTCTGTTGTACAGAACTGGATGCCAACAGATGCTCCTAGTGTACACAGACCAAATGTCTTCCTAAGCATGCATGTCATACCTCCCTGCACCCCTGAAACCTGGGGCTGCATTATCCAGGATTAAATTGCAGCAACTGCATTCGTTGCCCAGGAGAAGTCACTGGGGCATGAAAAGTGCATGTGGTATTACACTCCAACTGAACGAAATCATCTCAGCTGATGCACTAAAAGCCTAGATCTAAACTGTGCAGCTGAGTTTCATATGACAAACTGTCAAACAATGAATTAAAAGTCAATCCTCACTGAACAAAGCAGATACCACTTTGTGTTCTGTGCAGTTGCAGAAATTATATTTGATAGTTAATATTTTAGCAGTAGCACGTCTACTACATCTTTTAATGTATTGCAAATTTTTTCGTGCATGTGGGCAAAGCTGATGTCACGATTTTTCAGTGCTTCATAACCTCAGTGTACTTGGTATATGTGTGTTTAATGTATATTTTCTGTTTCTGCATGGGAAGGTAGATATATACAATAAACTCTTTAGAGGAAAAAAAGCTGTAGCCAAAAGAATTTTTTTCTTAGGTGTCTAAATTGAATTTGTGAGTAAATAGTATGCTTTTTATGTTTTACAGTCTATTCATTCTGTGTCCCCCTAACATTATTATAAAATGACTGAGCCTATGTACTGAAAAATGCTAACATTAGATATGAGATACAGTGAGCCAGTAACCTCTGCCTTAGCTTCCTTTCTTCAGCTGTAGCTGAAATTGCCTGGATTGGTAAGAGGAGAGGGGTGTGAGGCAGCAGAGGCCATGGGGCAGAAAGAGGCCACTGCAGGGATTCATCAGGAAAGGTAAAGAGGAGGAGAAGGGAGAACAGAAATAGCAGGGAATGAGGAGAAGGCAGAAGTAGCAGGAAACATAAATGTTGAAATACCATCCACCAGACTTTAGGTGTCTTTTTGCTTGTAACATCAGGAAAGAGCCATGATCCCTTGTATATATTACAGTAGGTATTTTCCAAAGGTCTAGTCTTTAGAGCAGAATGTTGTTCAGTTCACAAACATATTGCTGCAATGAGCAGACATGACAAGAAACTGAAATGGACATTACAACAGCTTGGGAAAAGACACTGGAGAACTTACAAAGCAGCGCCCTGGCAGGCATGCCCTGGACTTGACTTACTACAGGACTTCACCTGACACTGTGATCAGATCTCTTCTGCTTTTGTGAGCCAAGCTCAGTGATGTGCACAGGGATATGTAAGTTTTAGCCATTTATCTGATGTTATTTCTGCTGCTGGGGCCACACCAGCCTGCAGTATACTGATCTCTTTCCATTCACAAAACTCTGCTGCTCACCTTGTCTACAGCTGTGCTTCTGCCTTTCATCACCAGCTAGGGGTAATGGGCAGACTTGCATTCATGGGTGAGGATGCTGCATCCTGTTTATGATAAAGGTTTTCATCTCATACAAAAGGCTTCATTATTATTTCTGAAGGTAACATGCAACCAAAAAATCCCATCTGCAGCATGTAACCAGCAGAAAGAAAACAATTCTTTTGCTGTTTTTATATACAAGTGACAAAATTTTGCCTAAGTTTGGCTGAGCTTTCAGAGCTAATATAAAAGTATTTTTCCAAGTACTAGATGTCCTAATAAACCAAGGAAGGAAAGCTATACTCTGGCTTGTATCACTCTGTAACAACAGCAGAATTTGATGATGTTTTCATGTAGGGAAGTCCTCACTTCAGAAACAGCATTATCATTTTAAGATGTTACTTTCTTCCACCCTGTGTAATTTCCCTTCATTATAAGCTGCTAGAGCTGCTGCCTCCTGAATTCAGTCACAGTCACAGGTTGTGCAAATAGGACAGATGCACTTCAGCGTGCTCAGGAGAGTCCCCTTTAACCTGAAATTGGCTCACACTAGGTCTGGCTGGAATATTCATGTAAACAGTACAAGGATTTTCACATGGTCTGTGAGCATGGCTCACTTGAGAGCCAGTAACTCCCTAAATCATTTCAGTTTGTTCCACAAGAGCACATTTCCCTCAAGCCTGGCTGCTGTGTGTTCATGAAGTTCAGAAAAGCATGAAGCCTCAGGAGCTCTGCAATGAGAGTCCCCCCACCAGTTCCATCCGCAGCTGTGCTTTCCCACATTATGCCTTCTCCTGGGGATGATATGTGAGAAATCAGAAAATCCTCATCCCTTGTAATCATGGAAAGGTTTGCTCCTTTCCTTAAAGGTTCTGGCACGGTTATGATGACCTTTGTGTTATCTGTTAAGTTCAGGTATAACTTACACAATGTCACTGTTGTATCATCTCCTCCACCTTTTGTCTCGTTTGTTCACTTTAACATTTCAAGCCGTTCATCTTTTAAGGGTACTTTCCCCACCACAAATGTATTCACCCTATCCTTCTTTGTAATCACACACAGCAAGACCTTTCAATGTATGAAATGAGACTCATGCATGGGCTTTGCCCACCTTGGCTGTCTGTATTAACATACTTTAGCTAAGTAATGAAATAAAATGCTTTTCAACATCATCTGTATTAAGCTGTAGGGTGCTACTACAAAAGATTAATGGTTTCAGCAGGTGTGCTGACAGGCAGAGAGGGGTCACTGCTGCCCTCTTGTTCCAGACAGAATTCCTCTCCTTGAAGAGAGGGTGCGCTCCTCAGGCCTTGTGACAGACTGACATAGGATTTATTTTCTTTGCAGAAATAAGAGTTGGGGTGGAAACTTGTGTGTGTTATACAGCAAATCTTTTGGTTTTTAAAAATTTTCCTTGAGTTAAAAAGGTCAAACATATTTTCTTAGGAATGTAAACCTCTTCTCATTCATCCCAGAAACAGAAACAGTTGTAACATTAGTAGGTAACTTTACATTTCCTTTCACCACTGAACATATAAACCGTGATGGAAAGACTGTTTCACAATCTCTCAGAATAAGCATATTGTGTATTGCATGTTAACTACCTCTGTTACAGGATAGGGAAATCATAAGCTGCTAACTTAGGCTACTCTTGAGGTATTTCCTTAGTTATCCTTTACCTTGAAAATTTTCTCACATAGGATATAAAGGGATATTTTCCTTATATATACGAATATAAGTATATATATATATATATAAAATATTTTCTCACATATATAAGGATATTTTCCTTACATATACTAATTTATTGCTTTCCAAATTTCTCTTTCAAGAGCTACTGATGTCTCTTCTTTTTGCAACAGCTTCTGGTCCTTTTTTTGTTGCCAAAACCATTGCAAAAAGTGGTTGAACACATTTGATAGTGTTTTATGCCAAATATGGATGTTTAACTTGTTTTTATTTATAGCTAAAATTATTGTTCCAATCTTTAATGATGAAAAAACCTAGTTATAAGCAATTTGATTCAAATTACTATTTATTGATTATGTCCTCTACTAAGTAAGGCCTAAATAGGGAATTTGAAGAAGCATTTCCAGAAGAGAGAAGTGGTTAATCACCCCAATTTCATTAACTGCCTCTTAAAAGCTAGTTTTTATTCTAATCAGAAGTTGCTTCTTTGGACACCATATAGTCATTGCTAAAATCTGATTTACCCTGTAGCTGTTTTAAATCCTTCTGAAGAACCAATGTTTGATCCAGTGGAAGAGAATCTTCGAATGCAAATTGAAGAAGAAAAAAAAAGGTACTACTTTTGCCTCAGATTTCTACCATCCTTGAGAAGATAAATTATACTGATAGTATATTCCAATTACAATTCTACGCACACAGTTACCCTCAGGGTTTTCTCTGACATTTTAAAAATATCAGCTTTGTGGTTCACTAATAGTTCTAAATTTGTGTATATGCTGTTGGTTTGTCTGTCAGATGCCACAGTAGATGGGAGAGCTAAAATTTATGCTTGAGCTAAAGGTTAAAAATAAATAAAAACAGCATAATGTCCTCCCTGAGGATTAGTGTTTTCAACTTGTTGTTTGAATCCAAATGTATTGTGAGCCTTTTGGGTTGATTCAGAAAAGTCCTGCCTTTCTCGACCTAAAGAAAGCCTTTAGGTTATACAGAACTCACTAAGTGTAAATAATATGCAGATTACACATTGGTTAACCAATCCTTGGCAGGAGGATTAAAATAAATAGATAGAAGGATATCAGTATGAAGTATTTTGCTAGCATTTGTTATTCACAATCTCTGAGGAAACTTCTGGCTCTTTCATATTCCTGGTAAATCTCCGAGTGTCTGATAGCCAAGAGGGTAATGAAGTTTCCATCTGACAGGGGAACCAGTCTCAGCTCCTATCTGGATCCCAGATACCAGTTATTTATTAATGGTAACATGTTGAGAATTCAAAAGAAATAATTTCCATAGTTGATTGAACCCATATTTTACCTGTTAATCAATGTTGATCCCACTTGAATTTCACTAACTTCTTTATGAAATAAAGGGTTTGTGGAATAAGTTTCTTGCACTTACTGTCCTGTGAAGCTTTTGTAAAATATGAGATGTTTCCTTCTACCATCTGTCTGTGTCCTCTGGATCTCTGATTATTATACATTATTTTATAGTTTAAATCTCTAACAGTTCTAGCTAGGATTTACCTTTGTTCAGATATATGTTGGAAAATCTGTAATACACTTTCTTCTTCTCATATTAGCTATAAAACAGTGTACAGTCGTTTCAAAGGACTGAAGGTAGAGATTGAGCACCTGCAGCTTCTTATGGAAAAAGTGAAGATGAAGGTGCAAAAAGACTTTGAAGTCTGGTGGTCTGAAGAGGCAAAAAAATTCCAGGTATGAAATAATTTGTATTTCTTCCATTTTCATGTAAATATAACATCTTCAATAATTTCTTTAAGAAGTTGTTAATTGACTAGACAGAAAGGAGTATGAAGGAAGGAATTCAGGGTCTGGTTCACCTGTACTTATGCCAAAGTGAGTTGGAGAAAGGTAATGTGAATTATACTTGTGCGAAGCTAAAAAAAAAGATCAAACAAGCCCATTTTTTTCCTGCTCTATTTTCTTTTTGATGTTCTCCCAAACAACTTGACTAGTAGGGAAGTATGGGCCCAAAGTGGTAACAACTCTGAAAGAATATTATCAGATTGCAAAAAATAATCTTTTTTACTTCTAGCAAAAATAGTTTTTATAATTTCATCAGCATTTTTTGCAGCAAATATAGTTTCTTTTTAGCTTCCTTTGCTTGCAAAGACTCCAGTAACTTTCCAGCTTCCCATCAGCTCCCATCACAGTGTTTCCTCACTCTCTAGCTGAAGTCCACCAGTGTTAAAGCACAGAGTGCACTAATGCAATGACTTGTGTAAAAATGAACTAAAGACCTGTCATTTTAACCAGTGTATTGGAAGTTCATAACACAATCAGTCTGAAAACTACACTCTACTGAAACAACCTAGCTTTCTGGTGCTCCCCTTCTGACACTTTTTTAATGGCTTCGAGTAGTGACACAGCACCTCACAGCAAAGCTTGGCCATGAAACGTACATCAGCCTCGTGAAAAAGAATGCTGAGTGCAGTCCATCCAATATCATTTATTATTAACTGGAAGAGAAGATTTACTCCTTGAGGAAAAGTTGTTATAAAGAAAGAAAGTTTTAGCTTATATTTGGTTAATTCTCATGAGTATAGATTTAAACCATATTTTTAAGAAAACGGCCTAAAATAAATGCAGAACTTAACACTGGGAACTTAGTTATCCATACATTGCCATCTAAGCAGCCTAATTGCAAGTTATCCTGACCAAATACTTTTCCAGTTAAAATCCCTAACCATACAGGTGGCAAAGAAGATGACGTTTTAGTCACCCTCCTGTCTAAATATTTAGGCTTTTCAAAGCACTGCAAGTAATATTCTTGAATATACAGCAGCACATTTTTCTCCATCCCTTAAAAGGAGAGTTCCACAGTTCAACCTCTCATGATTCAACAATAGAAGATTAGAGAACTGGAAAGCATAATTGGGATTGATTTCTTAGATCTTGACCTATTTATACATCTGAGCTCCCTAAGAAACTGAAATCAGTGAACATATGCTGTAACATATTAAAAACCTGTAACTTGATCTTAAAAATACTTGAACCAACCCTAAAAACTTTTCTCTTTGTTCAGAAGTGTTTTTGCAAGTGGAGAAAATACTGTGTGATTCAGGCTCTGTGTTTTCTGAATGAGTCATTGCTTACCTTGTTATTGCTGAAATTTATAGGCCAATATGAAGCACTTTAAAAAAATCTTAGCCTGATAATTTTGTTTTTCAATCTAAATCCAGGAGGAAAAGCCAGAGATGGTTGCCTCACCAAATACTGCCCATCCTGTTTATCCACAGCTTATCAGATCCTCACAGCACCTATCACCTATCAGGTAAATTGTTTATTTTTCTTTTCCTTCCTTACATGGGAAAAAAATGCACTTTTAATAAAAGTGAAGTTGTCCAGAATGCTTTTGCAAATACCACACTGAAACACTGTATTTTCAGTTGCAGCAGAAACAATTGTGTAAAAAATGAAATTTTATTATTCAGTTATTTGGAAGTCCTATTGAAGGTAGGACCTCAGTTCTTTTGACATGTTTGTCTTGGAACCTTGGAAACTTTTCTATAGGGGCCCCACAACAGCTAAAAAAGGTAGGCCTGTTAGCAGTCAGGTTAGTGAATGAGGAGACTATCTCCTTTGGGATGTATGCAGGGGACTTCAAAACAAAAAAGATTTAAAAATTATTTCATACATATCCTAGATAGACTTGCTCCTGAAAAATGTCATAGTACTACATTTATGCAGCATATTATTCCACAATGATATTATATTTGATATTGTAAGATGAGGATGTGTCATATACAGGAGAAAAATGTAATCATCTTAGTTGTTTCATCAACAGTCACCTCTGATTTTAAAACCTCTAACTTAAATTTGTAGTAATAGGTTTTTCATAACCATCAGGGAAAGTAGTGTGCAAGAAACCACATACCTGACTGTGCAGGTTTCCATATTCAAGGACAATAAATGGAGGTGTTCTCTCCCCTTCCTTCTTTCTCCCTCCCTCTTCCTCTTTCCCTCCCTACCTTTCTCTTGCTTTCTTTTTCTGCCTCTCCTCCTTGTTATGCAATTAACATTCCTCTGATGAGTGGCTTTACCTACATTTTTATGACAGTCATCTGCATAAATGATGTTTTACTGTTTTCTTAAAACTGTAAAATAACTTCAAAGTTTTATTTAACACTCTCATGTATCCATAGTAAATGCTTCGTAATCAGTATAGAAAATGATAGACATAGTCCTCTAAAGTTTTCTGACAAGACATTTTCAGATCTCTCAAACTGATGAAAATCAACTCTAGTCTTCTGTACTTTGTTTTGGTTCTTTTCCAGTGTCCTCTCAAGACTTAGGCATTAATCACTTTGCAAATGGTTTTAGGCCTAATCTGTGCTGTTCATCTCTGGTCTAAGGCTGAAGGTTACTTGTCCCAGAGAAAAGCTCACAGACCAGAACATGAGAGCATTTTTTGTCCAGTTTAGCACAAATTCAGCCAAATTAGCTCAAGCAATTTGTGTAAATATCTTCACAAATTTCTTTAAGAAGTAGTTAATTGACTAGACAGAAGGAAGGAATTCAGGGTCTGGTTCACCTGTACTTATGTACTTATGAAAGCCACAATGACTTTCATTTAAGGAATTTATCCATGACTGTCACTCTCTACACTGTTCTTTGAACTAAGCATCTCTTGCACAACCCCTCTGCCCCATTGATCTTGGGAACAACAAGTTTCAGTTGGTGTGCTGATGCATTGCTCAGGAGAGCGATGCCTTTCACATTCTAATTAAAAATTCTTGAACTAAAAAGAGCATATGGTAATGCCTAGGCACTTTCTAGTGCAGTGGGGAACTGGCCTCCAGCAGTGGTGAATCCTCCTTTCTCTACCCTGGCTCAGAAACAAAATTGCATAACTGATTTCTTTATGTCTTTTTAAGCTTTTCTATCAAATGCCTTTAGTGTTCATGTTTATTACTGGAGGACAAGTCTAAGGAAAGTCCATCTGGCATTTTGACTAGAATAGAGAAAGGTGCATGGTTGCTTTCAGCTGCCAAGTTTACTTCAGAGTCCTGTACTGCTCCACGATTCCCTGCAAAAAGCAGATGTTCTTTACAGTGAACGTTTTCTCTGTGTCTAAGTAATGGGCATATTGACTGAGGCTGACTGGATGATCCTTGCATAAATATCACAGACACAGAATATTTATCTTCTGGAACTAAAATTGTAGAGGGAGTTGGGATGAATGTAGTTTTATTTTCCCATCTCTATCAATATTCTTGCAATGATTTTAAAAATCAAGCACTCTTTCCTTCCTGTAGTTCTAGAAAGTTGATATTATTTTATGTTAGGCTGTTTAAACATATTTTACTAAGGTACATTTCTAGTGGCATGTATATGGAAGTAGAAACACTATTTCTGATTTTTCTGAGGCAGGAGCTACAGGCTTAACCTCCCACTGTGCATGAAAATTTACTTTTTCCCCTACCCAAGTCAATAACATTTTAGAGTAATGGTTTCAAATTTCAGACTTTAAAAGAATAAAATAGTAGAATATTTATTTCCCAAGGATTTCTTTGGCCCCAGTTGTCACAGCAACTTTACTTACCACTTCCCATAATTGTGTAGAATGAATCCAGGCTACAGGCACTTATTTTCCTGAGACACAAATGGCTCTTTTTTTCTAACCTGTTTAAAAATCAGCCATCTCTCTTTGGAATGATATTGCTGTCTTCACCCAGCAGAATAACAAGCCACCAAAGCAAAAGCTGACATAAATTATGTTTGATATAATGTGGTGTAAATAAAACCTGTTTCCAAGATGGAATTCAGTTAACAGGTGTGTTCAATAAGTATAAGATCTAAAACTATGTACGCTAAATTCTAAGACTGCTATTGACAGAGTAAGCATGCAGTAAAACCATTCAGACAAACTCCTGAATGGGAATGGATGTAGATACAATCTTCAGGCTAGCAATAATAATTTATATAACTCATCATGCAAAGGACACAGGTGTATTCCTAATCTTTGTGTGTTTGAACAAGGTCTTTTGATCACGTTCTAGTGCATGACTTGTATGCATTGTTATTGTGTGACACACCTAATATGTCATGTTTCCAGAGAAAATTAAGCCTTGGGAAGGCTCAAATTTTATTTTATACTAAGTTAATTTATAACTAAAATAACAGAGAAGGGAGGCTGGTAATCCTTTTGAGGCTTAAGAAGGATACACACGCCTAAAAGGCACTTGATCCATGGCCAAATATGTCTCTTTTTTCAGTTGAAAAAATGGCTGAATTGTTAAAGTGTTGAAATGGGTCTATGTTAATAAAAGAGTTGAATAGTGACCATTTCTGCCTCAGTCAGTGAGATCTAAAAGCTGTGGTGCTGCCTGAACTCACACTGTATATATGTTTATGTCTCTTAATGGATTCCTGTCAAGTCTGCAAGAAGTCTGAAAATACACATCGGGCTCAGGATTCCTTATGTGCTCCACACATTCAGAATTCAAACACAGCCTTTTGTTCTTCCTCATACAGTCTCTCCCACAATGGCTTTCATTTAAAGAATTTATCAGATCCTTGTCTATTCAAATTGCTTCTCTCACTGAACATTTTGTTTCAGTAGTGTTGAACGGTTCTTGTATTCCCTTTGAATCATATAAATTTTAGATAGTTATTAAAATCTTATAAAAATTTTGGATTTTTTTCCTCCTCCTAGAATGGATGCATTCCTTTTCATCTCAGTCAAATCTTTCTTAACCTCACTCATTTCCTTTTACTGCATCTCATTTGTCCTATTCCAGAGAGCCCCACAGTATGTTCAATCTCAGACTCCTCGGCTGTTCTGTTTCTTATTCAAAGTGTTCCTGGCACTTTAAATTCCCTTGGAACCATTTTCAAATAAATCTTCATGTTGTCTGATGACTCTGAGAATCAGATTTTTTAACAATTACTGTCCTGGATTGCAACAGTTAGCCCCTATATTAATGTTGCATGAAACAAAGTCAATGTTTACATATTTTACAGCATTTTCTGTCTAATCATTTTTTATTCATGCCAATTTTCTGCAGCGTTACATAATGATAAAAACATAATCTGGGAATAACATCATCAATTAGTGACATTTCAAAGGTTTTCATGTTCTTTGGTAACAACTGGAACAATACATCTATGAATTTGCAAGTTAGGCCAAATTTAATTTTGTAGCCAGCTACTAAAATGCTCAGCTTTTAACAGCTTGAATCTTTCCTGTCTGTACACTGAACATCTGTTCCCCTCATGTCCAAAACTCAGATAACTGGACAACTGCAGCTGAGGGTTTTTTAACATTACAGAGGTTGCACAATTTCTCAATTTCAATTGAAATTGAAAAATTGTGCAATTTTTCAATTTCAATTCAAATTTTCAATTTCCATTTTAATCTACCTGATTTGCCATTATTTTTCAGCTGGCAAATTAAGCACTCATACCATGACATGCATCATCTCTGCAGCTCCTGTACCCTGTGTACTTGATGGAGCTGATCAGTCCATGGGTCAGTTGTCTCTGCTCCTTGGGTTCCTGCAGCAAGGGAAACTCTGCTGCAACCCTGTGTTCATCTCTATGACCCCTGCCCCATGCCTGGCTGAGAAATATACCCTCAGCAGAGGATTCTCCCCCTGAAACTGCCCCAAAAAAGAAAGTTATCCACTGGGGGAAACATCAGGTACCAGGTTATAAAAACAAACAGACATATAAAGTTGACAGACTATCTTTAATCTCCAGAAAAAGTAGGAATTTTACTGAAGTTGTCAGGAAACAGTCTTTGAGATTTCTTAAATTCAACTCATGGAAAAATCAGATAGATTGAGAATGAAAATGGGAATCATACACTGTCAAAACAAGCTGAAAAATGTTAGAGGTTAAAGCTTGGGTGACAGACAGACACAGGACTTACATACCTTGTACGTCCACCCAAACCCAAAATGTGATCCAGAAACGCCTGTTTGCACATTAGAGAAATGTTGAATGGCACCTCTAGAGATCTCTGGATAAACCCCTTGCTTGAAGAAGACTTTTATCACACTAAAGTGTGTCAGGCAGGGGTTTTTTTGGCTTTGTTGGAGCCTCCTGAGATGTCCAGTCCTTCCTGCTGGTCACACAGAGAGGGGTATTATTACCTCCACCCCATGCTGGCATAATAACTTGCCATTAAATCTAAAGCATTACCTAGAACATTTCTAAATTTTTTGCATTACTAGAACAGCATCTAACACTCAGATGAATAAGGAGGGTCCTGAGTTCTAAGAACAGGTTAGGAATTAGTTGTATCTGAATGTACAAACCACTGCACAGCAGAATTACACTCTTTTGTCCTCTTATGATTCAACTTATCTTGCAATGTCAGTATCAGAGCTTCAGTATGAAGGATTCAAGTTATCCCCATACTGACTATCCCTCAAGCCTAGGAATCAGAGAAATCTCTAGGATATAAGAGATGGATTTGAGTTGTGCCAAATTGATGGACTCATTTATTTGATTAGCACACTAATTGCTAATGTCTTACATGGAAGCAGAATTTTGAGTCATTTAAAAAAATAGTTACAAGCTTCGTTATAAATTTCTTTAACTTGCAGGATAACAGTTTGCATCCCACAATAAAAATGTCTGCTTGCAACACCACAGGCACTGGATAGGAGATGAAGGTCCATCTCTAAGTGCTGTAACGTTAATTTCCTGATTTTGGGCATCATCCCACTCAGTCTAAGTGGGTTTTTTAATATTGCTTTCCGTGGGTGCCAATTCTCCCAGAGCACCCTGAGGCAAGTTTTGCCATATCGTCCTTGGGTCCAGAAATGTACAAGAAAGTGACATCCCTAGAGTTCTAACCATGCCATACCTTAGTATATAGGGTTTGGGGTTTTTTTAATCTGTCTAAATCCAAATCTCTTTCAAATGGGGATTTAACAATTTTGGGCAATTTTTTTTTTTTTTTACAATGGAAAAAAAGAATTCAAATAGGTAAACTACTGCAACTTTAAAATACTTCAGTTGACTCACAGTATTTGTAAAATTATACATCTTGTGCATGGCAAAGAGAAAGCAAAGATGCTTATTTTAATTTTAAAAAAGCAATAAAAAAGAATCACATTAAGTCACATTACTTTATGTTTGTTGTAGGCTAAGAATAGAGTCAGGGATGGTTGCTAGGGTTCAGTTGATGTGGAGCAATTTATTAAACCTCAGTTATGTGACTTGGATGCCTCAGTATCTCAGGGCACAGACACAGAGGCCTTTTAGAAAACTGAACTTAAAACATTAAATCACTTCATTTTTAAGAACTGCCAAATCAGTGGAAAAAATGTTCAGGAAATCCAAAAGCAGAATGACAATATAAGGTTCCCAGATATTGTTGAACCACATAGTAGGTAATAACATCACACATCCTTTCTAGCTCTTGTAATATGTAGATGTAATAAAGTACAGAATATTATTGACATTAAATAAGATATTGCTTTAGTTGAATTAGGCAGGTGTGAATGGTGTGGGACTCGAGGAGTTAAAGAGAATCATTCAGCAAACCTGGAGCTGTTCAGCTGAAAATGACTTATACTCCTGGTCACAGTATCTGCTGCAAAACTGAACCTGGCACACTGTAACACAATAAAATTTTAGTAATAAATTTCTTTCCCTTTTCAAGTTCTCTGCCAGAAATATCAATTCATCAGCCAGCAATGAACAAACTACTGCAGAGTTAGAAAAGCAAGAACTTGCCAATCCTGCCATCTACTGGAAAAATCCTTACACTGAGTAATTTACTTTTTCCACTCTAAGATTGGCACCGGATCTGGCAGTATGTGCAACTCCCAAGAAAAGCAGAGAGTCTCTAGATATCCAGTGGTGGAAAACCGTCTCCCCAACAGTGAGCTTCCTTGATAATGATATCTGCAGAGGCAGGAATGCACAGCAGCTGTTTGCAATATATTTGGCTATCATCAACAAGCCCCATCCCAAAGTCCTCACTGAGTTTTTACCCAGTCTCTTGCTGATTTTGGTAACAACTTTGCCTGACTAAAGAAAGAATAGAAAATTAGCAAGGGCCTCACTTGGCTAATACTCAGTTTAAGAGCTAAATATACCATTACAAACTGTACATCGGATATATCAAAGTGCTTTACAAGTCTGGCTTAGAAGGCAAATAATAAAAGTATATTTTTTTGTGAAGGTATTCGTCATTCTTTCATAGCCACATTCTCTACAAAAACATAATCATCATATGGATTAAAATGAAAATCTTCTTTCAGTAAACAAGTGTTTTATATAGATTTTAAAAATTTTGAAAAACATCTTCTTTGTAGTTAGTTAGTGTATGTATTAATATTGCCTACACAAGGGCTATATTCTTTTATTTCCTTCTTTTTCCTTCATTTCTTCATTTCCCATTCAGTTTTGCAGACACCAGTAGAGAGAGCCCTAATGAAGATCCACCTGTGAAAAACAATTCAGTCACTTCTGGTAGCCCAACTTTAAAAACAAGGTAAGAACTATACCTTGGCTTCTCAGAGGAAGAGCAAAGTACAAAATAATATAATGCCTTCACAATCCTCCATCCATCTATTCAAAAACAGTCTCCTTGAAATATAAAAATGAAAAATTTTACAAATTGCAGATTTTCCTCTAACTTCCAAACCAACTGCAGGCTGCCACATAGCTTTACACCAATCAGCTGCATCATCAGTATTACAAAGGTGGTTTCGTGTTTGGCCTGAAGCTTTTTCCTCTATAAACTTATGAATATTCATGACTGTGCCTTCCCAGCCTTCTCAGAGAAAGGAAATATGAAAGAGTAAATAAAAACATTTGAAAATAAGAGAAATCAGTGTGTATGTATTGAAGAATTGTAGAATGCAGGAACTAGGCAGAGATTTTTTCATACTTGTGATTTTATCTTTAAAATATTTTTAATCTCCCTCCCACAAACTATTCTATTAAAATAAAAAGGCAACAGTTTCAGGCTTGGCAAAGGTTATATGTCATGTTTTCTCAAAAGAGGAACTGCTTTGTGAAAATTAGCTTATCAAGTTAACAGAAACTACTAGGGTTTTGAGCCTCTCTGTTTTTTCTAGCGTGTTTATTTCCAAGTTCTTTTCTCCTGCTGAAATATTACGCCAAGTCACTCTACTTCCAGAAGAGAGAGTTATATTCTTATTGTGCTCAACAGTTCTGGCTATCAATGCCCTTAGGAAAATATGGTCAAGTTACTGTTTTTCCAACTGCTTTAGTAAGAAGAAAGCACAAGGTTGTTTTTTTTCTTCCATTTTCCAAAACAATCAATTTCTAGAGTAGAAAAAAATCGTGGAAAATGTCATCCCCCAAAACCTAATGTTTTAAATTGCATTTGGATTTAAGAAAAGCAGAAGAAAAATAGAAGCTAAAATGAAATTTAGAGAGTACCTTCTCAATATACTGTGGGTTTTTAATTTTTGTATTGTTGCTAAGTAAATGAAAATCAATCAAGAACAGTCCCTTATTGGTGTTCTGTGATTACCTTGTAAATTACATAAAAATAGGGAAGTTTTAAGCTCAGAGTAATTTCTTCTTTATTTTTCCATTTTGGTTCACTGATTCAGCAACTGAGAATTTAATTAGTAGCACAAAGACAAGGATATTACACTGCTGCGTAGGTCAGTCATAGAAACCACCTACTGCTGCAGTCAGTATGAAACAGTGAAAATAACTATAATTACAGAGGTATGATTAAAAAAAAAAAATCCCTTCAGTTCCCCTTGTCCTTCTGTATTGTAATTTTTTGTTGCTGTATTTCTCCTCTCCCAATCTTTAAATAAGGTTAAAGATGCAGGTGAAAATTCTTAGCTTTCTCAACCGATTAGAACAGCTTCATTGTATTACATCATCTTACACCACCAGAGCATCTGTCAAAAACAGTCATAAGTCAATGATTTAACAGCATAGGTACATGAGTTCAGCTGGGCCTGGAGATTCAGCAGCACAAAGGATTTGGTCTGTCAGGAGATGTCCTGTGGCATTCACATTCTCTGAAAAAATTCCTTCCTACTGTGCAACCTGCACAGTATATTATTTTACCCTTAAGCAAAATTCTCTGAAAAAAATCCTTCCAGGATTTTTCTCCTGGGAAGCTGAGAAACCTCAGAGAAAAGGAAAACAGTCCTTATCTCATTTGCTTCTCCCATGTTTTGCTCATGTGGAATGTGTTTGGAGATAGTTTACCCACAGATGATTGTTTCATTGGATTCTGGTGTGAGTTGTTTTGACTCATTGGCCAATTATGGCCAAGCTGTGTCGAGACTTTGGAAAGAGTCATGAGTTTTCATTATTATCTTTTCAGCATTTAGTATCTTTTCTATATTCTTTAGTATAGTTTACTACAGTATTCTTTAATATAAAATAATATAATATAATATAATAAAGTAATAAGTTAGCCTTCTGAGAACATGGAGTCAGATGCATCATTCCTGCCTTCGTCGGGGCACTTCCCTGCAAATTCAATAATGTCCTGAGTACCACATGATTGTTTACGTCTGTGTATGAAAACTTAACTCCCCCACAGTAGGCAAAAATTCTATTGATCTGTTCAGATGTATAACAGCCTGAAGCAAGCAAACACATGGCATAGTCACATGCATAATTTCCTTGGTAAACTCACTATACTAAGCTTTTCCACTTGGGAATTAAGTCTTTGACTCAGCACTACAATATTTTTAACCATTTGTGAGAGGTCTATAGCTGATAAGCAAGTAGCCTTCCCATACTAAAGAGATGGTGGCTAAACTTAGGAACCTACACAAGACCATTAAGAAGTCCTGAGATCAATTCTCTGCTAAACTGTGCCATATTTAACAATGCATCTAAAAAATAAAATCCTTTATGGTGAAAAAAAGAGGAGACAGAAAAATTAACCTTCTTACTCCCTTGAGTTGACAAGCATGCTTTCTTATTTCAGGACTCCACCAAGTTCAAGTACATCTATTCCTCTGACTGGAGACAGCCAGGCTGATGCTGACATCCTAGCTTTCATTAAAGCAAGACAGAACATCCTCCAGAAGAAAGGTAAATCCTGCCAAAATATAGAAAGCCAAACCAAAATCTCCAGTACTGCATTTTGAAGTCAAAATAGCTTTAGTCCACATTACACTGATGCAAGTGAAAACTGATTCTGGCTTCAGTTATATTACATTATGTTCTCATCCGTTCTAAACACTTGAAGTTCTTCACATGTATTTCTTAAGTGGCTCAATGCTGCAGTGAAAAACTATGAAGGCTCTCTGTTTTACTAAGCCACCATCAGTGAATGTCTGGGGCATACATGGCTGTGCAACCTGCACAGTATATTATTTTACCCTTAAGCAAATGCATTTGAATGTGGTTCCTTGATGATCCAAATTTTTCTCTATAGATTTTCTTTAAACCATGTGTTCTGGTTTTCATCTGGTACAAATTTAGTTGTAACAGTTGAAACCAAATAAAGATAACTCAAATGATTGCACTGTACCCCTGCCTCAGGAGGCCAACTGGCCCACTGTGCCTGAAAAAGAAAATATCCTTAACAGGTATTTCACTATGTCAAGGTCTAATGAAAATTTCTATGAGTATTTGTCATCGAATCAGGTACCAAGAGCAATCATAGGAAGGTAATAAAGTTCACCCTAGAGTGTAGATAAGTAAAATTGGCAAGAAGCAGAAAGCAATAAATAAACAACAGTGGCAGTCCAAGGTAACCTAAAATTTATTATGACAAAGAAAAATGACCTGTGCCTTTTTTTTCCCCCTGAATAATAGTTTTTAGTGGCAGCAACTAATTAGACAGAATATGAGCATGTTAGTGGTTACCGAAGCAATAACTTTCCATCAGCACTTCAGTGCTGACGACAGCATTTTTCAACAAGCTATCTGCACCTGGCAGATGGTGTTAGCACTGTCACAAAGTGGGGCTTTGGTATCACACTACTTATCAGAAAACTGTCAGGTAAACACACACTGGCTGAAAAAACAACCTCCCTACACTCATCCAAAGCAAACATTTAGCACACTTAGGCTTTGGGATCCCTTTTGTCTTTATTTAGAAAAGCTGTGGTCAGGTTTCTTTTGCAAATGAAATTAAACTGGATTTATAGGCAGCTCATCAAAAGAAGGTTAGAGATAAATGTCTTACAACAAATATTTCAGGCCTTCAGAAGGCCCAAATCTAACTTAATGTGTGATGTAGAGTAATGTAATTAACAAGAGCACGTCTTATCCTATCATCATCTCCTAAATCACACCATATCAAGAATGTCTCTCTCAAATGCCTTTTCCATCCTGATTGTTTTCAGTCAATGGCTATCACCTGGCATCATCCATCAGTTTCAGAAGGGACTAGACATTATCAACATTGACAACTATTTAGACCCCAAGTCATAAAGGGTATTCTTGTGGAACAAAGGACAGTCAACACTTTTAAAATTATTCTGAATTTCAGTCAGACAAGATGAGCTGCCCTAAGTAGATGAAAAAGAAATGGAGTATCATTTGATCTTCCTGGTAGTGCAGGGCTGGATGACTC
Organism: Ammospiza caudacuta; assembly: GCF_027887145.1. Lineage (NCBI taxonomy): Eukaryota > Metazoa > Chordata > Aves > Passeriformes > Passerellidae > Ammospiza > Ammospiza caudacuta. The sequence continues at coordinate 33,431,439 of NC_080595.1, forward strand.
AACAAATTGCTAAGTATGAGCAGGAGAATAAAAATGTAAAGGGGCTATATCAGTTCAGCAAACGTGTAGGGACCTGATGTGTCACAGACAAGAGACTGCTCAGCAGCAAGTTCTGAGAAGGATTTGGAGTCAACCTAGCAGATAAAAAAAGGCTTTTCTTCCATGTAAGGAAAGGCAAAACCTTCCAGATTTAAGGGATGGAGCTGCTGATAGCATGAACCATTGAGCAAATAAAGTTTGTAAATTCTGATTTAGCAAGATAAAGGAGGAGAATTAGAGGGTTTTCTTTTAGGGGACAGGGATGGGGGCTATGATGTCCCCATTCCCACCCCCACAAAATAAAACTCTCAGATGTAGAGTTAGGTAGAGAGGAAAAGTAGAAGAAGAATGTAGTCTCACTTCAAACTTTGAGAGAAAAACACTGTGTCATCAGTAATATAATTTTTCCTTGAGAAATTTCAAACATATGAAAAACAAAAGAGAAATTATTTGTCCAGAGTCATTAAGCTGAGTCAGACACTTCCACACAGAATCTAAGTGTGCTGAGTCCCCCTTCAGTGCTCTGTCACTTCCTTACCAAAGTCTCTTCAACTGAGATGTTCAACAATCCTTTCTACATTTGCATGCAAATGTATTCACTCTCTGCATGGCTGTTACACACACAGTGCCCTGCAGGAAGCATGAGGAAGCATAGGGTTAGCCAAGCCAAAGTCTGCTGGGCTTAAAAACTGTCAACATCCTTGCTGCTCTTTCCTTTATTGATCCTGACCCTTTCAAACTGTTGTATTAGTATCTTAGAAGCAAGCTGGGGGCCCTACTATACATTAGGAGGGGGGGGATGTGTGCAGAAGCCAACAGAGTGGAAAATAAGTTTCCTAAATGGAAAGCATGGGAATGCTCAATTTCCTTAGTGACAGTAATGCAGAGGTGGGAATGAGAGGTCTCAGTAAAGATTACCTCAGGGACTGTGGGTTATTACCATTTGCTTTCTAAACAGAGCAGAATTAAAGCAGGTACATACAGAGGGTCTTGCTGGGATTGTGTGAGCGCTGTAATAACTACACTCGAAAGCTTTTTAGAAAAGGGCTTCTCGGCAAACATGCTTTTGATGCCATGTTCAGTGTTGGGGTAGAGAAATGAAAATGCAGCAGAGTAGATGAATTATTTTTGTGTCTTTAAAGATTTAAATTAAAGGAATTTTTTTTTCTTTCTTCTATTTTGTCTTTCTGAAGTTTGTTTTAAAACTGACAATGCAACCTGAAATGTAGTCTAATGTATTTTTTTTTTCTCCTTTCAGGTTTGAGGAACAAATGAAATTCTTGTCAGAGTCCACTATTTCCTTTTAGAAACAGGGAGAGACCTTTATTCTTTCCCTTCCTCTTCTGTTTAGAAACAGGTACAAGTAAGTACTTCAGATGTACAGGTTTAATTGTCTTTGACAGCAAAATCCATTTCTCTGACAATAGATATTTGAGTATTTGCACTCAGTATCTTCACCTTGCATGAAGATTAACAAAACTGAAACAACTAATCAGGAGTTTGCCAAAGATGTTTGTTTATGAGAATTCATTATACATTTCTAAATGTTAAAATTATCTAATGTTTTAATGCTCTTATGCATCTTTAATCTGCAAAAGGTTTATTACTGCTGGTAGGGTTTTTTTGCATTGATTCACATGAGGCTTTGTTAATTATACCTATTGAACATCAAGAGATATCCATTCAATAACAGTGAATGGGTTACAAAAATCCATAAAATTTCATTTGAGATTTTTTCTCCCTCAAGGAATAACAATTTTCATATCAGATTATTAGAATATTGAGATCACATTGTAATAAAGAACCAAATGTATTTTAGAAAGTAATTCTAGAGCTCAAAATTTCCCACCTGTTTTCTTCTTATTTTAAAGGACTAAATGTTGTGCAGAATGGATTAAATATTGTACAAATTCATTCCCTCCCAGAATACACAGGTTTCAGAAGAAACAACTACACTAAATAGGCTTTAAACAGAACAAAGCCAATACTTCTGAAACACCAATGAGATGTGAAAATTTAAATGCATTTATGTCTTATATGCAATGTAATTTCACTATTGACTTGGTACTATTTTATTGCATAATATCCAGTTATGAAACAATTTGTTTTACACATCAAATTAAAATCAAAATTGCAATGCAAAGTACAATCTATTTCTCTTAGATAGACATACTACCATATTGAAGCTGTCATTTTTCATGCTAGTGATAATCTTATAGTCATGCATTTAGAAGTGTATGGGTTGGTCACATAAAAATAAAACAATATATTGGCAGAAGTCACATTCTCAAGGATGTATATTTCTTTATATACATGCTGATACTTAATTCTTTGTCAAATTCATAATTATACAGAAGTAAATGGTGAAGTGCTGTGTTCAAACCCACAGAAGATGTTTGTCAAATTAACAATTAATATGCAATCAGTTAAAAAATATTAAAGTTGTACCTTTTTTGCATTTTAATTTTCTGCAAAGTCAACACTGATACCATATAAATTGGTAAGCTTTAGTAGAATTTAGTATGTGCAAACTGAAATAAAAGTCAGATCTACTCTTGCTTTGAGAAGAGTTCAAGGATTTGGTCAGAATTTGAAAAATCCACAGGCCTTCTCCCTTTTATATGTCTGCTTTGTTGGAGATTATATTAAAATGTCCTTCTTCCAAAATTTTTATGTCTGTCATTATTTTTCTTCTTCTCACTCTTTTATATATAAATACTGTATTAAATATGCTCTGCATTATTGTTCATGCAGCTTTTTTGAGGAGAGCAGGCCACATTCCTGCTGCCATTCAGCATTGCTAGCTGGAGAAGAGCCACAGGTTACAAAATGTTGCTGGGTCAAGCAACCACCTTTTTTTGTTTCCAGTGAAATACCCATTGTGGTGAATTTATTTGAAGGTGGCTGAAAGGGAATCATTGGTCCAACATCTCCTTCCTTTTGACATTGAAGCATTTCCAATGGCTTTAAGTAGCTAGTTAAAAGAAGGATCTCAGTGCTATCTTCGTATGAGTTATGTGATGCTGCTACTGCTTGATAATTCAGTATTCTGTTCTCTGTTTGCCACACATCTCACTCACAGAGAGAAAAGAATTCTTTACTCTTCTGTTTCAAAATTCTCTAGCCTTTTTTTACTCTATTATAAATTTGGTGTAAAATTCAATCACTGTCAACAAAGTAGTACCTGATTGGCAAAATGGTCTAAGATTAAGATTATACCAGGCGCTTAAGATCTTTGACAAAACTGCATCCAGTAATAAAAAGCAGTATAAATATATAAAGCCATAAAAAAAAAAATAGAAAGTCTTTCTTGCATATTTTGAAAATTTTCATAAGATCATGTGGGGAAAAAAAGATAGCTCATTTAGTAAATAATAGTCTAATGCATAAAGCATTCTCTTTTTTATAAAAACAACTGCTCCTGTCTTCAAAAATTGTGTTTTGTGTTCACAGGAAAATTCAGGTTGAAATTATCTCAGCAGATCTTTAATCCCTCCTCTTCCTCAAAAAAGCTTGAGCTACAAAATCAAACCAAGCTGCTGAGGGCTTTGTTCAATGCTCTTGAAAACCTCCAAGAATGAAGACCACATGGCATTTCTAAGCAATTCATTCTAATGTTTGACTGTCATCATGACAAACAGGTTTTCCCTTATGTCCAGCCAAAACTTTTCATTTTGTCATTATCTCTCTTCCTTGCACAAGCCACGCTGTCAAAACCAAGCTCCAGCATTTGATTGCCTTTCGTCAGGTGCTGGCGGGCTTCTGAATCTCTTATCTAAAGTCTGTGTCGTTTTCTGAAAGCATTTTTTGATTCAAGAATTGTTTTTTGGCCACAGACAAGCAAAATTCCTTCTTTTAATAATCTCTCTTCATATAACTTTAAGATTAATTTGAAATAACCCAAGCATTTGCTACATTGAAGAAACAACCAGTGGCCCACATTTATCCCGGTTTTGAATCCTCTCTAGGCCACCTGTAAAACAGCATTGCTAAGCATGGCATTCCTCATGCACATCTCAATTCAGTCAGTTCACATGCTATCTAGTTGGCTTGGGTTCAATGTTCATATTTATTTGTTTATTTATTATCTGCAACCAGAATAAATACAAATATCTTTGTTTTTTCTTTTTTTTGGTGGGGATTTCTTGAGGAAGTAGCTCTAGAATGCTAGATCCCACACAGATATTTCTGGGATTAATTATGCCAGGCATTGTGGATCATCTCATCTTTTATTTCAACACATTTCCAATCTTCTATATAGTTACATTCAGAAGAAGATGCATGTCCTCTGCTGCGTTACAGCACTGTAGCTTCTGGGAGGGTTGGGATATGACCCAGATTATAATAAAGGCCAAGGATCTATTCTCATTTATATTGAATCTGCCAGGGTTCTGTACACAGTCTGAACCTCCATTACTGAAACCCGTGAGATAACCAGGTTTTGGCTTGGGCATTTCACTACTTCCTGGCCACTGCAGCTTTCCAGAGAGCTCCAAGAAGAAAATGGCATAGCCTTATGTTGAGTTTCTCTTTCTTGGAAGATGGACATGCTCTAACTCAATCTCCCTCTGTCGCTCCTGTGTTTTTTAAAGAAAAGAAGCTTTGAAGAGGAGTAATGAGGTTCACAGGTGTAACAGTGTAAGTATCTAATGTAGTATATTCTTACCTGTTTAATCAATCATGGGATGCAAGTATCTTATGTCATTAGTATAAACTGAGAGCACTTCAACATAATAAAATGTTAAAATCTTATAAATGTTGCTGCAAACATGCAGCTGGTAAATATGGATGCCAAGAAGATGAACATCTGGAAATGCCTTGTTACATGCAGCATATTTGGTAGCTCTATATAGAAGGTGTTTGTCTTTTCAAAGTGAATTTTTAATAACCACAACAATCAAACCACTGGTTTCATTTTATTTCATATAAATCACTTTTATTGTTGCTTTAATCAATGTTAAACAATCTTTTTCTTATTTTTTTTCTTAATATTCTTACTTCCTTCAATGTTTGCTTTGAAATCCCATCTATAAGACAAGCAAATTAAACTGTCATGCCTGAAGAAATTCAATGGTTCTCTTATTTATATTTAATATGGTTCTAAAATAATTTCCTTAATTCTTCTCTGCAGTGCAGATTTTAAAAGTCATTCAAAGAGCAAAACTAATTAAAATAATTCAGTGTTTCCTTGTAGAAACTGTTCTGGCTGAAATGCTTAGTACATGAAAGAATGAATCCCCAGATCTTTGCATCCACTTTGTCAACTAGTTCTGTACAGAGATATTTCTACCAGAAGAACTAGTCCAAAAATCATTCTCCATCAGAAGCTAGATAATAACAGGATCAGTCAAGATATCTTTCGACTTATTTTATTACTTAATTTAGAAACAGCTTTTCTGTGTTGATGTAAATAATACTTCTGATCACAGTGGTATTTTTTCTGGCTTTTGAAAACCAGTGAGGAAAGTGAGGAAACCATGTCACTTATTTTTTGGCCTATCTTTTATTTCGCATCTATCCATATTCAAGATTTGTTAGGGGCTGTAAGAACAATAGGTAAAGCATTTAGAGAACATTGAATCCTTTGATTTGCTCCAAGTAACACATGAAAAGTGATTATTATGTATATTGTAAGCCAGGATGTCATTTTGGTATCTGTCATTTCCAGAATGTCTCAGATTTTCTATGGGAAAAGCTGGATCCTATTGGGTCAGTCACACTGAGGAAGAAAGACAAGTGAAGGAGCAATCAAGGAGATTGTGCCCAATCCTGGATTCAAAATATGTTTTGTGAGAAGTCATTCCCTAGTTTTGAGACCAGAGGCACTCTTACATTCTATATTGTCAGGGAGCGCTGAAAAGCAGCACCTTGGAAGAACAGTCTACTTCCACGTTCAGGTGCTATTAAAAAGTTCTTGCATTTTGCATTTTTTATTCCTAAAGTTTGTGAACTCAGGTTTTTTTTATTTTGTAATCAGAAGAGCATTAGAAAAGCAACAAGTGAAGTTAAGACTAGAGAGTGTGCTTTGTCATCATATCATAAAAAGTGATTTGCTAGTATTGTTGTTTCAGCACATTGTGTATGATGTCTTTTTACCTGGAAGCTAAATTTAATTTCTGATGTGGTAAGCCATGCTGAACTCTCTCTTCCAGATTCAGAACTCACACAAAAACCATAAGTCTTCAGTTTACTTCAAAATATATATATTGGGTTTTCTTTTTTCCTGTGGCAAGACATCATTTCTGGGCTGCTGAACAGATTCTGGCTTTATTTGGTTCCTATATTGCAGCCTGACACTAGAGGGGGAAAGAACCAAACCAGTAGGAAGTACTATATTATAGAAATAAGCATACTTTGATGAGGTTAGTGACTCAATTTGCAAAACCTTGGAAAATTAAGATCCCAAAAGTAAGTCTGAGTGGACATTTTTTCTTAAGGCATAATTTATACTGCCAACTTTGTCAACTGGCATGCTTTGTTGATCTGGACTGAAAGAAGGGGACAAAAAATCTGATTTTGTGCTGTATTTGTTCATTTATATTATATAGTTTCATACCCTTAATTGTGAAATTTACTTCAACTGAGAAAATTTGTCCCAGCACAGCTGTGTGCAATTCCATAGTTTGCATCCATTCCAGAAACCCAGTAGGCTGGCATTCTCTTGGCCTGGTAGGCATGGGTCCTACCAACAACACAACCGACACCTGGATCTCCCAGCAGAGACAGCCCTGCTAGTGCAATACCCCAGGCTTGTCTACCCATATCATTGCTCTGGGAATGGAATAAAAAGCTGCACCTTTTAGTTACAGAAGTCGGACACAAGAGTGATATTCTTGTTAAATACTGTGTACGTAGATGTCATCCTTAGCCCTGAACAAGAGAAGGCCTTCCATCAGTGATAATAAGCTGGATGTCTCAGCTGATTCAGATCAGTTTGCTTCATAATGTTGTTGCAGTGCTTAGTAATATCACTGCTGCTACAACTTCCATCTCCCAAATGTTTTGGTTTTTCAGCTGAAAAGAAATGCCAGACCACCAAGGCTCTGAGTCCTTACACATGGCACTTCCCTATTGAAATCTTTCAGTTCCCCTACTCACACTGACAGAGCAGTCCCAAAGACCAGGGTGGTCTCCTTGGAATTATCAACAATAGTTTTCACTTTTCAGAGTCATAAGTGACCTTCTGCTGCTGGTCAGCCATCCTCCTCTGGATGATGGCTGGCCCCAGGTTGTGAGCACAGTACAAATGGCAAGTCCAGGGATACTCCCAAATACAGATATTGATATGAATTAAATAATTTTTTCAGTCTTTTTCTACGAGCACTACCATTTGTTTGAAGATAGGAGTAAAACCATACAAATGCTAAGCAAAGTAGGGATATCTATATCCAGAACATTTTAACTGTAAGGGAGTATAATAAGAAAATTGCAGCCCTAGCCACCTGGCCATCTTCGTGTGTGTGTGTGTATCTGTGTTTGTTTTCTTTCAGAAGCAGTGTGACAGATGACATTTGCCATAAAGCTCTTCCTACAGAAAAAAATGCAAGCCCAGCTCATTTCCAGTGCATGATAATTATTAAGGCTGCCATGAGTGAAACCGATACTTTTTAAGCTAATGATTAAACATAAGCCCTCCTTCCCCTTAAGTATTTGGATTAAAAGGGCAATATAGAGACTTGAAGGCAGTAGGCATGAGTGGTTTATTCTCTAACTCTGTGAACTAAAGGGTGGAGTAATCTGACAGGGTTCAGGAGCAGTAGGTGAGGCAGTGAGAGGACTGATCTTATTAGGACTAGAAAAGAAAGAGGTTCTTTTGTGTGACCAAGTTGAATTCAGGATGTTTTTAAGCTTCACCATGCTGGTTTTACTGGTGCCAGCAATGTTGGTATGGTACAGACAGCAGCTATTGATTTTTCCATTTATTCAGCTCCATATTTTTCTTTGTGGGGAGTCTGCTGTAATTAGAGAGTTTAGAGCATTTTGTTGTAGAAAAGTCTAGTGTTTAGAATAAGGCTTTACCTATCAAGATTTTAAGAGTCTATCTGTGGCTCTATATTCATATGATCTAAGGTAAGTCATATAACCACAGTTTTGATTCAGCTTCCCAGAGACTAGAAATTAATACCATCCTCAGAGGGCTTTATTCATTAAATGGAGATCTTTGGATAAGAGCTAATAGAAGAAAGACGCTATGATTCACAGTCTTATTAAGCTATAAATGTTCACCCTTTATTTTGGATAGAGAACAGATGTGGAGGGATAAAATTTCTCTGTTAGTCTCATTTTGTAAGCCCTGATACGCTGACGTTTTATTGAAAAACTCTCCAGGGCAGTGGCTGGGAACATGGTTGTGTGATTCCTGGTGTTTTGGGTAGGTCACATCCTGGAACAGTAACCTATGAAGTGCTGAGCAGGGACTGGCAAGGGCAGATCAGCAGCATGCCCCTCCTCACCATGCACAGCCGGCAGATCAGCTGGACTCCACTGCTGCTACTGGGGTACCTCTTTTACCTCCTCCTGGGTGCTATGGTGTTCCAGCTGCTGGAGAAGCAGGCAGAAACACATTTTCGGGACCAGTTCCAGCTGGAAAAGCTCAAGTTCCTGCAGAATTACACATGCTTGGACAGACAAGCCCTGGAGCAGTTTGTACAGGTAAGAGGAAAGGGTTCCCATTATTTTGGCTCAAGTATTATTTTCATTAGAAGAAATTATACTATCAGGCCAAGTAGCCTAGCATGATATAAACCAATCAGCTGTCCATGATATTAAATATCTAACTTTATAAATAACTCAAGCCCATTCATACATTTCCTTATCTTGATCTATGGAACTTGTTTCTTTCCATAGTCATGAACTCCCAAAATCTAAGTGCATCTAGTGATGCATTTGTGCTACATTGCAATAATTTCAACTTCATGGTTCTCTCATCATCTCCCTCATTAAATATTACTGGGAATTATGCATGGGAATAAAAAAATAAGAATCAAACCTAAAGAAGTAGGTTGCCCTTCCAAGGTTCTCCAGTCCAAACCTGTGCAAATTCTGCCCTTTCATACTAAAAACAACAATGTGCAGGCAACAACTGACAGAACCAGAGGACACAGTCTTAAGCTGTGCCAAGGGAAACATAGGTTGGATATTAGGAAAAATTTTTTTATAGAAAGGGTGACAAAGTATTGGAATAGTTTGCCTGGGGAGGTGGTGGAGTCACCATCTCTGGATGTGTTTAAAAAGAGACTGGATGTGGCATGCAGTGCCATGGGCTAGTTGAGGTGTTAGGGCTGGGTTGGACTCCATGATCTTGGATGTCTCTTCCAACCTTGTGATTCTGTGAAATTGTCTACTACCTTTTGAAGGCAGTCCTGCCCTTCCAGGCCTAAATAAAAGATAAAGTCAATCATCATAGGCTGTGTTATCTATCGCTTATAAGAGATAAAGGGCTTTTGTTCAATATGGGTTGTCAGTTAATGACAGCTTCAATTACATTTTAATCTTTTCCTCAAAACTGGCTGGAGGTAAATTACTATACCTTTCCTGGTATTATAGATATATTCTCATAATAGGTAGTGCAAGAACTATGCAGAAATCCTTGAACTTTGAACTCTTCAATCCTTGAGTTTCTTTGTGCTCAAAACATACCCAGTTGCAAAGCTAGGTGCCTAAACAGTTTGAACTCTTTCTACCATGTTGTTAAAACAGATAAAAACTCAATTTGTACTGCTCAAGTCAGAGGACTTCCATGAAGGTATAAGATTTTGATCAACAAAAAGCCCAGACTTCATATATGGATTTAAGCAAACAGCAAAGTTCAGATCAGAAATGGTAGAAAAGGTGCCTGAACCTTTACATCCACAAAGCCAAAGTTCTGCTTACTAATACTGTGATATGTTACTTGTGGAACCTTGGACATGTGCCAGAAAATGACTAGAGCTTTCAAGAACTTACATACCTAAAAACATGTCTATTTTTTTCACCTTCATGACTTGGTAATATTACCTGTCCTTCCCTTATCTCTCCGATAGTGATTGCAGAGGTGAAAACCCTGATTCTCATTCTGAACCTAACTGTGATACTTTATGGGATTGAAAGGTTTATTTAAATCTTCACTACCCTCAAAACATTAGAGGAGGTCACATGTACCAGATTCTTCTCTCTCTGACTCCAGTGGACTTTTCTTAGGTCCACTGCTGTGCCACTCAGAGAATCACATTTTGCTGAATTAAACACAATTTCATTCATTTGTAAGCTGTTCCAGACAAAACCGGCTGAGGGCACCAAATCATCTACAATGCACCAAGCTTCAGAGCACTCAGACTTTGCAGTCCTCAAGGTATATGTAAGTGCAGGTACTCTCTGACCCATATGTTGCTCAAAAGACCTGTTAACAGATTTGTCTAACTCTTATTAATATTAGAGAACACTAGTCTTCCCATATTAAATGTCTAATGCAGGGAAGCAGTTGTGTCTCTGCATGTTTTAACTATATGGTTAAGGAGGCCTGTTCATCATGTCACAAGTTCCAGTCTGAAAAGTCACAGTAGTTAGACTGCAATGAGACACAGCCCCCAGGCTCAGTCTATTCAGTTAACAAGTATAAAATGTCTTGTCTTAATGCCTTAATTCTTTGAACCTAAATCCTACAATGTGAGATTCAACACAGATTTTTCTTGGCATATCTATTTTCACTAATAATGAGTTACCACTTATAATTCATTAACTTTTGACTCTATCATGCATGAAACAAATTCTCATAATTCCATGTCAATAAACTGCATTGGTTCTGCACAGCTAAAACTGCCTAGCTGGGGGATGATTCTGAGATGCAGCTCCTAACATGAGCAGCCTAGAACTTTGGGAAAGAGCAAATCCAAATTCCTTTATCTAATGCATCTCTGGTAGGCATACTTTGGTCAGGAAATTATGCCAGTCTGACAGCATAACTGAGAAACAGATGCATTGAGTAAGGAGTCCGTGTTTTGATCATGTCTATACTTTTTCAGTCTCAAAGGACGTGACATAAATACAGACCAAAAGGACAAAATCCTTATCTATGACCACAGTTGGCTGCAATGTGCATTGGCAGGGGGACAGGAGCAGAAACAGCAGGCAGTTTTTATTCTCTCCACACCCTGCTATAGCTTAATGTAGTTTCATATTCTTACTGTAAATTACAGCACATCGCTTTTACATACTGACAACTTCTCTCCCAAAGACAACAGCTAATGTTCACCAACCATTCAGCAGTTGCCATAACCCTTCCCTGAGCTGTAGGTGAAAGCAGTCTGGAGCCATTATAACTGTCCCACAGGAACCTGTTTGTTGGGCACTGAGATGCCATTCCATTCACAGAGTTCTTTCATTGGATTGTATTTTAACAGCATCAATTACACCAAGAAATTTGGCCTTGTCAGACTATGTCTAAAAGGTTCAACATTTAAAGCTGCCTTACTCTTTTGTGTTGGCTCTCATGATGTGAATATAACTCCTGTGACCTCTTGTGCATTGAAATGCATAGAACTGTCAAGTGTTCCTTACAGGAGTAAATTAAACCTGTGATTATTTCAAAATACTCACACCTCAGTAGCTTCTGAGTGTTTCTTCTAAGCAGCAAATGAAATAAGTGACTCTACAAAATCTGACATGTTGAATTCTTCTCATTCTAAGAAAAAGCTTTTAATGGATAATGCAAAATTTTTGTCATATTGAAAATAAGCTCCGCTGACACTTCAGTCATGAGATCACACATGATGATGTCCAGCAGCCCTCTGATAAATTTGACCAATGCTACAGGATTTTTTACTGAAGGAATCAAATTAGCTACTATACTTAATATACTCAGTCCACCAGTACAAATCAGTTAATATTGCAGAACCTGTCCAAAGGTATCACTAGAAAAGCACCTTTCACTAGAAAAGCAATCTTTCTGGAAGTGGCTACCATTTGAATCGAGAAAGAGTATCTTCTTGGGTCTCATACTCCTGGAACCAGCTAAAGCTGGGGTTGCTATTGACTCCTGTTCATCTTGCATCATACAAAGTTTTTGAAGAGATGAACAAGTAATTCCTTCAGGCATTTTGCAAAAATACAAAGGCTGTGACTTAGCTTTTGTAAGGTGTGTGATAAACAAGGGGATTCTAAAAACCCCAACCACTGAGCAGAGGGAAACTAATCTCCCATAGACAAATCTTTGGGGGCAGCAAAGGGACACAATCTTTATTAAGGAAGTTGACAGGATATTTGATGTAGGAATGTTAATTTTTTGGCACACTGTAGTTTTGCTTTGGTAAGAGCTGTCTGGAATAGCAGAGACTATTTTATTAATTAATCTTTCAGACTAGGAGAAGCCTCATATTCACTGAAAATTATATGGAAGTCATAGCCAAAAATAGTAATTCATCCTTACAAGCACTTACATGGAGGAAAGAGAAATGAGCATGTTCCTCATGCCCTTGCCCACAGACACAAATATACATTTACACATGCCTAAATTAAAAACTTGAACGAAATTACTAGATTACAGAAGGAGAGAAGAGCAACCACATTCTTTTTTATGCCACAACTTTATTTTTTTTCCCCAGTTTGATCACTTTGGGGAATTGTCCACCTCCTTCCCCTTGGATTTCATCTAGCTGGGGAGCCTATCACACTTTATTGACTGTTCTCCTGTAGCAAGAGTTCAAGTTCCTGACCAGCTCTATTTCCAAGTTCTGCCATGTCAACAGAAGTTCTTTTTAGTCCAAGTCTATCCTGTTATCTACACTGTTTATCACTCTGCTTGCTCAAGATGGAAAACAGTATTTACTTATCTCTATTTCTGACATTCTTCCTCATCTTTGCTCCTTTGACCTTTTCCGCTTCAGGTCCTCATGGAAGCATGGGAAAAAGGGGTCAACCCAGAAGGAAACTCTACAAATCCCAGTAACTGGGACTTCAGCAACTCCTTCTTTTTTGCAGGAACTGTTGTCACCACTATAGGTGAGGTTCTCTATTTCCTTAAAAACTGGTGTTTCCTCCAACTGTCCTGTAAAACCCCCAGAAATGTGTAATTAGTGGACAGAATATACCTGCAAGACAATCAGCTACTGTGGGTTATGGTTTTCTATTGGTTTCCAATTATGCCTGTTATTTTTCTCTATACAGTATTTTATACTCCCAAAAAGCTGAGTGCCTGCTTGGTATATGCAAGATCATTTTGTACATGGACACATCTCTGGGTTGCTTTGAAGCACTGAGTCACACTCACCACAAAATCAGAGACCTATAGAAGGTTACAGTAGTACCTGGAAGAGTAATACTTTTCATGTTTCATTTTCAGCTAGTAGTAGTGAACGTAAAAGGCTTCATCATAAGCAATGGCAATTTGCAGACAGATTTAATTGCAGAAAATCCTAGATCCACAGGTTCCTGAAGATTAATGTAGTTGAGGTTCCAAACCTATGAACATTCCATGATGCCTGCAGCTTGCCTGCAGAGCCTTTTCATGTAGCTGTTTTCTTCTTTTTTTCCAGGTTATGGCAACCTGTCCCCCAGCACAGTGGCAGGGCAGATCTTCTGTGTGTTTTATGCCTTATTTGGAGTGCCCCTCAACCTGGCCTTCCTCAATCAGCTGGGAAAAGCTCTCAATGCTCATCTGCTTACCCTGGAAAGATGGGTGCAAAAGCCAGGGCGTGCCCAGGTACAGTGTTCATATACCATTGGATTTCACTATTTTAAAACTAGTTAAAGTTCTTTTCTCAGATAGCTGCTGCTGCTAGCTTAGGTTTCCTTTGTGAACCACAGCAGTTACATGGCCCTCTCTATCATAAACTTGATACACTTAATCTACCTATGATAGCTTTAAAGCTATAGGCTTTTGCTTGAGGGGCCCTAGATTTGCCTTTTTAAAACCTTACTCAGCAAAACTATAGACCTGGTGACCTTGGCAGAATACGTGCATGCACACACATTACCAAACCAAACTCTTATTCTCCAGCCTATGCCAGCATCTGTCCAGAGATTAGCTCTACACTGTGCAAAGGCAACTTATTTTTATTGGCCTAATGATCTGGCTGGAATTAACTTTCCTGTTTGTGCCAGCAACTGAGCATTTCCTTCCTTTTCTTTTCTTAAAATGCAAGTACTCCTCCTTACTTACAGTTTACTGGTGAGTTGTTGAACTAGTCCAGACATTTTTCAATAAGAAAAGCACTGATAATGGAAAATACATGAAGCTCATTTATTACAAAGTTAGTGCATATTTCTGAGAAAAGGTTCAATGAATTAACCCCTTCAGTTAGGGAAAAGGGAGATTAGATATGTGAGATATGTTGAAACATTTCAGAGTTCTGGCACACGTTTTTTCTTTTACATTTGTAAAGTCTCTTGGGTCACTGCATTCTTTATCTACAATGAGAAAGCTAAAAAGGTACCGTCAAATGCAGACTTGGATTATATCAGCAAGAAATTCTTTAGCTGCATAACCTCTGCCTGGTCCCCAAACACATGCAGCTCTACCACCAGAAGGATTTTCATGCTAGTATAGCTGCATCATTCCTGAGATTTCTGATAGCAGCTCAGGGATGTGACCTTTTTTTCTCCCATTTTCACTCCTGAATTGACATTTCTGACAGGACTCCTATGATCAGACAAAGCTTTGGAGCTGTATCTGCTTGTTTGCTCTGAAAAGTTTATTCAAGGAAGTTGGTTTATCTTCTTATAAACAGAATTTTGTCGTGCTCTGGGAAATTAATTGCAATCAGTTCTTCATTTTCCATGACTTATTGTTCCCAACATAACAGGTTTATACAAGAAAGTTCTTAAAAGGCAAGTTCATTTCAGTATACATTTTAATGCAAATTTTATTATGTAATTAAACTCTATTACAGTACTGGAATGAAATGAGAACAACTGAATTATGTATCAATCAATCAGTAATTATCAAACTGCTCTGCAAATGAGGCAAATATTATTACACAGCTAGAGAGACATGACACATAATATAGAAGTGACTTGTCAAAGTCACCCAGTCATCTCAAGTCATGTTTCTCAAGCTCAGAGCATTTTTATGTGAGATAATTCAGAGAGAGAAATTAAAACATGGTATCTGGACCTTCCACTTCATAAGCAGTGGTTTGGCTTTTCCTCCAGTCACAATAGGCTCATTAATAGAAAATCATTCTCCGGTTTGATTGCCCTTAAGGGCATTTTTAAATAATTGCAATGAGTTTGCATCAGGCCACACATCATTAGTCAAAAGTTCACCAGAATGTGTTCCCTGGAAACCCATAAGTTCCTGATCATCAGTTGTGCACTCCTAAAATCCCTTCAGGACTCATCCACTGACCACTCTTTGTACCTATCTACCACAATCACATATATTGTAACTTATCTCCCTGAAGGCAGATGTTTGTCCTGAGAGACACAGATCTGCTCTGTGCTAACACAAACCAGCTCTGCTCTGAGCACTTCTAAGTTAAAAATGAAACCAGGCAAACTGACTTCACTTAGGTTTCATCCAAACATATTTTTGGATGAGCTCTTGCCAGCCACTCTGTAAATCTTTGGAAGCAGTCATAGTGAAAAGATCCCTAATTTGTTCTTGTCCATCTTTGCTTCATGACTTATGCAGTATGTGGTGATTTTCCTCAAAGACAAGAGCTAGTTGATTACAAGAGCATCTCTACTTGAATTGAAATTATAAGATTAGTATTTCATTACAGTGGCCATCATAGTAAGTCTGAAAATATGACTGGACCATTCTTGAAAACTCATTGCAAAAAGCTTTTAAAAAATCCTCCTTTTTTTCCTAATTTTAAGATTTTTTTTTTCATGCTTAGATACAATATCTACGTGCAGAGTAAGCAGTGAGCTCAGCCTGCAGTACATGGAAGCATTGGCTTATCCTTCTTTTTTTTGCCATCACTCCAAGGTGGGGTGGGTTTGTGATTCAAGAGTAAAACAGACACAGCAATTTTGACAAGACATCTGCTCCATGCTTTTTAGCTGCCATCTTCCTTTTCTCTTTCAGGTGGTTCAAACACTGGCAGTGGTCATCTTCCTGATCACTGGGACCTTGCTTTTCCTGGTGTTGCCACCATTAGTCTTCAGTTATGTAGAAGGCTGGAGCTACGGAGAAGGCTTTTACTTCACCTTCATCACCCTGAGCACCATTGGATTTGGGGACTATGTAGTAGGTAAAAAAGAGCATGAACTGGATTGAGCTTTGTTGAAATTCATAACTCTAGTATAAAACTAAATACAGGGAGCATAGATATCCATTCCACTATAGATCTGGTCAAGAGTGAGCTCAGCCAGACTGGTAACAATGAGCTAATGTTTTACAGGACATGAGCATTTTTCTCTTGACAGCCAACCAAATAGTCACCCAACTTATTTCCCATGTGCCACTGAACACTCATTCAACAGTGGCTGTGTCCAGGCTGGTACAAATGTTATCAAGAGTGAAAGGTGGAATATAAACAAAATTCCTTTTTCAGTATTAAGCCTTTGAACCACACTCTCCTAACACTGTTTTGTTTTAGCAAGTGCCTACCATTCCCAACAACAAATCATATCAAATATTAAATAATCAGTACTTAAAACAGGGAGAAGATTACTGACAACCACAGGATGCCTCTGAAAGAAAACAAACCCACAGACATTGCATAGCCTTTAGACCTCTAGATTGAGAACATAATGGTAGAGACACATGAGACACATTTTTCCACACACTTATCTGAACAAATGCATAATCTTAACAGATTATGTCTAATGTATTTATTTGTTAAAATCACTAGGGTTTCTTATTCACAAGTACTTGCTCTCCTCTCCTAAAGGTCATAACTATTTCCCAAAAGGAGATAAAAAAATCCCATGCTGAATCTGGCACTGTGGAGTTTCATGACTCTGTCAGCTGCACTGATTGCCCATGCTGTGGAAATACCAAACCAGGGATTAAGATTCTTGTAACCACTTAATTAAAATGGCTACATTTACCATATTATCCATGTTATTGTGAATCCCAGTACTGAGGTAATATCACTCTCCAAAAAGCAATCACTGATTCACTAAATTGTACCTGTCTAAGTCATCTGAGATCCCCTGTGTGCCTCTTGAGTAACATACAGTTAATATGGACTCAACATTTAATTTCCAAGACTTTTTTCCTTTGTTGTTGGCTAGGAACCATTGACTTTGAGCATCCCTAATTAATATTAGATATGGCTATTTTTATTATATAGTCTCAGCTTCAGGGATTTCATGCTAACTGTGCTAAGGTTAACCTGAGAGTTGGCATGAAAAAAAAAATCTATCTGCTGATGGATCACACAAACTCATTAACATCTACACTTTTGCAAAGAGTGGAGGGGGTGTATGAGTATGTATATTTAGCAGACCAAAGCTGCCAAGATAAATATACAAATTTTCCTGGATTTTTCAGGCACGAACCCCAACAAGCACTACATTCCTGTGTACAGGAGCCTAACTGCAATATGGATTGTTTTTGGCTTAGCCTGGCTGGCTCTGGTTTTCAACGTGGGAGCTGACTTGATGGAAAGATACCTTCAGCTAAAGTGGCACAAGTCTGACTTAAGCTTGGCAGAAGGAGACACCACCAAATTGGAAGATGAACCTGAGCAGCCTAGGATCCATATCCCTAGCTGAGTAAGGTACAAAGAAAGCAGTCTTGAAAGTGCATCTTCCATCTGTATCTCACACTAAGCGACCCCTGTGGATAAAGAACTAAACCACAGGTTGTGGACTGTTTCCTAAAGAGGAAATGGTTCAGATGTGGAAATTTCCACACCCTGTGTAGGCATCAGCCAGTTAAAACTGCAAGGAAGGAGCATAATGATTACACAATTGCCCCAGGATTCATTTTACACTTCTCATTCTAAGGCAACTTCCCCTGAAGTAATCAATTCTTATCCTTTCTCTTTCTCTAGTGGGATTCAGTTCTTGTGGTCACTCATTTTCAAAAAATCCAGAGTGACTGCCTCCCAGCTTCAATAAGAAGTCATTTCACCAGGAATCTCAAATGGAAAAAGTCAAGTACAGAAATCTTTCTTCATTTTCAATCAAAAAACAAACAAAACCACAGAGGAATGCCATCAGTTATGAACACCTGCTTATTGATATCCACTCAATTAAGATTCAGTTGATATTGTCTGAAATTAACATCTTTCATATAAATGACAGCATTTCTTTATTTTCTGGGCTAAAATGCTTCTCTTTTAATTGTGAGGAAATTATGTGTCTGTCCAGTTCTGCCTGGACTGTTACAACTTGTCTCAGAGCAAACTGCCAACTCAAAGCAGGTCCTTATCACATTCATTTCACAGCCACTTGAAAACAGCACTTTAAACTAAATCTAAAAGCAAAGAGGCATCCTTATTTCTAGCCAGATCACAAATATCATTAGAGTCTGGAATTTGCTTTGGGCCAGGTAATGGAACAGCTATTATGCATCACAGAGAACTGATGCTGTATGTTTAAATAAGGCCTATGATAGGTTCTTCCATTAAATCTGATCCTCAGTCAGGCCCATTGTGTTACCCATCAAAAACAGGGTGACTGAATTTATCCCAGTTATTTTAAGTCAAAAGAGGCAGCCGCCACCCTCAAAGGAGCTGAAAAACCAAAGTACACACAAGCACCTAATAAGGGACTAGACACTGAGATGCAGCTCTTTAGTCATACTCTCTATTAGACTCCAGAAACTTGATAAAACAATTATCCATTCATTTGGGTACCATGCTTAATCATCACTGACATGTTCCATGGGTGTGCTTGTAATTATATACTCACTGCTATTTATTCAGTATGTTTATGTCTCATAGTAACCATCAATTAATCCCTTTGAACTAATTTTTAAGTGGAACTTTAATGTAAAGGATGAGTTAAATATGGCTGGGTACACAGACTTGCCCCAAGCTAGCAGAGGTCTGACAGATTATAGTAACATCAAATGTCAGCCTCTCAGCATATGCTTTGATATTTCATTTTGGAGATGCATCTATAAAACATGTAGAGACTTGTGTAGGTCACTAATTTTTCCCTTCATACTTTGTGAGCTAGATTTTTACTCCTGAGGAGGGTCACAGCAGATGTTTGTTCTTATACCTGACAAGGTCCATGTTTTCTTTGCCAGTTGCTGACTCCTGCTTAGTGCAGTGTGGCTACTCAAATCTGAAATGCTGGCAAATAAGAATACTGGTGATGGTTTATTCAACTAATTTAAAAAATGAATGTTCAAACGCTTATTCCATCCAAGATTTCCCTCATGTCTTACCACTACCTACCTCACAGATTTTTATCTTCTTGGTTTTTGCACTGATCTTCCTCTATGCCCTCAGCTATTCCCATAAATTTATTCAATGGCTTTCTCTGTAGACTTTCACTGGAAGCAGCCAACTCTCTTCTGTCTGGCTTTTTGTATTTTTGCAAATCTCATGGGAAACTTTGTTTCAGTATTTTCTGTTCTTTAGACACAATGTTTGCACTTTTCCTTTTAACATCATCATCATCACTGTACTCTGTACCTGCCTTGTGTTAACACCAGGACACTTTTGGCCTCTTTATGTAAAAGACAAAACTGAAGGTCTGCTGACTTCTATATCTAACCTGTTTTCTTCACCTTGCCTTTTTCCATGCCTTCTGTACTTTATCAAGCCACAGTCAGCCACAACACATACACTAGTCTAAAGGTGATCCTATCTACTGTTTACACCATGCTGCATGCTATAAAAAATGATAAAGAGGTTTATCAGTGATAGAAAGCACTTACTGGCAAAGTGTTTCTCAAAATTACCCTTACTTGACATCTGACTGCAGAAAGTTTGGATTGTTTTTACTGCAGTCCAGAATATTGTTCCCGTGTCTGATACTGATTTTGCAAAGTAGCAGGAAATGGTGAGACTATCTCCTGGACTTTTTGCTACTGCTGCACTTACTAAAGCTGACAGCAGTTCTCCAGCTGCCCAACAGAAGACTCAGAAAGCTACCCTTAAATCAAGCATATGGCCCTGCTGGAAGAGAAATGAGAAGGATACTGATGCCCTCTCCTGTGCTACATAAGCTATAGAAATTTATTGCTTATTTTGTCAATTTTCAAGGTTCGGAAAAGCTCCTAAAGGTCATGCACATCTATAATAAAAGTTACTTTGAGGTACATAATGGGAGTACTGACCCAGGTTTTGAGCATGGATAGACCAAGTGCTTTCTGCTAGTGTTACTCTAATAAAAATGTAGTCATCAAGTGTCAACTGACCAGCTAAAAAAAGTAATGTGGAAGAACTGCACAATCACAGGAACTTGCTATGAGCTAGAGGAGCCCACAAAATGGATTCTTATGGTCTAATAACCCATTTCACCAGTGGTATATTTTTGCCCAGCATGGAAAACACACATGCTCAGTTTCAAGCATAAAAATCAGCACATTTGCAGCCTCTGAATGTGGCTCTGCAGGCTGTGGCAGAAGCAATGGCCCAGGCAGTGTTCATCTGTGAAGTGGAAAAGAAGCACTTTGTCCTGAGCAGCTACCACCTGCAGCCCAGGGCAGGACAAGGAGCAAATGTCCTTCCAGGCTTACCCTTACCCTTTTAGCCTACTCAACAAGCCCTTCTTCATCCTCTGAAATACATGCTGTCCTTCCAGACAACACCAAAGTATCATTGGCAAAGATTTGAGCTTTCTCTATGGAAATGTAAATAGAAGACTGACAGACGATGTTTCTGAGAAGGAAGGAAACAGCCATGTAACTATTATATGATTCTGTAAAGATTTGTTGTGAAACTTGATCCCTTTCTTCCCAAATTCCTTCTAGCAAGCACATGCCTGATATCCTGAGTTTTCACAGCATGTCTCATAGTTTAAAACCCCAAGTTTTTAACTCACCTGTAATTAGTTTTATATATCTTTAACATAAACATTAAATTCTATATGTTTAGTTTATAATGTTTCAACATAGTTATACTCAGTGTGCTTTGTATAGACTCTCTGGGTTTAAATATAGCTAAAATATCAAAATGTAGCTCAGATGTATCTATTTCCTGATCATAAATGTGATTAGTAAATATATACTTGCATTTTTCTTACTTATGTATATTTTTATAGAGGGTTTTCTTTTATATATATATAATTCCAATTTTGTCTTTAAATATCACTGAGTAATTAATATCCTGAAAGGGCAGAATTAAGACTGAGCAGTAACCAGTATTATTTTTGTTTTCTAAGACTGTGCTCTGTATGATATCGTTACACTGGAAATGGTCTAGCATATAAATTTTTGCATCTTGCCAGTGAAATCGTGTGTCTATACCAGTTAGTTTAAAGCACATCTCAGAGAACCATGAATTAGCACATTGCCAGAACATTGCCAGGGGGGCAATACATGTTTGGAGGCTGCCTCACTTGTAATAGTATGTACGCTCCTCTGGCAAAAATAGTCACAGGGCAGAGTGAGAAGACATGACCCTCTGTCAGTGTATAAAGTCATCATGGGCAGAAACTTACTGGGTTTATTCACCTTTATCTCATATTATGTAACAAAATAGGTAAACTACAATGTTCTTATATACCCAAAACGATTTGATTGTTTTATCTACCAGTGAGAGAACAGAAAGGAACATTGGTTGCTGTCTTATACAAGAAAGTAATTAATCAAATAGGTCTCAGAAACTACCTATATGAAGAAACTATGAAACATTTTCTTTCACAGGAAAATCACAAATTATAAAAGGTCTAAAAAAGCTGCAGTGGGGTGGGGTGGGCTGCTGCAAGAGTGGCACGACCGCCTCCATTGCCCAGCACGGCTCCGGGCTCCCCTCCTGGCCGCTGCGGGTGGCAAGGGCCCGGCCGGGGGAGGTGCTGGGGGCCGGGCTGGTGCTGCCCTGTCCTCCCGCCCCGGGCCGAGCCGCCTCTCCAGCGCCGGGGGCGGCGGCGGCGGCAGCGGGGCCGATGGTGGCGGCGCGGCAGCAGCGGCGGCGGCGGCGGCGCTGGGGGGTGCTGGTGCTGCTGGCGGCGTACGTGGGATACCTGGCGCTGGGCGCCGTCGTGCTGCAGGCGCTGGAGCGGCCGGCCGAGGTGCAGGCGGCCCATAACCTCCTCCAGCAGCACTGGGAGCTGCTGGGCAACCACACCTGCCTGCAGGGGCCCGCCCTGCAGCGGCTCATCGAGGTGAGCCCGGGCGCGCCGGGAGCTCCGCGCCCGCTGGGGCTGCGGGGCAGCGCTGCCTTCCGCCCGCGGGGGGAGCGGCACCAACCGCGCCTCCAGCCCCAGAGTAACTTTAACAAAGAACCAACAAAAACCAGCAAACTTCTTCCTTGTGTAAGTGTACGCGCGCTCATCCCGAAGGAGCCGCCCGCGGCGTGGGAGGTTTCCGTGGGCAGCCGCCTCGGGCGCGTCGCTCCGTGCCCGGGACGCGCCGGGCTCCGCACCCCGCGCTGCGGCCGCCGGTGCTCCCCGCTGATGGAGAGATGCTCTCGGTCTCCGCCGCCCTCCCACCAGCCGCGGCGTTCGCGGGTTTGGAGCGCCGCCGGATGACCGAAGGCAGGCGGTGGTGGAGTGTCCCGTTACGTGACAATTACCTGCGGTTAATTACAGGTGGTTTAGGTTTGCTCTTGCCCTTCGGAAACTGTGACGTCTTGCAAGCGGTAAATTCTAATGGGAAGGCTTTGTCGTGGTAAATTTAGTTGATGTGTATACTTCTGTCAGACTCTTTCCATCTTCTGCTTGTTTAAAGGGAAAGTCCTTATGTCTCTTAAGTTATCCTTAAAAATGCTTCTGACGATATTTGTAGGATGGTTGCAAAATGTAAAGCAACAACAAATGCAGTTTTACGAAAGTACAGGTGGTTGAATTTTTATGATACAGGTTCGAGCTAAGTGACATAAGTGGGTTCTCTCTTTGCTCGGCTTTTGCCTGAAAAAGAAAAACCTGCAATATTGAAGTGTCTTGAGTACTTACCCAAACCCTTTGATTTCAGTAGGTGCTGATAGTTGAGTATGTACTTCTTGCTTTGAGGCTTTACTCATCTGCCTCAGATAGGTGCTGCCATCACAAAGAAAACCTGGGGTTGTTTTGTTTTGATGAGTTTTTGTTTGTTTGTAAAAGCAGTGTATGACGATGACTGAAACCATAGCAGCTGGTCACTGCAGTTCAAAGGCTCTAAAAGAGACTTGGAACTTGAATATATACTTTTTTCTTTTCTCTTCATCAGAGAGGAAAATACAAAAGCCACCAAATAGGATAATCATGGGTGTTTCAGCAAGGCTCTGGCAGACAAAATTATGCTGATTCCTTATGTCATACTCTCGTCCCTTGGCTGAGTGGTATATTCTTTGTTGGCAGACAGTAGTACAGTGATCATATGCTATAAATTTGGGCCTTTGTAAGCTACTGAAGTACCCACTTTTGTTACTTATGGTGTGTGCTATGCTATCTGCGGAGTTTAAACAGAGAGAAGTGAGAAATAGAGCAGAAAAGATCAGTCTGGCATTTCATAAAGCTGAATCTTAGTTAAGCTTCATTCAGCACTGGTCCATTGTGTAGTGAGCACCTGGTATGACGCTTGCCCAGGGGTTGCAAGCCCTTGGTGAATGATGGTAATGAGGTGCTAGTAATGGAGAGAAGATAATCACAACTAAATAGGTAGAAATGTCATTCTGTCGGTTTGTTTTACTGCAGCATGACCTCTACGTGTTCTTGATACCCCGAGAATAGGAAAACCCCTCAAATCCCTTTAGACCGGAGGTTGTGACAATACGCTGTGTGAATACTTAATTGTGACTGAGCAAGCCCTTGATGGGAAAGTTACAAATAAGCTTTGTTTCATTTTATGCAGTGTCCGCGTGTGCCTTCATGCTCTGAGAAGCCATACTCTGTTTGAATGGCTTTGTGTGTTATTTTGAATAACTTTAATGCTGAGAAATTAATCCTCAAAAATCCACAGAACTGATGCTTGCCTATACTCTTTTCTAATTTCCTAGGCAGCAATCCCTGGCATGCTCTAGGTATGCTCAAAACGAGATGTTTTTGTGTGCAGTAAATTGTTATTGCACATAGTTTATCAGGCAGTGTCATCACTGGCTCTTTTCAGATAAGAAACTTGTCTTCTAGATACACAGCTGATTATTTGCTAATTAAGAAAGACATAAAGCATGTTTGTGAAAACTTAAAGCAGTGTGTGAATTTTAATTGCCTTGACATTACTGGGAACTCCTCATTGTTTTCTTATAGCTCTCAGATTCCAGATAATGCTAAACTCTGTTTGTTTTAAGTGTATATGGGCCAATATGAAATAAAATCCTAGTTTGCTGAGCAATGTACAAATGTAATTTTACAACCTGGTTATCACTTAGTTCCTAGTTACCAGCTGGGAGGGGAAATCCACTGTTCCAACCCTTGTGCAGATGGGGGAGCAACAGAAAGCCCCAGCTTTAAGGAACTAGCAGGAGAGCATGGAGTGAGGATGGTTAGGAGGGAAGCAAAGCAAACAAACCATGCTGCAGTAGCTAGATGAGTGAATTATCATTCAGTAATTTCTATGACTTGGGTCCTTTCCAAGGAAGAAGCACCCTTCTACTTGACAAAGGAGAGGACAGAAGGAGGTGAACATAGCAGACCAACAATAAAAACAACAGTGGAGAAGAATGTGTTAGGAAGCATGTGACATCTGTGGTTGTGGGCCTCTGCTTCTTGTAGCTGGATTTTGTTGGGGCTCTCTTGCCTGGAGGAATTGGCCAGCTCTTCCCCTGCAGGAGCAGTTCCACGTTTCCTGGGTAGTTAAAAGTAGCCCATGTGAATGCTTTACATGGAAGCAGATAAACAATGCATGGTCATGTGTTTATGCACACACAGAGGGCACAATGGAGGCACTGTGGCCACAAGTCTCTACAGTGCATCCAGTGATGTTTACTCGAGGAACGCATAAGTTTGACCTTGTTGACCCATGTAACCCCAGGCTATTGCTCTGCCATTGTATACGCTCTGACTGCACACGTGCTCAGCAGGAGCAAGACTGAGAGCAGGCCATCCCCATGAGCCACTAGGCGGCATGCAAAGAGGGCAATATCTGCCCTTTTGTTATCGTGATGGTGGTGATCTTTACATGCTGGAATTTCTGGGTGTGAGGTCACATCAAAGGAAGCCCTCAGTGGCAAGACTTGCAGAAGATGGCAGCAGATGCCATGATAGGACAGTTGCAGGTGATACACTTTCAGTACAATGAAAAAAAGTAGCTGGACTCAGATGGGGAGAAAAACATGTCCGGGCAAAAATTATGTTGGTTCTAGATTCTGGAAGTGTCCAGAAAGTAGTGAGGCTGCACACAAAGAGGACACTTTGTATATGGGCATATTTCTTGGGGCTGAGACCCTTTCTGTCCTTTTGGGGTTGGGGACACCTAGACATGCTTTGATGTGAATCACTTCTAGTACAAAAAGTGCTTTACTGCATAGTGTGAGTGTATATGTAGCTCTAGTCCAGCTGAGCTGCCCTCCAAATTCACTCCTTTTCCTGCATTATTTTCAATGTTTACAGGCACTCAGCTGCTGTACTTGCCAGTGTCTCTTTGATCAGATGATTGGCTGTAGGGCCAAGCTTGGAACAGCACTTTTTGTGTGTTACCTATTACCATGGCATCCCTTTCATGCTATCCTTCCTTTTTTTTTTTTTTTTTTTTTTTTGATAGAAACCTTTTGTGTTGTATACGTATTTCCCTAGTACAGATGTTTCCTATACTTATTATGTTGTTCTGTTGGTTTTCTATTGTAGATATATAATGCTATTTAAATACAGTTTCTTTCATAAAATGAGAAAATGAAAGCTGAGCTAATTTTTTTTCTTATACCTAGAAAGATGTAAGGTTTAGTGAAAAGGGCCTAATGCTAAAGGGCAGGTTATAAACTAAATGGCTACAGGTGGATCTAGATACTCTTATCTCCAGAGTCAACAGCTAGAGGTACACAGAGAGTTTGAGTAGATGTTTACAAGAGCAATGAGATCCCACGTGACTGAAAGATCCTCATCAATACCTTGGCTTGTACTGACATTGAACCAGCAGAGAATTGTGACAGCTGTCAGGAAATAAAACCCTGCAAACACAGTTTACTAAAATAATCTTGCACTCAAATGATGCAACAGGAAGGGATGAGCATCAGAGATCACCTGCCAGTGGTGAGGGCCTTTAAGGAACAGCACTGACTCCTGGTATTGTGGAGCTGTAATATCTATATGGAACCCAATTTGGTCACATTAGCTTGTCACAGGGTTGATCCTCTGTAATTATTTTTCCCAACTTTGTGCTTATCAAAATGTACTACTGCTTTGCTTAAGCTACAGCCAATTCATTATTCTTCTGACCTGTTGGTTAAAAGAGCTGTAGGTGCCTTACCAAGAACATGTATTCTGTGCTAATAATACCATCTTCTAGCATACAATTGACAGCAGTTGTTGAAGGTAAAATCATTATTCTGTAAGGCAGTAGGCTGGCACTATGTCATCAGACTTCTTGGAAGGTGATGAGAAGACATACTGATGACCTGTTTCTGGTTAGTTGGCTCAGCCCTAGGTCTTCTGGTAGTGTCCAGTACCTAGGTTCAAAAAGAGAAAGGCAAGGGAAAAAGCACAGCAGCCTATTATATCATACCTCTGCCTAGAGAGATAGGTTCTTTTGATATTATCAAATTCCCAGTTACAGCTGGTCAGGCTTGGTGGGAAACAAGGGAGTGTAGCCAGCTGCATTTGAGTGGTGTCTCAATAATTTGCCCTACCAGAAGATTTGAGACCCACAACTAGCAGTGAATAGCTAAAGACTGGGGGTGTCTTCTAAAAGAGAAATGGTAATTGTTGTCAGTTGTTTGAAGATGTGAGTTATTCTTATACATATTGTTTTTCATACTTTATCTTTTTTAATGCAGTTAAAAGAAAAACAACTAGGGAAAGAAATCTTCAGTTTTACAAGGATAATACAATGCAACAGTTCTGTGTTCTGTAAATTATACAGGCAGCTTCTTTGAACTTCTTTCAACAGGCCCTGCCTATTTCTGTTGCAGCCCAGCTGTTGTCATTGGGGTTTGGGAAGTGACTGGAATTCAGCAACATTTTGTGTCATGAATCATGCCACAGGTTCTTCCTTGATATAAAAGCTTAATTTTCAGAAAAAGTACTAGTGGTTTACAGTAGCATTGGTTGCAGCATTGCTGCACTAGGCTACATCTTTTGTTCCTCTCCTGTTGCTAAGTCTAGATGAAATCTAGAAACTGTAGTGCACATCCAGCTGTGAAGTAAAAGTGCTTTTGCTCTCAGGGTTCCTTTGGCATTGAGGAGCTAGTGCCAATTACATTGGCAAACATTGCTGGGGAGATGGGGGAGCAGTTACTTGATCTGCTCTGAGGTTATTCAAGTGGCATAAAATTAAGGAAAAAAAAACCCCAACACTATGAATTCAAAAGAAAACCCAGCTGGGTGTTTTGTTTGTTTGTTTTTTGGTGGGGGTTTTTTGTGCCAGTTCTTTCAGGCAGAATTCATATAAATTTCCTCTCCAGACAAAGACAAGGGATCGGAGCTCACGGCTGGGAGGAAAAGTGGGATTAATAATCTATTTGTCAATTATTTGGAAATGAATTGACCTTTGTCTTTGCAATCTGAGACCAAGGTTAATGTTAACCATTTTCTTCTCATTTACATCTGGTATCCTGTGAGGCATAAATGAATGTTTATATGCCAACATTGCACAGAATTTCCAGTGCACAAAGTTTGTGAGTTGTTTTCTCATTAATCTAAATGGTAGTTTGGTGCCTTTTGAACACCTTATTTTCCTCCTTTATATGTTGCAAAGGTGAGGAAATTGTCTGTAAGGAGGCAAGCCATTTTCAGGAGTTCATGTATGCCCTGGAAAAGTTGATTTCTGTATATGAATATATAAACTTCAACTAAATTTAAGAATAAAGTTTCTTATACCAGTCCATTTTTGCCTTCTTTGAGAACTGCTTTCAAATACACTTAGTAAATACTCCTTTTGCCTTTAAAGGTATCTCAGGATTACTGTCACCTCTGGCCAGAATGCCACAGTTCAGAAGCAGGGGACAACAGCAGTGACAGGAGCCACAGTTTATAAAAAGGTCATTTTTATGACTCTTTCCCTGATGTTTTCCTCCAGAAAAAAAAAAAAAAGTCATGAATTCTTATGGATATATTTGGTAGGGTCATAAGCTTTTGGGGCTTTGCTTTAGTCATTTTCACTTAACTTGCTCATCTTGGGGAGAGCAGGCAGATTAGAATCAGTCTGTTTAATCATTATATAAAGCTTATTTTTTGCTGTAAAGATTATGGGAGGAAAGAGAAGCATAGTGTTCTGAAGAAAGATTGTAAAGAACATAGTGCCTCAGTTTACATATACACATTCATTCATTCTCTACTGCTGACCTTAAATACCTTTTCTGAAAGCTGTATGCTGGTCATATGCTGTTGTGACTCAGTGCAGAGGCAAAAGACTGAATTTTTAGCTGGTGTCAATGAGGTCAGATTAACTAATGGTCCTTCCTTTTGCAGCACTTGGTGATCAGAAGCTGTGCTGCAGCCACAGGCAGGTGGTGGGGGGCCCACGTGTGGTGATAACTGTGGAGGAGAGGAAGTGTAAGCTGAGAAAGCTGGGAGTTGCCCAGAGCTGATAACACAGCAAACATGGTCAATGAGACTTATGGGTATGGCTGAAGGATAGAGTGGCTCTGCAGCAAATACAAAAGAACAAACCTACGTTTTTGGGGGAGGAAGATGCAATACTCAAACGTCAAGTGGAAATAAAAATGTAGTTGTTGGGGCTGGGTTTTGGTGGTTTGTTTTTGTTTTTTTTTGTTTTGGAGTTGGTTTCTTTTAGCTAGACAGTATGAACAGATATTTTGAGTGTAATTCAAAGTCTGTGGTTGAATTTTTGCTAGTATGACTACTGGTTGAATTTTTGCTGGTAATAACTACTTTGGGTTTATTGCTGCAAAGCTGAGTAGAACTGGTAAAACTCCAGTATAGGTGAGTCTTGCATTATCAGTCATCTGTAGAGGTGCAGCCCCAGAGCTGTGAAGGGTTAAAATTCAGGCTGTAGGAGTGGTTTAATTTTTTTAGTTTCTTTTTTTGACTCTGATAAGGAAGCTGTGGTAACATTGTGTTTGGGTGTTCCTGCAGAAAGAACCAGCAACTGATAGGAAAGGACAGGGAAGGAAAGGAGTATTGCCATCCTAAAATAAGTGTGATAAGGGAGTCAACAGAAATCCACAGCTTCCTCACAGGGTTACCCCTTAGCTTGAATTCAAGCAGGGAGTTCCTTGCAGAAATATGCACAAAGCAGGCTTTTGTACTGGGATGTCATCTAACATAGAGCTTGTATTTGCAAGCATGAGTTTATTCCATTTCTAACTGAAACTTCTGAGCTTATACTTGAGAAAGGTGGAGCTGGAAGCTCAAGTTGACTCTTCTGAGGCATTTTTTTCTAACAAAGGTAACAGGATAGGCATCTACATTTTAAATAAACCTCTTTGAGTGGACGTCATGCTGGTGTTCTAATCACCAGCTATGGCAATATTAAGGAGCACCAAGCAAAGCCTACTTGATGAGAAAATGCAGCAGCCTGCAAATGAAGTTTCATTGGCCCATGAAGGTCTAAGAATATAAAATCTCAATTTATAAATCCTGTAGGAGTTACAATAATTCCCACAAAACTTTTATCTGTAGTTTAAAGTTATGTAAGTACTGTCAGCTAAAGATGCAGTAGTCACTGCAAACTTTAAATTATTACCACTTTAGAGAGGGGGAAGTAAGTGCAGAGAAGTGAAACAATGGTTTTATGTTGTACAGCTTGTCTGTCAGTAGAAACCAAAGAACCACTGCATTCTGGTTTTTCCTAGTATTTTACCCACCCACCTGTTTCCTTTCTGCTTTCTGAATTGCACATGACCTTTAAAGTTTCCAAAATATCAAGCCCAAGCTCTGCAACTTCAGTATTTTTTGTGTTGTTGTGGTATCGACTGAGGTGTTAGGTTAGACAGATAACTGCTTTTGAACACTGGATTTAAGATGCTGCTTCTACTAGTGCCTTTTAATGCATTAGGTTTTGAGGCAAACACTGTACAAATCTCCTAGTCCTCTATCCTAATCAGTGTACAAATCAGCCTAATTAAGAGAAAAAGGAAAACCCCTAGGATTTCACCTCAAAGCAATCATAAAGTAAAACAAAAGTTTTGGGTCTCAAAAAGGCTGGCTAAGGAAACTAAGCACTTATGCAACATTTGTGATTCACTTTCTTTTCCCCTGATCCCACAGGCTAAAATATACTTCAAATTTACTTGAAAATCCATAGCAGAGACATATCAACACCTCTTCAATGGAAAAAGCAGGGAGAATTCGGCTGTTCTGCTAGAGTGTTTATCAGCTGGGTTTTTTCCTGTGTCCTCTCTAAAATTATAATCCATTTTTAATTTTTCTATGAAGAAGAGCTATAGCCTAAAGTCTAAAGAACAAGAGCAAAAGTCTAAAGGAATATAGTAAATTAGGGAGAATATTCACTGGTATCTCCCTGAATGCTCGGTCAGCATTCAGGAGTTTGCAATCCAATGACTTCCTGCGCCAGAAGTAATTTCTGTGCATTAATAGCCAGCAATGGATTTCTCTTTCATGAATCTGCCCCCATGGGCACATCTGCAGGAAGGCAAGCTCCATTAGTTCTACAATTCTCAGAAGAGTCAATCTTTAGTTTTCTGTCATCATTGTTGCTATGTCAAAGGTTGATTCTAGACAGTATAATAAAACATTTTTTACTTTAGGAAAACAAAGACTGTATCCTTATCTCCAACCACTGTGAATCTTCCCTTTTAAGGGTGGTAATAGGTAGCTCTTTCTTCCTAACAGTAATGAGCTTGACATTTTTTCTGGGAGTGTTGTTTTATTTAAGTGGCTTTGATTTGCATGAATATTCAGTGCTCCCCATTGGGCTGGCTTCAACAGGTGGGTGGGCCTAGTGGTTAATGATGTTCTCTGGTTATTTGATCACAAGATGTAACAAATAAATGCTCAGAGACTTCTTGCTGAAAGGGTTTGGAGACCTCAGCAAGCGCACCAAATGCCTCACAAAGTACCAGGAACAGAAAACAGCTGGCATGCTGCAAGCTCAGGGCTCGCTCTTTGCCAGTGAGTCACGGTTCCGTGGTACTTCCTTCCCACTGACAGCAGTGCAGGTCACTGTGCATTTAGGGCAGGTGCTGTGCCCCGTCTTCAGAGCCTCAAGACACATCCTGCGCTTCCTGGCAGTAGCATCACTGCCTGGGGAAGGTCTACAGTGACCCTGGGATTCTGAGTTGTTACGAGTCACTGCAAAGCTGGCTCACAACTGCTCAGCCTCTTGCTTCTAATCCAAGCAAAACAGAAGTGCTGCAAAAATGTGAAATTAAACATTTAATGACTTGGTTACTGCTGCTTGCTTCTCACGTGATGTCTTTTGCAGGCTCTTTGTTTCTCTTTTCTGCATGAAGGTTTTTCCATTTCTATGGGCCCATTGAGCTGCAGGTCCTTGCAATCCTCTCTGGTTCTTAAGTGTTTTTGGCTTTAAAAACTTAATGTTGAGTGTAGTATTATCTAATGCTGAGCTTGTATCAGCAAGACATCAGGCAGGAGAATGGACAACGAATATGCCGCATGTTTGAGTTTTTCAAGTATCCCTGATCCAGCTGATAACAAGTTATCCAAGAACTGGACTGTTGCTGTTCCAGCAGGTATATATGTGTTCAAGACTAACAACTGCAGAGATCACAGTTTACAGAAGGAAATTTGGAATAAAATATCAAGCTTTTTATTTCAAATTTCACTACTGGTTTCTGGGAGGGGGAGAAAGTAGGTCATCTGTATAATTTTCCAGCGTCTCTCTTGCCATTTAACTTACTTTGGGAGTTATTTTATGTTCATGCACACTGATTCCTGTCTAGGCCATTGTCTGCAGAGTTTCTTACACTTCTTAAACCAAAGGTCAAATATTGTCAGCCTACACCCCGTGTAACCTGACAAACTTCAATGCAGACACCAGACCTGGAAGAAGAACAATGAGTGGGGGAATTACACACAATTGTTCAAAACAAATCCTTCTGAAGGCTTTTGAGGCAACCTTTTCTCTCTCTTTTGTTTTTTTTATTTTGGTTTTTTTTTCCAGGGGTAGTTGCATGGAAAAGGGAAACAGGGCTTGGTTCTTTTATGTCACTAATGCTATATACAAAAGCTTTTTTTTTGAGTTGCCCCACTCAACATTACAGCAACAAATCACAGAAGGAAGCAAAATGCAATAAAACATGTGTGGTCCTTAGCCATTCTCAGAGCACAGGCTCTCTGCTCTGTCTCATAATTTAGATTTTAATAGATTATAGTATGACTCTGAGGGGTTTAAGTTGCCTTCAGTTATGAGTAAATCAAGATATTGCTGAGAATGCATTATCAAACAGTGTTTATTGCTTAGAAAAATGTGTTGATTTCTGAGCTGCTCCTTCATCTTAGTGTGAGAATTAGTAGCCACAGAGAAAAGAGAGGATAATCCTTTTAGTTAAGCTGCTGCTTGGGACCCTGGAGACAGTTTTTAATTCACAGCCTTGTATAATATATAAATAATGTAAATTATGTAGAGCACGTTACATCAGTAAAATGGGGCAAAGCTTCCTCACTTTGCAGGTTTGATGTTCCAGTTTGTTTGGTGGATGTATAAACTACAATTCCTTTGCAAAACCAAAACCTGATCAAAATCTGAGTGTGATTCCTTTTATTATCTGTGGTGAAAGTTTTATCAGCAGTCTTTTTTGTTAGGATGGGGACAATACTATTTAGTATCTGCATGTCTTTTTCAGAGATGATGAATTTTATGTGTTCTTGGTTATACTTTGCATTCAAAGATAATTTACTGTGAAGTGTGAAATGTTTAGTGTTCATGCTGTGAATAATGCTGTTTTGGACACAACTACCATTGATTTTGTTGGCATGGGAAGGTATAGTCAGATGTGGGCACTGTTAAGACATCTCATATCTTATTTTGTCATAACTCTGCGCACTTCAGCTAGTGACTTCTAAGTCTTTCCCAGGAGGATTGAACAGAATTGGGCATAATGCTAATCTGATGTGTTCGTTCCCATTTGTAGTCCCAATGTGGGGACATATTGGCCAACCTGAGTAGTCTCAGTCTCCTATAACACACCAGATGCATTCCTCTCCAGTCCAGGGGGCTTCCCTGCAAGGGATCTGTGTCATTTACACATGCAGGTATATTTGTTCCTCTGGGACTTCTGCCATTGGAATATCCCATCTGGAAGCATTTCATTTTCCTAATGAATATGTCATAAGGCAGTCTTAATTATTGTCTGTCTAGGCCTTCTCTAGTTAGATCTTACCCTCCAATCTCTTCCACATTTATCTATATAATCTACCATGTGCATGTGCAACTTTATTGTATTGCTGTAGGTGCCCTTTTCTTAGAAGCAATATGCTGGCTTTGGCTTTTCTGACCTTGCAGCCCTTTGGTCTCTAAGGCACAAGAGATCCTCTACTAAAAGGGAAACAACAGAATCAGAAGTGGTTGTAGTTTGGGATTTTACCAGCCAGACGTGGAAATGCCAGTCACATGAACTTGCCTTAAAGGGGTTTGTGGGATCTCATGTTATTGTCTCTTTGCAGGGTATCATCCAAGCCTACAAGAGTGGCATAACCCTCCAGGGAAACACCACTAGCCTGGGCAGGTGGGACTACAGTGGGTCTTTCTTCTTCTCCATATCTGCAATAACAACCATAGGTAAGAGTTCCCTGCTTACAGGGCCGCCTCATAGGTGGGAAAAGAGTGGGAATGAGGGCCTGTACTCAGATGCTGCTCCAGCACTGTGTGGGTCCCTGGAGCTTGCAGTAGGGAAGCACCCATGACCCCAGCCCTAGGAGTGCTTTGTCAGTGCCTTGTCAGTGATCTCTAACTGATCAGACACAGGCATAATTAGCTCAGGACATATTCCTGCTAAGTTACATGGCTTCTGGGGCCTGAACATCATGGTGCTGCACTGCCTGGACTTTCCCAAGTCTTGTGCCACTCTGAGAGGTCTGAAGTGAATTGTGCATTGAAAGGGCTTTTACTATCACAAGGACAGGAATGATTTTGGAAAACTTTTTATGCTGGCTATTGCATCTCCAGAGACTGTATTTATGAATTATTCCTCCTTATTGCTGCCTGTATTAGATGAGGACCTGCTCGTTCAAGTGGAAGTTAAATAACTGGATAAACATCACAATTCAGTTGACTCAGGTTTCAGCAAATGGGTAATGCAAAGCCACGAAGAAATGGTGGAAATCAGTAGGGGGAGGGAAAGTGGAAAAAATAAAATGTACTGGGTACAGAGCTAGTTAAGGCAGATGCTGTTAATTATTGTCAGTTTGTGTCCCCTGTCCCCAAAACCATTAATAACTTGCCCTGATGTCTTTTTCTTATGGTGTGACCCAGTATTAAAAAAATCATGGAGGGGAGAGCATGTGGAGAGATGGTTATTGAGTATCAAAAATCCCTCATGGGTTTCTTGATTTGTCAGCTGTCTTGGATTTTAAGAACATTTTTAAATCAAGATTTTTCTTTTTGTACCCAAATGGAACCTTCTTTTGATTTCTGATTGTTTTTGAAGATGCATTGGCTCCAGAACACTGAGCCCCCAGGCATGAGCTCAAAGAGAGGGTTTGTGGGTTTTCTGTGGGGGTGGAGGCGAGTGGGTGGTGGTGTGTCATCTTGCTGTGACTCAGTACTTCTTTCTGCCCTGCTCCTTTGCACATTGTTCTGGTTGGGAACACACTTACAGTGTGCTGCACTGCCAGGCAAGGGTTGCACCAGATGATGGCAGTGGAGGCTCATCAGACAGGATTGCTCAGGCTGTGGGTTTCCAGCAGAGCCTGGTCAGTTCCTTCCCGCCTTTGGTACAAAGCAGCATCTGCTCAGAGCTGCTTTGCGTGCCTCAGTAGTGAATCCTGATGAGTTCCTAAGCCATCAGAGTGACTGTTTCACCATGGCCAATTTAAGTTAATGATATTCAGGAAGAATCAAATTTATCATGTTAAAATATAAGGGGATGTTGGCAGAGACCTAGACTAAGCATTTCTGCTCTTCTATACTAAGAGTAGCTGCTAAACTACTCTTCCCACCCCAACCCCCTGCCCCCACTCCCCTCTTTTTGTAACTCCTTGCCCTGATGGCTGTAGGGGAGGAGGACAGGACAGGGCATGACACAACTGAGTTGGTAACAGAGGCAATTGGAAATTGAAAAGAACCACATCTTGCAGCTCTTTATCTCATGATTTTAAAGCTGATGCTATGACTCTAGAGACTTGTTAATGATTTTCAATTGCAGATATGAGAATGCCATACGAACCACTTCTATGCAGAAAACTTCAGAGGACTGGACCCTTCACTCTGCTTTTTCAAGTAAAATTGTTAGTTGCATGCAAATTAGTGTCATAACACTGTTGATATGTTGTAGAAGAGAAAACTACAAATGGTTTCACAGAGCCCTACCTGAGTCTGTTATCATAATCTCTCTTTATGCAAATTCTTGAGGTAGTTGAGGGGTTCAGCCTCAATGAGGATACCACAGTGTGACTGGGAAGGATAATTGATTATGTCAAGAAAAGAGACAAACTTCTTTCCAAAGAACTCAATGAAGTTCAAAGGGGTGAGTCACAATAGGAAACTTCATGTGTAAGGTGTGGCAATGAGATAAATGACAATTGAGAAGGCTTCTGGAGATTTTGTAGAGGTTTTAGTGTTCTTACATGGCAAGGAAGGGTTTATCTCAGGCTGTGATTATGGAGCCAATGAAAGCAGGTCCATCTGCACAAGATTAGCCTATAGGACTTAAAACCCAAGGCATTCTGGCAAATGAGTTCAGGAAGGGTAGAGTTAAGATGATAATGCAGAAGAAAGAGTCTCAGGAATTTAGGAGTACTATATAAAGATTTGAAGAATATGGATGACCTCTCTTCCATGTGTTCTAGCTGCTGCAAGTCCTTTGGCCTGTTTGTCTCTTCCACATTTTTTCTTTGTAATTAATGCTATCTATGCCTTGGTGGCTTCTTATGCAAAATAACAACTTTGTGACTCTTGTCCTGTTCTCAAACAGCACTGCCAAAACCACTATCACTTTTACCTTAATCGCTTTCCTTTGAGATGCTCTTTCTGTTCTGCCAGCTTCTGTGTTCTACTTTAGGTGCTTTAACCCCCCCTCAGAAGGCTAGGTCCATTTCTCAAGTCCTTACCCCAGAACACTTTCTCACTGGGATACAGGAGGGGATAACTTCTTTCCCCATTAACACCAGCTGAGGGGTATTAGCTTCTTTCCCCATTTACAAGGTTTAAATCCCCGTGTCTCCTGTTGCAGCATCTTCTGCACTGTATCCTTCTTCCAGTTAAATGAGAGCCTCATCTATTTTCACTACTAGTGATTAGAAGCAGCATGTGAACTTCGCTTAAAACAAAGCACATTCTGACCTGCAGGCTGGACATAGTTGGTGCCTCAATTGCACATGTTTAAAGAACAGATATGGATGAACTAAGATCTCTTGTTTAAAGAAGTCCCCCAAATCATGAGATTGCCTCATGGCCAATCTCATTATTTGAATGGAACTGCATTTATAACTTTGGGATGGGCAGCCCTGGCCACCTGCTGATTCTTTCACCCCCCCTTCTCTACTTTCCTCGTTGCTGTCCTTGACATATCATATCATGCCAGATTTTATGTTATCTCATTTTCTGCAGATTTTTCCATAGGAACCCTTTCTCCAATGCCTTGAGGGGTCATCCTCAGAGTTCCTGTAGAGCTGTAGTAGTAGTAAACATGATTAAAGAAAGAAAAGCTGACTTGCTGCTGGGTTTATCTCTCGGACTTCTTTATCCCTTGCCGACACAAAGTCTCTCCTTTCTGTGTTTACTCTCCTCCTACTTAGTTTGGACTAACAGGACAGAGGTCAAAGCAAGTTCAGAGTGGGGCACAAGATCAAAGTTCCTGAAGTCAAACGACCACAGGGTGGTGTAATTTCAGACAAGGTGCTAGGGAAAGGCTCTTTCTGTAGTCAGTGATGAGGCTGAGCCTAAGAGTAGAAGGAGTATTGTCCTCTGTAGCCTGAATGTCCCACCTAATATAGAGTGGATGGATGCCATTGCCTAGTGCTGTATTGCCATTTTCTGATAGCACAACCACCAGAATTCAGTTGTGTGAATTTCAAGGGCTCTTTTTTAGATATAAAATGGGACAAGTAAACCATCTCACCATGAAGAGGGGAAGTTCCTGTTTTTTCCTTCTCTAGTTAGCACAGCACATAGCTCCTAAAAGCAGTATCCC
Source organism: Ammospiza caudacuta (assembly GCF_027887145.1). Taxonomy (NCBI): domain Eukaryota; kingdom Metazoa; phylum Chordata; class Aves; order Passeriformes; family Passerellidae; genus Ammospiza; species Ammospiza caudacuta. The sequence continues at coordinate 33,468,833 of NC_080595.1, forward strand.
AAAGGACTGGGAGATAACAACAGAGGCACGGATCAGGCTATTCAGTGAGTGATGGTATTAACCACCCTGTTACAGACATTTAGTAGTTGCCCCAGAGGATTCCAGTGCAGGGAATAAAACAATAGCAAGTTCAGGGCTGTGAAATTCTGGTAGGGTAAAGCTTTGGGCAGCAAGAGTTTTGTGAAAACTCTGGCCTTCTGCAGTGCTGCCCAGTGTCTGGTGGAGTTCCTGAAAAATGGTCAGGTTCCTCCCATTGCTGGCTGACAGTCTGTTGGAGAATTCAGTTAAACTAACTTCATGTCTCAAAGTGGTTACTTGGGACGACTTTCATATTTGAATCCTTTGTGAACCTCAGGATCCTCTTGCGTAGGGGAGTTCTCAGCTGAAAATCTGCCACTGTTGATGTGTTGATCTTTTCCCTGCCCTGTGGCAGCTGGCAGAGCTTCTCTATAGGCTTGGCCGCTCAGGATGTGGCACAGTGGTCCATGGGAGGTCACTGTGGGTCTGGGGACAGCCACTCACAGCAGCATCCTCTGAGCTATCTCTTGAGCATTGGAAATGGGATCTGCTTTCCTGACTGCATACTATCTCACCCAGCTGAGCCTAAGCCCACTGTACAGCTTTCAGTGTATGCACAGCATGAGTCAAAGACTGCAGTACTCATCTGAAGCATATTTTCACTCATTGGAGGAGTGTGCAACCAAATTTTGTTCTCATCTGGAACTTCATAGGGCTAAAACTCTTAATAACTTCCCTGGTTCAACCTGCCAGGGTCCCAACAAGCTTCCCCATATGAGACACAGTTCCTGAGATTCTGCCACCATTAGCTTTAAAATCAAATTCTTAACATTTTTTGTTTGTTCTAACCATAAAACTGAGAAGCCAATGCCAGCAGTGTGGCTGCTTGGGGATTGTGTCCCGTTTCTGTCCCACATGTACAGGCTCCATGTCTGTAGCATCCTCCCTGGATGGATGAATTGGGAATACCTGACTTCCCATGCCAGCTGTCCTCAGCTGTGTGCAGCTGATAAGTGTTCTTGAACTTAGTGCAGACTTGGTGGATACAATGTGAAATCTCACAAGAAGGTTGAGAAGCCAGCATGTTAATATGTTTTATATAGTTATGGAGACATTCAAGGCAGGAGGCAGAATAGGAACCCCTGACCTGCTGATCTTCAGGTGAATGTAGGTGGTACCAAATGAGCTCTGAAAATCCTAATGCTTGTAAGATCATAAGATAATTCAGGCTTCCTGGTACCTGAGGAGATCTCCAGTGCAACTGTCTGTTAAAGCAGCCAGCTATGAGGTCAGAGCAGGCTAGTGAGTGCTTTGTCAGGGTCACCTTCCAGCTAAGCTGGGGCCATGCTCACATTTTAAGGAACCAGACAAACATTACCATAAGGCTGTGTGAGTGATCAGAAGGTGTGTTTGTGGTTGTTCCACTTTGAAGTACCCAAAGATGTCTTTTCCATCTAAAGTGAATTTTCTTTGTTTTTTTTTCCTTCAATGAAACATTTGAATTTTTCATGGAAAAAACCTTTCATTTCTGCTGGATTAAAACATCCAGATCACTTGTAAAGACCACAAGGGAAAGAAATTTTAGATTTCCTGAAAAGTGTTAGAGGAGGAGCTAGTGGTGGGAGGAGCTGGATGGTTTAAGGATTTAATTTCCTTCAGCACCTGGGAAAATAGGAATATGGCTCACTGAGTATCACCCCAACTGCCAAGCAAGAAGTTTTACTGAGTATTTAAATGTGTAGTGAAAAATAAAATAATTCTGGCATTGGCACCCCTCAGTGAACTGCACAGTGGATACCTGGCCCCCATCTTAGATGAATTCCTGATTATTCAAAGCAAAATATTGTCAACAAGAGCAATATGTAAATTTTGGATTAGACCCATGTCTGTAGGAAATGATGGCTTGTATACTTTCAGGTAGGAGAAAAGATGTAATAAAACAAGAAGTGTTGCTTCTCTAACCATAGCTTTATCAGTGGTTTTAGCCCTCAAACACATTTTTTTGGGAGATTTGGTTTAATGCTAACCCTGGATTGTTCTGCAGATGAAATTTTTTTTTTTTCAGATGTTTTTCAACCTATGATAGACACGTATTGTTCTAAGCACTTTTTGATGAAAATGCTCTTATATCTGGACAGTGAGAACAAATCTTTCATTGTGGGTAGCAGGAAGTTGCAGCTGCCTCAGTTAACTGAGGGCACTGCAAGTACTGTCTTGTGAATGAAAAGATCTTTCACTAATAAGTCTTATCTTCTTAAGAAGTCTACAGAGATTCTGAATCCCTCATGGGCAGGAATGTAATGGGAAAGTAGGGGAAAAAATCCTGAATTACTTAATACATGTAACAAAAGCACATGAGTTAAAGCACATGGCTGTGAGCATTTAGAAATAAAACCATTCTTGTTTCCTCCAAAGAAGCTTAACTTACATTACACCTTATTTTAAAACAAGAGGAGCTATACATGCACTTAATCCAGCTGCTTCAGTGGAAACACACATTTTGTCTTTGCAGATTTTAGTGATCATTTCTCAGTGTCTCTTTGCTCAGACATGCACCTGTGACATCCCAGCAGCAGGCTCATGAGGGATGTGACAACTGGCAGTGCAGTCTAATTTCTGAATCTCGTTCAGATCTTCTAATATCTAGCTCACAATGATTTAAGACACCAGCTAATACTGAAGAGAGGAAGTCCCATTTTCCCATTCCTGCTTAAGTTTTATAACAGTTAAGGTTTATATACAATTAGGTTGGCATTTCTTTGTCTAGTGCAAGAACAAGTGGATGTAACCAGACAGGAGTAAATTTCTGGCCATTTTGCATGATCTAAAGTCTCCTGTGCTATTTGATTATACTTCATATCCTACATAAAAGCTGGTGGGACATGGTTTTTTTGGCATGTGTACCGCAACTGTGTACCAAGTCTTCAGAAAATTGTCTCAATTTGCTGAATCCAAGGGAGGAGGGACCAGAGAAATCAAATGCAAAGCATGTCTGGTGTTTGGAGGGCTGAGTTTACTGTGCACATTAGACCTTCCTACATCATTCAATTTGCCATTCTAAATTAATTGTAACATAGAAGTTAAGTTTAGGTGCCATCCAGCACTATGTGGCATCCCCACAATTCTGAATGCTGCTGTGCTTCGCACAGTGGCCAGAGAACATGGGCCTTTCTTATTTTATGTTTTTTTGCAGAGAAACTTAAAAATCTGTGGTTAAAAGAACTGCCCAAGACATTCCAGAGTCTTTCAAAACTTGATATAGAAGGAAAAGAAAGGGGAAGGGCTGGGGGAAACCACCTTGGGAATAACTGACCATAAATGATTGTGACTCATCTTCAGCCTCCAGCCCTACAGTAAATGCCCCCCAGCACTTTCTCCAGGGCCAGGTCAGGCCACAAAACACCCTAATCCCATAAGAGAAAAATTGGAACTAATCCACAGAAATGTCACAGCCAGTATGAAATGCATCACACCAGACACATCTTTCTATAATTCACTTAGAAGGGGTCATCTACCAGATGTTCTTGCCTACATGTCTCATTTACCACACTTGTTAGTCTAGAAATGGTGAAAGATGGCAGAAATTAGCAATCATTGAGGAAAAGTGCATTAGCATTGCTAAGAAGGAGTAGCACTGGCATGAAGTCTTAATTTAGCCACTTTTTTTGGACTGTACTTCAAAACATCTAGTTACATAAGTGCACCCATTCTTTCTGGGGGATGCTCTCCCCCTTCCCAGAGACAGGCTCCTGGGGCTCCATTGGAGGTGGATTGTGTGCCTAAAATTATTGAAGGGGATGTCCTCTGTGTAATCAAATTTGGGATTTGTGGGGGTGCATTCTTAGGAATAGTTTGCCCCCAGACCATTTTCTGGGTGTAGTTTGCTGACAGTCATGCACAACTAACTGCAGAGTTGGCCATGGTGAGAGATTTTTGTTAGCAAAAACTTGGCCTGTGTAGATATCCCCAGCTCATAGCTGCACACATTTCTACATTGTTGGTCAGTGGCTTATTGCATCTGGCATGTGACAGAGGTTAGTGAAGAAATGGGACTCTGGAGTTAACCACAGATGTTTGCACTCTCACTTATCTGGGATACAGAGCCCAGCCCTGGGGCCTCTCCCTGCTGGGCACTGCTCACTTGCCCTGAGGCTACAGCACCCTGAGGCAGGGTAGCAAGGCAGCAGTGCAGGGAGCACCTCTGTGCTTGCTGTGCCCCTGGCTGGGCGGTGCTGGCAGGGGATAGCGTTATTTGTGGTGAAAAGATAATCTCCTCTGTGCACATACAACAATCTCTAATGAGCAGAGGTGATTTTGGAATGTAGTCAAGGCCATAGGTCTCTGACTGGCTAATGCAGTGTTGAAATGCTTGTGGTTTGCTAGTTCTCTGTCTTTGAAAGCATCCTGTGAAGTATACCCTAGTTAAATCTTTCTTGTGGCAGAAGACACTGGAAATTACAAGTGCAAGTCTGCAAATTCATGGGGCATTTTAAAAAGAACCTATGTGGAATGAAAACAAATGATTTTGAAGCCAGAACAATCTGGGGATACAAGCAAGGCTGTGATTGCAAGGCAGGACCTTTTATTTGATCACTTCCTATGATTAGAAGAAAGAGGAAAAATTTAAAACTCCTTTTTCTGTAGGTCAGAAATTGAAGTATTTTACATAGGTTAAATGTAATTTCTCTGGATATATTGACTCTAGACAATAATTTTGACAATTTAAGATGTATTTGGTACTTGTGGTGCAAAAGAATACACGCCAAGAGGCACTGTTAAGTTCACTAGTCCTGTGGGACAAAGGTAGAAAAGGGTGGTTGTTATAATTAAAACACTATTGTTGTGATTCAGAGACCATCTGACAGCGATGCAGGATCATGTACCAGTAAAGCCCATGCCAACAATGCTTACAGAAATTGAACTAAACGGAAGGTTTGCATTTACGTCAGATCCCAGCCAGGGCAGTGGGCAGGGGAGAGGAAATTGACTGGTAAATGGAAAAGGAACTAAGCAAAATTGGCAGCAAAAGAAATGTTATTTTCTAGCCCACGAGAGGATATGACAAACAATGGATGTAACTTACAGTTATTTATAAAAAAGGTCCTTTTGGAGCAGTGACCTTCTCACCTAACTTCTGTGGGTGATGGAGGTTCACCCCTCCAGGGGGAAGGGTGTAAGCAGAGACTATTTTAGATTTAAGGCTTCATTAAAGCATTTCATCAAATCCCTTGTCTAGGCTATGGGAACCTGAGCCCCAGCACTGCAGTTGGTCGAATCTTCAGCATCGTGTTTGCACTTTTTGGGATCCCCTTGAACCTTGTACTCCTGAATGAAATTGGGCACCTGATGCTGCTTGGAGTTCAGCATTGTGCCTCTCGCCTAGAGGAGGTGTTTCACTGGCAGGTAAGCAGTATGGGCCAGCATACCTTAAACTAAAAAAAGACATTGTCTGGTATTTGAGATCCTATGACTAACAAGGAGAGCCTGGCTGACTATTTGACCAAAAAGGCAATAATACTCAGGAATAACTGGAAGCAAATAAATTTAGTCTATGACAGCCCTACGAGGTGTCAGATAAGGTTGTTTATTAATTGAGGGAAATTCTGTGATGAATGACTTCCCCTACAGCAACAGAAGTGATAAAGCATGTGAGCAATGCACAGTCCTAGACTATCTAGTCTGTTTGTCATCAGTTTTAGTTAGAATTGCATAAGTTACATGGGAGCATTTGTGGAACAGGCTTTAAACTGGCATGAATTCAGGACTTATGAAGGTGATGCCCAATTTGTGTTGGCTCAGTGTCAATGTTTAACCTCAGCTGACATCTAAGCACCATGCAGTTGCTCACCCCTTCCCAGGGGTCTGGTGAAGAGAATCCAGAAGAGTAAAAAATTCATGGGTTGAGGTAAAGGCAGTTTAATAAGTAAAGCAAAAGTTGTGCACACAAGCAAAACAAAAAAAGGAATTTGTTCACCACTTTCCATCAGCAGGCAGGTGTTCAGCCATTCCCAGGAAAGCAGGACTCCATCGTGCATAACACTTACTTGGGAAGACAAACTCCATCACTCTGAACAGTCCCTGCTTCCTTCTTCCCCTAGCTCTATATGCTGAACATGGTGCTGTATGGTGTGGAATATCCCTTTGGTCACTTGGGCTCAGCTGTCCTGGCTGTGTTCCCTCCCAAATTCCCGTGTACCCCCAGCCCACTCAGTGGAGGGGAGGGATGAGAGGCAGAGAAAGCCTTCACACTGTGCAGGGCACAACTCAGCAACAATAAGAACATTCTGTATTACCAACAGTGTTTTCAACAAAAAGTTAAAGCACAACCTCCTACTAACTGCTCTGAAGAAAATAACCATCCCAGCTGAAGCCAGCACACATGCAGGACAGACACACCATTTGTTATAGTGGAATTCAATGAATGTTTGGATGTTTTTGTGGAGTCCATCATCATATCATCATCATGTCTAACTGGAAAACAAGTTGGACTTTCCCTGCTTCCCTTCTTATGACAATCTTTTTTTTTTTTTCCTTCCTCTTTTACCAGAATAAAGCTTCCTTCCTGATGAAGACCTGTGCACTGGTAACTGGCTTGTTATTGTTCCTCCTGCTACCTCCCTTGTTATTCTCTGACAAAGAAGGTTGGTCTTATGAAGAAGGTTTCTACTATTCCTTCATTACCCTCAGCACTATAGGGTTTGGAGACTATGTGATTGGTGAGTAGTTCACATTTCATTGCTGTCACCTACTAAGCAGCAAATCCATGGCACACAAAGTTCCCCACATGGCAGTTTGGCACCTGTAGCAATCCCCAGACCTGATGATCAGTATGTTGTGGTGTGCATTTGGCAGGTGGGAAAAGACATAATTTCTGCCATAGCAATGCCACCTGAGGAAGAACAAAGGCATTGTTTCCCAGTCAGTAAGTGGCACTGAAGTGGCCTGTCCCTTGAATGTCTGCACCACCAGGCAGGAGTGCCATGGTTCAATCACAGTGGTTGCTGAGGGCACACTTATCACACTCCAGTGCCACTCTGCCTCTTCATTAACAGACACTGACTGTTTCTTCTGTCAAAACCCTAGGTGATTACTTTCTAAAAGGCAACTTAAATCACTTAGGTATAGGCTGTCAGGCACTAGGCACTACTTAGCTTTGGATGCCAGAAACCCTTTGCCAGAGGAAATGGGATTGGATCCACACCCACTGCATTTGCTGAAACACAGGACACGCCTCTTTGATAAAGACTTTCTCATTAAAAACAAATTGATTATAGAAACACATGCACTCTTGAATTCCTGAGAGACAGATTTGCTATTCCTATTACAGATTTGCTATTTTCTTTTCTTCATAGCACTCCCTTGATGCTTAGACAATTTAGTGGCATTACCTTAGGAGTTGTCTGTAATGCATCAAAGTTATGATTAGAGCTTGTCTAGGCACACATAAATAAGTTAGGAATAAAGTTAGCTTGGGTAAGGGTAGCCAGATGGAGCTTGACAAAAGCTGGGTCAGCTCAGCATTTTCCTATACTGATTTTACATGCTGAACTCTGCTACAATAGCTTTACTTCTCTTAGTTTCTGGTAATACATTTGGTATTCCTTCACCTGTGTAGTACCTTTGTAACTGGAATACTGCCATAGAGGCACTAGGTTTGTATGAGAATAATTGAATGTCAGTTGTGGTGTAGAGAGGCTAAACAATTCTGCCTTACAATTCTGTATGAGTGGTTTATGCCTCAAAAATGAGGTTCAAGTGACCTTCACACTGTTTCCTCACTAGTGTGATACAGAGCTGGGAGGAATAAATGACCTGTGGGGAAGCATCTCTGCAGAAAAGGATCTGGCAGTCCTGATGGGCACCAAGCTGTCCATGATCCTGCAGAGAGTGCCTCTGTGGCCATGAAGGCTGGTGATAATTTCAAATTGTCTTCCAAGGTTTGGTTGTTCTTAGAGGCTTTGGGACTGCTCAGGCCTCTTTTCTCCTGCTCTCAGAGACTCTTGCTTATATCTGGTTTAACAAGATACGTATAGTGGTGCATAACACCTGCTTACCTCTCTGCCTGCAGGGACCTCTGTTACATGCTAATAGAGTATTGTGGTGCTGAGTGATAAGCAGAGAAACTAAACTATGCTTGAATGCAAATAATTTCACTTTGACATGGATGTAATTTGGGATTTGTTTTTTTTTCTCGAGAGTGTTATTTGAATTCCTAAGGAGTACTTAGGCTGTTGCTGACACATGATGAAACATACTTACAGCATCAGTTCACATGCTAAGTGGATGGCATACTTTTGTTTTGTGTAGAAATCACTAATATCCAATGATATTTCAACTGTCTTTGCTTTACATGTAATGTCTCCTTTGAGGCACTCTTGATCCAATATAGAAATGTTTTGGGTGGTTCTGTTGTAGGGATGAACCCAGATCGCACCTATCCCAGCTGGTACAAGAATGTAATCTCTCTATGGATCCTCTTTGGGATGGCCTGGCTAGCACTGGTTATCAAATTTTGCATCAACATTCTAGAGAGCTCCAGTTACTTCTGTCAATGCAACAAGAAGAACACGGAGATGGCTGAAGATTTAATGGATGGTAACAAAAATAGCATGACTGGACTTCAGAATGTGGAGATCTGCTGTGACAAAGACACAAAAATGAAAGCACCAGTTGAGTCTCACTCTTACACAGCTCCTACAGAAGCCCTGTAGGGAAGAAAAATGTTCTCTATGTTCTGCAGGTTTTAGTGCACCCAAGATGAGCCATTTAGAAATGTGTATGTGGAGCTGCTCTGACCTTGGAATGGGGTGAAGGTTTGCTTATTGAGCTTGAAACGCTTTTATTTTGAATTGAGCAATGACAGAATATTTTAGTTCCAGCACCACCAAGTACTACCAACAGGACTCTTAGCCAAAAGTAGATTTATGGAAATATTGCCTGCCCTCCCACCTCAGTCTATGAGGTAATCTTTGACATCCCAGAGCAACACTAGCTGTTGTGCATTTCTTTGCATGATTCTTGCAGTCTCTAGTTATACCTATATAAAAGCAAGTGCCATTTAATGCAGGAAACAAACAGCATATTGCCAAAAGAAATGAAAAGCACTGTTTAAAGCTATCTGGCAGTCATGGCAGATGTGCACCATCACCTATGTACTTATGCTTAAGAAAGGTAACAAGGTTTTGCTCTCGGATCATTCAAATGGGGATGGCAATGAGGAAGAGCTCGTAGAGGTGCCTGATAGAAACAGATCAATTTTTTAAAAAGTAATTTCTACGTCAGAAGTCTGCTTACAGAAAGAGACTGGGAATGCTATTCCTCACTTCAGAACTTATGTGGATTCATTCTTGGAAGTATTTTGCAGACCAAATGTCATCAGCTTAATGCGACAGTTCATTTAGATAAATTTGTATTTTGTCACATCTTGGAAGTCATAAAAGGAGGACTAGAAGCAATTTTAAAAGTCAGTGGTTCCAACATTTTCCTATCACCAATATTAACAAATTCAGTCTAGAAACAGACTGAATTTTCTTCAGCTATGATCAAGAGATGCTACTGTGATGAACTTCTCATGTCGTTAATGATTAGTGTACTGTACCTGTTCTATCTAACATCTTATATATAATAACAACTCTTTGATCTGTGGAATGACATGCTTGTTTGGCTTTTGTGTCAGTCATGAAGCAGAACTTGGTTGCATCTTTTTAGTTCCATTAAATTCTCAAAAATATTTTTAAATATTATGCCATTTATAAGGGCACAACAGTCTAACTCCTGGTGCTGTTTGTATTCCGTTATCTGTTCTTCTCATTTTGTTACTCCTGCTGTGCTATTTGCATCCTAAGCATTAACTTTGAAAACTTCACCATGGCAGCAAACCAGAATGAAGCATTTGATTGAGCTTTCAGCTTTTGCAATGAACTAAGGTCCCATGGGGTTGTAAGAGAAAAGACTGAAAACAGAGTCTGCTGGAGTACGGGATTGAGGAATTAGAAATATTCATTGCTATATTCACAGAAATGGAGTGAGTGAAAAGTGTACAGTCTTCAGGAACAAAAGTTCTGAAACATATATTGTGAAAAAAGTGTTTCCAGAAGAGGCCAGTCTTGAGTATTGATATCTGGTGGAACTGATTACAGGAAAAAATGCAGCAAAAGGATCAGCTGAATGAAATTCAGTCTGCTGACCTTTTTCTAATTGCATAGTACTAAATGTTCTCTCAAATACTGTTTGAAGGGGCAGCAAATATCAGGAAGAGGGAGACAGTGGACCTCTTGGATCATACTGATACAAAATAAATACATTTCAAATTTTTGAACATTGTGTAATTTTTTTAATAGCCTTTAGCATAAACTTTTCTGTTCCATGTTTCATCATTCTTGTTTTCACTGATGGATACACAATGTAGGTTTTATTGGCCTACCTGAAGAAGAAAGTATATTTCTTGAAACATGAGTAAATTACAATTGACTTCACAAAATGTGATACCCTTTAATGGATATCCTTTGCACCCTTTTTCACAGGCAAAGTTTAGTAAGTGCAGGTGTATTGTAAAATCAGGATGCCCAGCAGGTAGTAGAGTTTCTGCTGTCAAAGCACAGGAATGACTGTGTTAATCTGTTTCAGCTATTACTTGAAATGTCACAGACTCTGGGAATTTCTACCAACTCTGCTATTTGATGAGATTTGAGAAGAGTTTCTTCTTTTGGATTTGAATGTCTATTATAATAATCTCATTTAATTAATGTTCTCATCTATTTTTAGGCTGTGGATGGAGTCTTCAAAAGTGCCTTTGAGGTTTAGGCATCCTGGTCCTGCTGAAGAGCAGAGTTACATGTCTTTGGGCAGCTAATGTATATTTCTGAGAGGCAAAGGGGAAAGGAACTCAAGGAATAGTCTTGAAAAAAAAAGAAGGTTAAAAGCCTTTTGCAGATCTCAGGGCTTCCACTGTATATAAGGGTTCAGCCACAGACTTAGGCACGTGGCTGGGTCCCAAGATGCCTCATTATCTGCCCCAGCTCTCCTTTCTGAGTCCTGTCCTTCTGCAGCCCTGCTGCCCAGCCCCTCACCAACAGCACAGTCCTGCCACCCACAGTCTGATATCCCATATTTTACGGGAGGCGCGTCAGAACTGCTGGCAAGCCACGCATACCTCCAGAGCCACAAGTTCCTGCTTGGATCTTGGCTCACCAAAAATTTTAGGAATAAATGAGTCAAATACCATCTCTGGCTGGTTTTTCTGACACTGAATTAGCATGTTACCTCTTATGAATACCCTTTTTCTGACAATTCCTCTCAGCTAGCTTTTGATGCAGACAATAGATATTAGTATATCTGAGTCCCTGCAAAGTGCTGTGCCTCTGGTCTTTCTGCTCTTTATAAACATGTGTTGTGGTTAAATGATATGAATGTATTTGTTCCCAAGGGGATGAGAAGAAAGTGGAGTTTTGCAACATCACAAAAACATCTTCATCAATATGTCTACTACACCAAAATATGAAAGGTTATCTTCTCAAGGGTAAAATAAAGAAAACAAAAGCATGGTCCTGTTATCATTCTTGTCACAGCTGACTTGCAGTCTTCCCTAGTCCGCATTGGAAAATTACAGATGCTCCTTGATAGGTTTTTTTTGGTCTCTTTTGTTCAGATAAGTATGCAATTTTTTCATTAGCAATTTCAAATTGACTTTCACTGCTATTTTTCTCCACAAGTCAATTTTTCCTTATTATCCTGTTTTCTTCCTTGGGAAGAGCGGAGGTTGGAAACAGGTTTGGTAGTTGTAAATATTTATGTAAAATCACTCTCCAGAGGCTTTTTCACAATCACATAGAGAATAATGTGCTTCTGACCTTTATGCAGTTTCCCAGGAAATCAATCCCTTGAAGCAAGAAGATAGAGGGGGAGCTATCTCCCCAACTTCAAGGACAAGTTCTGGCTTCAACCTCAGTGTTTCTTACTCTGGCTCTTTCTGTTAGGCCAAAAGAGATGTTTATTCCTTGGAGAGGGGTGTGCCCAGAAGTCCACAACAGGATGTCACAGCAGTGTAGTACAGACTGCTCAGAACTGCACAGTTTTTGTCCAGTTGACTACAATATTTTGAGGTCCCTAGAGTAGAACAAGGAGGCTCTTTTCCCGTAATGGTCTATGGCTTCAGAAAAAGTCCAGGATGTTATTTTTCTTGCAGCGTATGGCTGATGATATCTTGTCTTACAGCTGATATCCCAGGTCAGTTTAGAACTGAATAGCCTAGAGGAGGTTCAGGGGGCTGTCATCAATGTATCTAAATATCTGCAGGGAAGGTGTGAAGAGGATGGAGTCAGGCTCTTTTTCAGTGGTGCCCTGTGACGGGGAAAGAGGCAATGGGCACAAACTGAAACACCAGGAAACACTTTTTCACTATGAGGATGACATGGCACCCATTCCCCAGAGAGGTGGTAGAGTCTCCATCCTCAGAGATCTTCAAAAGCCATCTCTTGGTGACCCTACTTGAGCAGGGGAGTCGAGATGATGTCCAGAGATCCCTCCCAACCACAACCATTCACATTTATGCATTTTAAGTTCAAACCATCCTCCTCCTAGTAGTCCACTGTACACAGCCTTCCCCTCTCTCCAGACTGTCTCCATTATCAGCCGGGTTGCACTGCCAGCAGGCCTGGTAGACCTTCCTGCAATTTTGTCGATGCTAATTATTTTTTATCTCACAGGCAGAAATGCACTTTGTAAGAAGGGAGCAAATACAATTATTTGGGGGTAGGGAGAGTGTCGTGTCCATATGTTAGATACCATTGTACCATTCCAAAAATGTGCAATGATGTTCAGCTTTTCAGGTTGGTATAGCTTCCTGTCAGTGTTGGATCTACCTGCAAGTTCTAGAAGATGGATTTGGTGCTTCATCTCTGACACACTTCAGGTAAGACAAACCTCATTTTGGTTTACCCTTTCCAAAGTAGAGACTTACATTGGTACAGGTGGCAACTTATCATTTTGATTAGGGCAAAATTTTAATGTATTAAGGTCTTATAAGCTTGTCATCCATGTAAACAAATATTCTGTCTGATGGAAAAGGTGAATGCAATAAACACAAATAAATGGTCTTTTTCAGTACTGTTACTGCCATGGCCTAGGGAACTGTGTACTTAATAGTGTTTCCCCTTCCAGTGGTCCTGGCTTTGGGTGAGGTAACATCAGGGCAGATAATTTTTGGGATTGCCTCTAAGCACCTTTTTGGTCTTAGATGGTTAGGGGATTTTTGGTTGCTTGTTTTGTTTTGTTTTATTAGTATCTCAAGTAAGTATGTGGAAACTTACAGATGAAATGGAGTTGGGTCTGAACATCTGGGCAGCTGTCACACTGGATGGTCCTGGGCAAAGATTCAGGGGTTTCTCAGAAAGATTATTTGGAACAATATCTATGCCCTGAAAAATCTTGGAAAATCATACCCTTAAACTCTTTATGTTAATATAACTGAAGATGTGATCTTCAAAACTTCCTTTCAAATTCTGAGCTAAGGTACCTTTATTTTTAAAGGAAGCTGTATAAGAAAATATTCCTAGTAGAAAATTGATAGATCTATATTGCTTGAGTCTAAGTACTGGAGCTACCTCTTGAAGCAGAAGCAATGCAGTGTAAATTAGAAAGGCTTTGAAAATGTTTTAATTTTTATGATAATATGTAACCTGTTTCTTTGCTGCTACTGGGGTAAACACACTGGAACAGAGGATTTAGTTCTCAGGTAATATGAGTTTCCAAACTCCCTCAATTAAAACAAGAGTATGCTTACCAAAGAGAGCTGTAACAAAATAAAACAGAAAGGGAAGGAAAATAACAGGAAAGAAAATGTTGAGGAGAGAAACCTGTGGAGTTTATTACTCATTCCTGAGGAACCTGGTTATCAAATTTGATTGGGTAAATACTTTTTTCCCTTTTTTTGGTAATGCCTTTAAAAGCTATGCCTTAAATAAATGAATCCAACTGTATTTATTTAGTGATTGTGGAAATGCTTCAGACATCCGTGTATCTGAGTGAATAGGAAGGCCCAATGCATAAATTTTGGGGTGTATTACAGCCCCAGAGGCAAAACTGAAGAACAAACAGGTGTGGAAATTGAACAAAAAGGCACACAGAAAGAATAGGATCAAAAAAGAAGGATTAATTGAGGTAAGGAGAAATCCAGTGGGGCAGCATTTGCCCAGCTTACTGTGGTAAATGAGAAATGGGTCATTGAGGGAACTTCCAATATAATTAAAAATCAGAAGTAACCTAATTTGGATAACTACTGATCAAGAAGTCATGATTGTTCCACAACTGCTGTTACTTGACACCTAATTCTATTGCAGGTTGGAGTTGCAAGGCTGTTTTTAAAACATTTCAGTTCTCCAGGTTAATGTTGTTAATCGCTTTTCCAGCTACTCTTTTGGATCTTCTGAGTTAGAACACTATTGTGGTACTAATGATCCTCTGCACTTCAAACTGATAAACAGGGTGTCTGCCAAAGACAGGTTTCAATCTGTTGATTAAGGTTTGGTTAGAATGTAAAAATGCAAATTTTATGAAGTATAGTACAGAAAAATATATTCCTAGAAGACAAGTGGGATGGATGACTGCATGCTGTACTGAAAGTATCATAAAAAGTGCCTGGCTTCTTGGTTTTATATGGTTTTGCTGTCAACAAAGCACAATGAGGAGTTTAATTAGTTATGGGCTTTAAAATAAGGGAGAATTGCTCCCTAGTAATCAATAAATGTAAGACAATACTTTAATGGAACACAACCCATTTGGGTGCACCTAAAACAAAGCCACATCTCAGATATTACTTAGTAAGGAGACTGAAGTGTTGACACCATTTGGATGAGAGGACTTTTGGAGTCTTACAGGACTTTGAAGTCCAGGGATTCCAAAAATGCTGGGTTATACTTTTCTGAGTCTGCCCTTTGAATTTTGAACTGTTACTGCAGTACACAACATTGTGTGTCTGTGTTTGTATGAAAGAGAGAAAGAGTATGTGCTGCTGGTGTTGCAAATCATATTATGGCCATGTTAATTCCTACAGTACATTCCCCATACGGCTCCCACCACTTTCCTAGCAATTAAAACAATATTTCATTATTTCTTCTTCACACACCTTTTCTTACTCATAGTTTTTCTGGTCTTGCTTCTGTCTAATCAGTGTTTTCAATCTTGAATAACATAATATTCTGAGTTAGAAGGGCCCCACAAGATTCATCTGGTCCAACTCATAAGTAAATAGCTCATACTGGGATTGGACTTGCAACTTTGGCATAATGAGCACCATGCTCTAATCAGCTCTGATCCTACATTAGTTTTCTCAAAACTCCTGAGCCAAACTCAGCTCTGCTCCTCTTGCACTCCCCCTGTGTGCTCAAACCCTTCTCCCGAGCCAGGTGTGTATGGCAGAGTCCTCTCTACTGTGCCGGGGCCAGGACTGTATGTGATGCAAAGAGAAGAGGCAAGAGCAGAGAGTTTGCAGGAACTGCTTTTCTTGCTCCTGCTCTCTTCTCTTAATGATCTTAACTGTAGGATGCCAGCCCTGAGGAGGGCTGAGATCTCCCCAATATCTGCACCAGTTCTGGTCTGCTGGTCTTTACCATGAGGAAAGTAAGGGGGTGCAGACAGTCTCAGGTGGCTGCCTTCCTTTCAGGTTGGTTGTAATGTGCTGGAAAACTGAAGCTTTGGTTGTGCCATGCTCCAAGCTCATTTGGAATGTGGAGAATTTGAAGGAATGGCAACACTTAAGATCTTCAGGAAAAGCCTGAAGGAAGGTGGTGATGGCTTTGCATTTTGGCATGGCTTTGCATTTTTTTGTCTTCCTTTTGAGAGAATGCTAGCTGTAGTTATCCAGGAAGTGCCAGGCAGCAATGAATGACCCCAGGAACTGAGCCCAAAATATTTCTCTCCATGGATTCTCTTGAGATCCAGCAGCTCTAGATGTTATTGCTGTTTGTTCCATGATAGTGTTGCCTTTGGGGGTCAGAACAAAATGTTTCAGCTGAGCAATGCATTGAAGGCACAAGAATTGAATCTGAGTATATCTTTTGATGTGACATAAAACTAATGATGACAGCTAGTAGCCACAAGAGAGTGTACTGCATAATGTTCTTGTTGTGACTCTGGACTAAAACTTTTGAAGTTTAGAACTTGTCCTAGAATTTCTTCATGATTTCACAGATAAGGACATTTACCACTCTATGTGCATCATCTCTATATAACTTCTAATTCTTAGGACTGCAGTACAACATTCCCTGCTATGCATGTAGTAGCTAGCAGAAGTCGTCACTGAATCCAAAGATAATTAAAGGACCTAACCAAGCCAGGGGAAAAAAAAAAAAAAAAAAAAAAAAAAAAGCCAAACACGTGGACCTCACTTTTCATCATAGTGAAGTACCTTTGTCTGGACTAGGTCCTAATGTTAGGTGTAATGCCAGTGCTTGGGACTGGTATCTGGGAACGAGGGATCTGTTTTTAAGTCTTTAGTCTGAGATAGGTAGGGCAGGCCAGCAGTATGACATGATTGCCACCTACTTAAGGTTCATGGGCAGGCCATCTCAGGCAATCTTGAAGCTGTTTCACTGCTCATAAATTATTAACTTGGCTGCGAGGTACAGAACTATTAGCTATCTTCTCTCTTTCTTCATGAATCACTGCATGTGTAAATGTTAATGTGGATTTAGTCCTTAGGGAATTACTACAATAGGAAGCAAAAGAATATCCAGTTTGGATAGCAGTAGCCACTGGTGTGAAGGATTGCCATCACAGGTGTCACCGAGTTAGCTTTCATGAATTTAGGTGCTTGTTGGTTCTCAGACGCTGTAAGAACATCTTGGTGTTAGGTGGACTTATCCCATAGAGGAGCCCTTAGCCCTTAGAATGGTAAACATGTTCCCCATATAATGTATGGCAATATATAGAGACATTTCTTTGCCAAGGACTTGTCCATGTGAGCTTGCAAAACAAGAAGTGACAGCAGCAAATGGTAGATACAGAAGTAGCTGACTGGCATTTCCACACAGAATTCAGACACAATTTCTTTGGCAAACAGCTACCTGCAACTTTTCTGTTTGTAGAAACACAGTGGAGACACCTTAAAACAGGCAGCAGCTAAATGGTTAGGGAAGTCATTGAGGTTAAAGCAATGCATGTTCATATTTCTGTGTGACTAAAATCAAAGGATTTAAATCTATCTGATTGTAAAAGCCCCAGGCTAAAAGGAAGCTGGTCTTTCTCAGTCTCCTTTGCTAAATGTTGCAGGGATAGAGAGCCAGTGGTTCAACCTTTTGCTCACTCATGAAAGTATGGGGGTTATGAAAAGGTGACATTTAGGATCCACTCCTGTGAATATTAAATAGTTGCACCAAGTGGGACAAGTGTACTGGCAGAGATTGAAAAATATTTAACCCAAGGTACATAAGCAACCCCAGTTCAGGTGGGGCAGAGCCTTCAAACCCTGGCCCCAAATCCCAAGTGATCACCTGCTGAGTAGCTAGTAGCAAGTTTGAGAAGGTCGCTAGCCCTTAAATAGAGCATGGAGGCACCTACAAAGCAATTGCCACTGGAGAGCCCTGAGGATGCCAGTTAGAAAACAGAACTGCAGAGCACAGTTAAGCTCTGCTAGACTCAGTTAGGTTACATAAGACCTGAATGATCTGGTTTAAAGGATGTAGCTGTACATACAGCTGGAACAACTGTGCAATGCCATTAGTCAAATAAATGACGTGCAGAAATAAAGTCAACCTGTGGGTGGGTGAGCAAGTTTCTCACCTATAATCTTCCTCACCATTTGCTTTGCAATAAAAGGGAGCTGTCAGAGACTGCCAGTGGGAGCTGTGTCTCCCAGCCTTGCCCTCCCTTATCATATTTCTGAGCAAAGCCAGCTGATTAAGCAGCGTCTGGTGTGACTGACCTTGTATCTGAGGTCAGCCAGAGACCTGCAGAGCAACCTGTTGATTCACTCTAACAAACACAGGCTGTAACTTTCAAGTTTGCAGCCCTCGATGCCCTCACTCAGATGGGCATGGAGGAGTTATTTTAGGTTTATTTTAGGTTTAGATGTCTGTTAACTTGACATACAGTTCAGCAAGTTGCTGTGGCTCAGGGTAATTTTAGCCTGAGAAATGAGGGATGATGAAACCCTGTCTGCACACAGACACACACAGGTGTGCACAATATGGTAGGAGTAGGATTTGGAATGCAATAGGATATGTCTATGAGGATCAGTGAAGTAGAATGGGAGAACATGAGATCATATTGTAAGAACATGTGTTTCTGGAGTAATTCAAACCTTATCAGCACAAGGAAGTGTTTGCCAGTGTAACTTCAATTGGTATTGCTGTACCAGGAAACCCTCCTAGCAAGTATAAAGCTTGTATTACTTTCCACAAGGAAATAAAGGCTTATCTTGTTGGAAAAACTGTTGTATTCTGGCCCAACACATTTAGGCTGGCAATCTTGGAAGGAGAAGTAAGACCTCTCTTTATCTTTTCATTTTTCTGTAAGTCAACATCAATCATGAAATGGGATTCATGTTTCTTATTCTGTAGTTCCCAGGAATAACAAGATAAGTCACTACTTGAGCTTTGTACAATACTTTTCAAAAGAAGATCTCTAATGCTCTCTACTGATGCAGTGGTGTACTGTTAGCATGCTGTGAGCACTCACACAACCCTTCAGACTGCCTGTTGTCTCTAGCTGGTGGCAGCAGTTGAGGAATATTAGGTGTGGTCTGCTTGGCTGCCAGTTACTCAGAGATAATCTAGTTCCCAAATACTGAATTTCTACAGGGAAAAAATGTTTAATCACACCTAAAGCTTAATTAGCCTCTTCATGCTAAGCTGGAGATAGTGCATGTGACTGTAGGCATGTGGTCCTGTGTGATATGCCAGAAGCAGTTTGGTAAAATCTTTTGGTGTACAAGAAACCCAGGGAATCACCATCACTGCACAGATACCACAGAACAGTTCCAGTCTTCCTTCTGCTTCTACTGTTCTTTAAAATTCTTAGTTTGCCTGAAAAGGGCACCTGTGATATAACAGACTGATTTGTTAAAGATCAGGGAAAGAATTAATGTCAGCCAGTATTAGACATCTATATACAAATTGATCAAAGGACTTCATGATTTTTCTGATCCACTTCTAGAATAAGATGAATTTCCTCTAATAGTGAATGTCATTCAGTTGGTTTTACAGGAGACCCCAGCATTGTGCACATTCAGATGGCAGATGAATCACAGCCTAGAGGTCTTTACCCACCCTGCACCTAGGCCTCTGAGTAGTCTTCTCTGTGGATGCTAATAAAGCAATCACTTTTGCTTTTATTTTAGGTCAGTTTCACATTTTGGTATTCAGGCACTTGGCAGCTGTGTAATGTTTGGTTTGCAAACACTCCCAGGGAAGGGCTCAATCCAAGCCAATTATTTTCTTTACAAAGAGACAAAAACTCAAACATTTTTCTTTACTCTCACATTTTGTAAAACATTTTTTTGTTTTTCTACCCCAAAAAGGCCCAGGCTCAGTTCCTATACCCTTCACATATTTAAAGATCTCCTCTTTCCACACTTCACCCGGGATTATTGTGTGCTCGATTTTTATAGAGGTAGAAGTATATTTAACTCTTCTTTAGCAGCCTAGACATTTTAGAAGCTGGAAAAGGCATGGACACATCCACCCTGTTCATCTCAGGCACATGGACTAAGGCTGACCTGCTGCTACCTGAGCTGGTGTGTCTGAATGATGCACAGCAGCTCTTTGGAGGAGCTGTGCTGCTGCTGCTGCTGGGTTGGCTGTCTCTGTGCCCGTGCTTTGCTGGGTGATGCAGACGTGCCAGCATCACCACCCAGCACTGCTGTCACCCCTGCTTTGTGCCGTGCAGCGGAGAGTGCTGTTCTGAGGAGCCTCCAAAGAGGAATCACAGGGAGTGTTAAAAGCCAGCACTGTCTCTGTTTATAAAAGCCAGGTCTCACTTCAGCTGTTTTCCCACTGAGAAGTTCTCCATTAAACTGCCAATCCAGTCTTCATGCTTCCTCCCACTCATGAAAGTCTAGAGATCAAGATAATCTACTTCCAAGACAATGGAAGAATACTAAATATATGCCAGATACTTGATGGGATAAATGAGCATATTGTGATTAAAGGAAGTGAATCATATCTTCAGACAATGTAAATTTGTACAAACTTACCTCAGCCAAGAATGTATGCCCACGGTCATACTTTTAATTGGAATTGAAAGTTAACTAATAAATGGGAGGGATTTAGGTAGCAGGTCAGTCAGGCTTGTCCAGTCCTTCTCATGCTGGAGGCCAGGTAGGAGCTCTGGGCTTTTTCCACTTAAGCCCCAAGTCCCATAGTGGTGTCTTTCACATTCCTGGTGCAGGAGGGACCCCTTTGATTTCTACTTCCACTTTTCCTTTCCTTCATCCATTCCATTCCTTCTACATCCACTGAAGGAAGAGACATTTGCTGTGATGCAAAGCAGGCACTGAATCTGGACGACACTTACCTGTTTGAAATAGTTTGGTCAGTCTGTGCTGTTGTTCAAGGAGTGTTTCATGTGGGATGTTCACATTCTCATCTGCAAGTTTACCCAATAACAGGGGTGCTTGTAAGGCAGCCCAAGAGCAGCTTTCAGCTCATTGAGGAGTCCATCTGTACCCCAAGCAGTTTCTCTTTTTTTTTATCAAATGGTTTTAAATTATTTATCTGACCATAAAATTTTATACTCTCCTGTTCAGAAGCTGGACAAATCTGTCTTTTATTTGGTTTCTCCAGTCTCTCTGATGGCATAGATACAAGATAGAGGAGTATATTTGTTTTAATTCTTTATTAGTTTTGTGTTCCATATAGAGACTGTTGAAAGGCTTTACTACTCTATATCTTTTGAGCATAGGCTTCTCCTGCACAGAATAATTAAGAATGAGTAGAATAAGGCCTGCTGGATGACTCCCAATGGATAAGAAAGACAGCAATTCTAGCACTACCAGAGACGAAGAAAGCAGGTGAGAAGGAATCAGCTCAAAGATAA
The DNA here is from genome assembly GCF_027887145.1 of Ammospiza caudacuta. NCBI lineage: Eukaryota > Metazoa > Chordata > Aves > Passeriformes > Passerellidae > Ammospiza > Ammospiza caudacuta. Next base: position 33,489,881 of record NC_080595.1, read on the forward strand.
CACCAAAAGGAAATAATGTTGTCTGCATAGACTGAGTTGGTTTTGGTTTTTGTTTGGTTATGGGTTTTTATTTCTTTTTTATTTGGTTTGGGGTTTTTTTAATAGACACATTAGATGGTTTTGTCTCTTCTATTTTTTCCAGCTAAAATGTTTTCAATCTTTTTCTTTAAAGATTATTTTCTTCATGGTGTTGGAGAATGCAGAAATCAATATGTTTGGATTGTTTGATGCTGATGCCACACTGAACCTCTGGCATCATGGAAAGTGCCAATTTAATTGGAAAGACCTAGTTTTTCATTTTCTCGATCTGTGAAATGTGATTTTAAATATAAATGAGAGTCAGACCCAAGGGGATTATCTAGATTTATTAATTTAAATTATCATCAGTATCTTAGTGGATGCTCTTGTGTCAGTTTCTAAGTGATTTTTAAGGTGGATAGATTGGGAGGCAGACAGATGTATAAGCAGGTTAGTGGGTGTAACATGAACATAGCTCAGAAGTCACGGTTGCCTAAACAGGAGTGCACAAATGGAGGGAGCTGCTGGATGCAGGGATGCCAATCAAGTCACTATGGGCAGTGGTGGGTTTAGGTCCTTCCCCCTTCTCTTGATCAGCCCACCAAGGGATAGAGCTGTCCCTGAGGCCTGAGATATGTCCCTGTCCTTGTGCTAAGGCTCCAGCTATGGAGCTGCTGTGAGCTCCCTTGCTTGGCACGGTGCTGCCTTGGGGACAAGGCCTTTCTCTCATTCAGGGCTGCCCAGGCATTACAGAGCCACTCAGCAGCTGGGTCCTGAAGGCTGCTCAAGGATGTTTTGTGTAATGACATCCTGGCAATGAGGTTGCAGAGCAGCTACTCAGGGGTGAGGTGAAGTAATGCCAGTGCAGGCAGAGTGCGCTGAGGTTGGTGAGGCTGTGATGAAATCTAACTCACCCTGTTTTCTTGCAGAGTTTACAAGTGTTATGAAGTGAAGATGTGTGGCAGTATTTCCCAGCTTTAAATGATGTAGGTTATCCAGGCTATAAAATGCTTTGGTTTCCTTTGAATGGTTTCTATAAACAGCTACAAACATGTCTCTCTTTCCCCACTGCTTGATTTACTGATGACATACTCAAGCCTGCTGTTATCCCATTGCTTATTGTTACAGGTCTCAATAGCTCTGAAACAAAGACAAAACATCTTGTTTATTGGGGCAGGCATCTCAGATGACATTTTCCATTACTTTCAGTATCACTGGTTTTTCCCTCACTTTATACATCTTTTGTAGCCATGCAGCATAAAGGTTACCTGAGCCAGGCTTTTGCCTGCTTCTGGTGGGAATTTTGTGATACTCTGGGAAGAGAGGGTGCTCGTAAGAGTCAAGAGATGCACAAGCTGCTTTGCTGTTGGGGAAGTCATATGTACTAGTTGTGAACCACTTAAGGTGATTTGTGAATGCTGGCTATGCCTGCTCTTGTATTATCACAGTGCTGCCTGCAAGATCTGGCCTGTGTGGTGTTTTGTATTGTACTGTTGTTTGTGAATGCTGGGTTATCATGGATTACTTTATTATTCCATGTCATTCATGCACATTCATGCAGGCAAGCCAGGTTATCAGTTTGGATCCTATTTTCTGTCATTAAAGATGCATGCCTACATGTAAATCTACACTTAAAAAAGCTGTATTTATACACTAAATCTCAGTTTTCTCTTTGCCTGCTTTACTTGCTTTACTTTGCCTGCTTTACTTTATCTTGTGTTAATCTCAGCAATGTGTTGTAGAAAGATGAGTGCAAACCAGTGAACTGTGTGGTTGGCTGGTAGTTTAGAGGTCTGGATTCTGTTCTCTGTTTTCATTTTGACCTGGTGCTTGACCCCGGGACCTTTCTTTGTTCATCTTGTCTCTTCGGATTGATGGTAGATTCAAGTCTGTACTGGTTGGAAGTACTCAAGTCAAGGGAACCAGGATAAATCTGCATTGCAGTTTTAAGCTGTGTTCCTGCCTGTGCATTTGCCTAAACCCACCACTATGTCTGCACAAAAATCTTGCTTATGTGGCTTGGATTAAGTGATAAAGCTCAAGCTATTCCCAGCTGCTAATCAGTGAATTCCTGAGAGTGCCTTTTGTTATGTATTCTTGGCTTGACAAGAACTGTTGGCTAAAATTATTTGTCTCCCGAGGCACCATCCTGTGCCCAGGGTCACAGGAGCTGCTGGTTCCTCCAAGCAAAAGCCAAGTAATCACAGCAGGCACCAACATTATTTGTGAGATATATTTCTCTACAAGCAGTAAAATCTTTGTCATGCAGTTATGGGCCGGTGCGCCTCATTCCTGTAGCAAAGTGAAGCATCCTGGTGTGAGTGACTGCAGGAATTTCTGAGCTGTCCCTGTTTCTCCTGCCCTCTCACAGAAGTGGTGGAGGTGCTGCCCCAGGTCAGGAGTCCTGCAGAGTCCTTCCAAAATGCTCCCATCAGACTGGGACCCACCCCACAGTGAGGCTTTTCCTCATTTTTAGCTTGTGTCTGCTAACTAATATTAATTACTTCAACTTTGAAATACTTTAGCAAATAAATGTACTGGTTTGATATAACGACCATTTATCTCCCAAACTGTGGGATAACTGAGTGTTGCAAAAGTTAAGTCTTTCACTTCCATGACTGGTGCTGGTTTCAGTCTCTTTTCTTGGCAAGGCAGTACATGAGTTGTTCTTCTATAAATTTCTCAACAGTTTAATAATGTTTTAAGAGAGTATGATTCACTGCTCTCATTACTAGGCAGTTTTTGTTAATAATCAATAATTATTGCTGGCAAACATCAAGTGTTTCCTGTCTGAAAACTAACATTTTTGCTGCTCCAGTTTCTAAGCTAGTGTATGAGAAGACCCAGTTTGCCTGCACTAAAACTGTGGTTGTTGATTACACTTTTGATGATGAGGTGAGACGTAGGAAGATCTACCTGAGCACCCTTATTTCTCCACATGTTAGTGTTTCCTTATGCTGCTACATAGGGGCCTGAAAAGTCAAGATACAGATCTGATCAGTGATGTGTTCTATCCATAAAACAAACATCTGTTATTCACCAGAGTAAATTAATCATCCTTTTTAAAGTCATTTGCCCACTGGATTATAATTTAACTTTTATTTGGGAGTGTGAACCGGGAACCTGAATGCTGACCGCATGGTCAAGGAAAGTAAATGGTGTTTCCTCATTCCTTTCAAGTGGTTGGGCAGAAAATTGGCGTTGTAGCTTTTGTTTAGCTTGTGTACTCATAAGCCCTTCTCTCTTTCTTGCTCTGAGCCACAGTTCATGTGGTACTACCAACACCATTAAAAATCAGATCATCCCAAAGGACTGCTTCTCCAGGAAAGGATGGACAGCCAAAATCCTTTACCTCAGAGTTAACTGGCTTCTGAACGGTGCATTCTTAGAGCATGGCAAGCTGCAAGAAAGAAACCTACCTAAAAATACCTATCTAACTGTCCATCAGGTGCCCTTTGTTTTGTGGGTCCTTGGAAAAAGAAATGGTTCGAAACAGGTTCAGAAAATCAGATCATGTTAGTTAGTTGTAACTTGATATCAGTGAGGTTAGACCTGGGGTTCCTATTTCTTGTCTTTTTCTAGGTCACAGAGACCTTCATGACTGTGAAAAGACTCAGATCAGTTCTCTGAATTGTTTTTCATTACATTTACATGTAGTCTGAGACTTTTGTTGAACTAATTTTCAAGATGCTGAGAATTAATTAAATTTTTTATTGTCTGTGCTGCAAGTACACATTATTTCCTGGAGGCCTGGTGAGCTGTAAGGGACCTGAAGGCTGGAAAGCCAATGTTACAGATAGGAGTAAGACTCAGAAATCCTTTCTCTATGACAGTTCTTCCCGTCTTAAACTATTGCTGACTCAGCAATGTCTTTTTCAAACATATGTTATCCAGATTTCTTTAAGGACAAATATCATGACAATTTTTTAAAAAAACATTAGCCCACACCCATGCCTTTTCATTCTGCTTTGTAGGCCAGATCAATTTGTAGGCCAGATCAATTCTAATACCCAGACAAGTTGTTCATGGGAAGAAAAACCCTCATTAGCCTCAAATTAGACCCAAATGATGAGATTTTTAGTTATGATTATATCAGTGAAAGGTAAATTACAACCATGTGATCTTACAGGTACCTGGCAGAGGAAAGTGAGATTCACCCAGTGCAGACACATCTGAACAAGATAATTATTAAGTGCCCATGGTAGTTAATAGAGAGAAAAAAGATATGCCTAGGTCATGATTAATTTAATGCCCAAAGTGTTGATGAAAGGACAGTAGATAAATCTGACTATAAAAGTATCTATTTCCATTAACTATAAAATGAACTTAATATGACTGCCTTAGATAGAGATTCGCATCACAAATGTCTAAAGGTGATGAGATCCCTCAGAGAATGAGATCCCACAACAAACAAATGTGGAGGTTACCCTGCAATGTGAATGCCAGAGCCCACACTCAGGAAAGAAATTATTATGCTGGAGAAGTCACCACCTGCAAGGCCCACAGTGAAAAGCTCCAGTGTGTACAGGAAGCTGTATTAAGATGCCAATAACAAGATTTCCAAGATACCTGCTAGGAAAGCGATCTATTTTATAGGCTGAAAGGGTCTGGTTATCTACCAAGTTGGTTAATTGAACAAGAACAAAGTTCGGCAGGGTAAAGCCATGCATGAAAAAAGCCCTTTAGTCAGACTAGGGCACGTGTATGAGACTGATACACCTGGCCTGTAAATGCCTCCAGGCCCCAGAGATGCGGGTGGGAAAGCCATGTGGGCACTGGCATGTGTGAGGATGTGGTGTTCCCCAAAGCAGTGACAGTTTTTCCTCCTTGCCCACATTACGAATTAGTCATATTCCAAGGGCACTGGGGCTGCTTGAATGGGATTTCAGGTTCCCATCAGTTATTGCATTTCCCTGTGTCCATCCCCTCCATAGTTTCAGTCTCTGTTCCATACAGTGATTTATGTGTCCCAGAAAGACGAAAAGTAAGCTCCTGGGCTTTATCCACAAGAACAGAAAGTCCCCATTTGCAGTCCCCATAGCCCTGCCAGCAGCAATGGCTGTGGCCTCAGTGAGTGTGGGCAGGTGCCAGTGCAGCTGGCTCCTGCTGAGCTCTTCCATGCTGTGACTCCATCGCCTGCATCCGAGGCAGTATCTACCTGCAGCCATGCTAACATGGCTGAGGTTAATTCCAGCACTGCCGCACGAGTTTCAGTGAAGACAGCTCAGGTGTGCACTCCACCTGGAAGCTTTACCAGTCCAGTTGCTGATGAGCTGCCTCCTGTCCCCACTCCACAAACACTCTTCTGACTTCGATGACAACCTGACTGCTGAATCAGCTGCATTGACAGGAACATTTGACACCAACAGGACTTAGTCAGCTAAGGCAACCTGCTTGTGGTGTCCTGCTGAGTGGTTTAGTGCCCTGACATGAGGACTGGGATGTTTACCTTAGGCTGTTAGATGGTTATCCCTTTTTTCCTCTATGCTCTGTTAAGTGCCTCTTCAAGTTACCTTGTCCTACACTTCTGCCCCAGCGCTGCCCTACTAGGCAGAGGGGCAGGTGTGAGATCTGGCTGTTTGCTGTAGTGGTTCAGTAACCTAAATATTCTTGACCAATGTCTTCATTGTTATCCTAGACAAATCTAGCCACCACAGCAGGCCTTTCATATACCCACATTACAGAAAGAGTACTCAACAGGCCAGAGGGAGTTTAAGCCAGAAGTTCCCAGATGCCAGACTTGTGACCCACAGTGTGAAAGCAATCTCTGTTAGGAGGTTTGCCATGCTGAGGAGTGACTGCTGCAGCTCTCCTGATGGAGAGAGGCTGACATGGTGCCAAGCACAGGACATGACTGGTGTGACATCTGCAGATCATGCCCTGGGGTTGCAATCAGCAGTTTTGGATGACGTTTTGGGATGCCAGCATAACACTTGGTATCCTGGAGTTCTGACCCATCACTTTGATTTCAGCTCATTTCTGTAATTAAGGAAAAAAAGGAAAACAGCAGATCAAAAACCCATGTGTGTTCTTTAAGAATCATCAGAGGCTGGTAATGCTGTAAGAGTCTTCCTGAGCACGAGAGATTTGTCTATTAACAAGGGCTTTATAAAATCTTCATTATCACCACCTACCTACCAAGGGATCTACCAATTTCACACCCTTTTTATTATTAGCTACACATAATACCCCCTTAACAACAATTTAAAAATAACTGCAGGAAGAACTGAATCGCACATAATTTGAACAATTAGAAGTGACAAGCTGTTTTTCTCATCTAGTAAAATATGTCCATTTGGCATACTTTGCTGTCTAGCAGAGCTCTTTTATTCACACCACTCCAGTCTCTAAGGAAGACAAGCTATTATTATTATTTCTCCATTGACAAAGTGGACATCTGTACTTTCAACAAGATTAATATATTGAGTGCACCAGAGTTATTTTATAGACCCTGAATTTGTTGTTATGAAGCAGACCCAGGAAACTGAAGACACAAGGCCAAGCCAAGCAAGTCCTTGTGAAAAGCCTCCCTCCTTGGTCCACAGAGTTAGCCAAACAAAATGAATCAGCCCTCCCATGTGTAGCATCTCCTATTTATAAACTGGGCCTTGTAACAACATTTGCTCCTGAACTTTAAAAAGCTTCAAGGGTTTTGAGAAGAAAGCACACTCCATGTCACAGGTGGCATAGCCATTCTCTAGAGAAAACAGGGGCCCCTTGTTGAGGATGTTATGTACATGTTCTACCAGCCAGATTATTTTTTTGTTTATTTTCTTCTATGAACAGTAAAGTTCAGGATTCTTGCTGAGCAACAAGCTTGACCTAAGAGGCAAGCAGAGAGCTAGGCTTGCAAAGACCTGATGCCTGAGGGTACTTAAAGCCTAACTCCTATGACTTTTTTCTTTGGAGACCTACCATAGGCATAGCTTTAAGATTCTTTATCACTATCAGAAATGAACCACTTGCCTCTGATTTTTAGGGATATTTATGTGCCTAAAAAGGCAGGTAAATAGTTAGTGAATATTTCAGAATAGTTTTGTATCTAACTTCTATCAAGCAAATGTCAAATGACTTAATGCTTTGAAAAAATCTTTCAAAGAAGATTTCTGAATACATTTACATCTCCAGACACTGTTACCCCATCAGTGAAATGAAAACTATCATAATTGTCCATTTCCTTAAAGGCAATGATGAGACCTTGCTAGGAAATAAAGAGCTCTGGAGCACCAGTGCTGCTAGAGAATGTTAGGTAGGATGGTGAATCTGAGGATGGTGAGAACATCCTTGTTTCTGATGTGTCTCTTGCCATAGGGAAAAGAGGAGGCAGTGAGCTGAAGCACTTCTATTTATTGTATTCTTATTTTGCATTTTTTCATAGTGATTGCCTTCTTGTCTTCACACATCTCTGACCCTCTTCACTCTGCCCTGTTCCTCCCACCTGCAATATACACAGTTTATTTCATCCCACCATCTTGAATAATAATGGGAGCTTCATTATCCAGTGGGAGACAGTGTGACTCCTTTCTTCTGTCGCTCTGAGTGCTGACATAGTGCTCATAATTACAACTACTTCAAATAGCATGCTAGCTATTTCAGGAGGTGAAAAATGTTCTCTATTTGCTACCAGCAAATCCCATTCTTTTCTGCTTGATCCAATTTTTTTCTTCATCTGCTTTCCTGAAGCAAGTCAAGCATGTTTTGATTGTGCACTCCACTAGCAGAAAAGCAATGTCTAATTCTTAAAAATATCGTGTTGGTTTCCTGTGTGCCTCTGTGCCATTGAGGCTAAGTAATCCCTTGTGAAAAATCTGACTCTGTTAGGATGCAACTCCAAGCTCAGAAGAAATCCGTGAGTATCCGCTTGTTGGTGTGCCAAGCAAATCTAGATAAAAGACATCAAAAAGATAAGATTGATCCATTCCTCCAATCAATTCGAAGGGAGCAAGCTCAGTGCATTGCTGTGCTTCCTTGCATAAACTGTAGTGACTACAGGACAGGGTTCTGCCTGGTACCCAGAGTTTGTCCCTTTCTACAAAGCATTAATCTTAATTCTTCACAGAGGAAATCATTGTTCAGTAGTCCAACAAGTAATCCTTTAGTCTTGTATTGTAGTGTAGCTGTACCCAAGAACCACTGGTAAACATTCCTTCTCGCTGGAAACTGATAGTCCTGATTAATTTACAGGATCACACTGCAGATGATTCACTCCAACAATGATAATTTGTCCCTTAAGCATTATGTCCTTTAATTTCCCTGATATTAGGTATAGAATTCTGGTCTTTTTAGCTATGAAAAATTGTATTTGAATGCAGGTGAATTTCAAGTCAGGTGTTTGAGACACAGGGAGAGGTGGGAAGGCTTTACATGCAGAAGGAACTGGCTGCAGGAAAAAAGGAAATGAAAGAGGTTACATGATGTAGTTCGGGAATGGCAGAGATTTGGAAAGTAGTGCCTCATAAAGCAGTGAGATTCTCAGTGTCCTCGCTGAATGGGAGTAGGAAACAGCCCTGCCTTGGGCCGCCACACTGCAAACAGTTGTACCTACCTTGCCTCCAGCAAGGATTATACGTGAACAGCACTGTTATCATCACTGTTCACAGGAACGATCAAGGGTTTGCCTCAGGAACACCCTTTTGGACAATAGTAGCCTTCCTGCCCTCTCTTCTCTTGAAGCAAGTAATAATTTATAGCTACATCAACAGCAGTCACTGCAGCCCTCAGGCAAATGAATTACAACTGCAGCTAATAATGCACACAGGACTGAGCAAAAGCTACACCCTTTCACTATCACATAGATTCCACAAATGGCTTAAACTGGGGACAAACCCTGCAAATTCCTCTGTGACATATTTCTAATCTTGGCAGCCTGCATAGGGCTGTGGAATCAGTGTCTATTACTTATGTATTATACAAATTACTTACCATTTTGTGGAATAACATAAACCTGTAAACCATGGCACAAATTATCTGTAGTTCAGTCTCCACTGAATCCTAAGAGCTTGTGCTGATGGAGCTTGTGCTTGCCTCCTGATCCCCATTCAGGCTGCACATTTAGGGCCACATCCAGAGTAGGGCTGTCTGCCCTGAGCTGTGAATTTGGGTCCCAAAAAGGCAGGAGGGTGCCAAATTCACAAACCTGGAAAAGCTCACTCCACAGCTGTGTTATGAAACATCTGTGTTTTCTTTTTGTGTTGAGCTACAGTCCGGGGAATAAATTAGGAGCTGTTAGGTTTGTGGGGTTCTTTTTCCCTGTATAATGATTTTTATTTTTTTTTATGAACTGAATTTTAAAAATGGGAAATATTTGCCATTATGTGAGGAATAATCTCTTTAGTGACAGCCTAGTAAAAGACAGTCTATGTCCATAACTTTTCTTTTCTGCAAACACATCCACAGCCTCCTGTTTTCTTTTCTCTCACAAAACTTTTTAATGAAAATTATGAGAGAAACACTCTGGATTTTCAAATGTAAAATCTGCAGAACTTGGACACCCAAACTTCCCCTGTAGAAAGTATTGCCAGCTCAGAACAATTCCTGATGGGGCAGGAGACCTGCTAATGGGGGATATGGAAGAGGCTGAAGATCTTATTTTTTTCTTTTCCTTAGTCCTTGCTGTCAGAGTCTGCCTTCAGTCTCACAGAGCTGCATGCCTCATGGCAGAGCTTGAAGGAGACAAATATTACTAATGGGAACGGGAGATTAAGTCAGAGACTGCGTAAACAAATGCTTCAGCGTAAGCATGGGGACGTGTGTGAGTCCTTGGGCTGTGATGGCACGGATCCAAGAGTTAGGAGGGAGTTGGCTGGTGTCATTGAGTATGACAAGGCCGTACTCTATCACATGTGAAAAATTATGGTAATTTGATGAGGTTCCCAAGGTCAGGAAGAAAGGCAAATGTCACACCCACCTCCAAGAAAGGCAAGAAGGAGTGTATGTCTTAGCAGGAACCTTGCTAGGAGCAGGATTTGCTCGCAGCCTAATGAGGCTGCACTTGAAGAACTGTGTCCAGCTTACAGGAGGGCATCTGGCAGAGGACCACAAGTCACAGGGCATGGCAAAAGACAGACAACAGGTTTATTTACCCTAAGAAAGAGGAGGAGAATAGGAAAGCCTATTGCCATCTTCCACTGATGGGGAGGCTGCAGAGGGAACAGAGCCAGATTCTTCTCAGACATTTAACAGGAAGGTACAAAAGAAAATGTTCTCAGTTTGCAGTACAGCAAACTCTAATTGAATATAAGAGAAGAAAATCTCATCCTGAAAGTGACACTGCACTGGAACAGGGCAGAGAGGCTGGGGAGTTTCAGTCCTGGACATTTTCAAAATTCAGCTGGTCAAGGCCTTGAGCAACCTCACCCAGCTTTGAGGTTAGCCCTGCTGTAAGCAGGAAGCCTATCAGGTGGCCTCAGGGATGCCTTCCAGCCTGAATTAGTCTGTGGCTCTGTGACTCTTGTGTTGGGGCTTGAGAGTCTTTCATGGGTTTTCTTTCCTATGTGTATTCCCAAAAAGAGGAGAAGAAGACAGGAAAGTGTATGTAACTATTAAAAACTAAAAATATTTTCTTACCCCATTAGAACAAATAAGGAAAATAAATACATACTGAAATGGACCAAATTATATATTTTGTTCTTAGCTTGCTGTTGTCTGGAGGGTAATGATTCCAGGTGAAGAACCATTGCTTTCTAGAAAAGTAAGGATGTTTTGCAAGATACCCTCTGGCTTTTTAACAGTAGCCTAAATTTATTTTCAATGACTGGAATTGCTTCCAGTGTGTTCAAATGCTTTCAAATATAAGGAAATCCAAATCATTGCTGCTGATGGCTGGGTCAGGAGATGGTGACTTCTGGCATGTGGAAAGCAGTCTCTTCTGACACATCTGTGGGATCCTTCTGCTGGGATCTTTTCTTTCTTTTCTTGCAATCCCAACATTGCATTGCATCATCACTCAAAGCTGTTCTCATTTAACTCCTAAATTTAACAAGTGTCTAAAACCTCCAAATCCACATAAAAGATGCTAGCTTTTAAAGATTCTTCTGACATCTTCCTTTGATACTGGAGCTCATTTAAGATCTTTCCAGAATGAAAATAAATATGCTGGGGAGAATAAAATTAATATGATGGACAGTCAAACACTTATTGATTAAAAACACTGTTCCTTAGTGCATCATCAGTTTGGTATGGACATTTATGAGCAAGCATAATTTTACTAATATAGTGAGGCCAATACCAGTCTACAGCAAGCACTTATGGAAAAACCATCTGGCTCCACAGTATTTCTATTACTGTTATGCAGCACACAGTAAATTTCACCACCTTCAATTCCACTTTCAAATTTCCGTTCTACAAGAATCTGTAGGAACATCTTGTCTGCATTCTCCACCCACACAAACACATGCACACACAGGCACAGTGTAAAATAGTAAATTAATTGTTGTTATTCATATGCTGTTCATTGTATATTCATAGCCACAGGTTTTCCAGCTGCGGCTCCCAGCCTAGTTAACACAGTGGCAGCACACAGGTATTCCCTCAGCTGACAGTGCTAGTGCAAAAGTGAGAAGTGATCTCTCTAGAAACAGCCTGAGCACCTGGAAGTAAAGCTAACTATTGTTCTCTTCTGAGTGTGAAATGGGACCAAACTCCTGCCTGTGTCTGGGTGAGTTTTCCCTCTGTTTGGGCTCATCTTCAGTAAATGTTGAACTGCACGTGCAATAGGCACATTCCCAAGCATTGTGAATGTCCAGTATCACTCTCAGCTAGCACTTGGCAAAGTACAGTAATGGATTAGGACAGTCTCTTATGACAGGGCAGATCTGTATGACATCCCAGACCAGGTCTATTTCCTGCACATCTGTGGAGCAGTGCCACAGACAGAATCCTTGCCGCAGCTATCTCACCTCAGTGCCTCAGCACCCTGCTTGCAAGGCTGATGTTTCCCAACTACACACTTCCTCCTGTTGGCCAGATCCAAACTCAGTCCTCTCTGAGTAGCCTCAGCTCCCGTGTCTTCCCATGAAAAAATGTGCTCTCGAAATGTTGTCATCCATTTTTGTAATGGAAAGAGCTGCTCGATGCACCTCCCCTGAGAGCCTTACATACACACTAAGTCACGCTGTGATTCATCCTGCTTAGCTGGTGTGCCTGATGCTATGATGCTGTGTGCTCCACCTTGTATTAACTCAGACTCTGAGTCCAGATAGGCCCCTTTTGCAGCCTCATGGACTAATAATGATCCCACTCTCTAATAAAAGGTTAATTCTATTTTTTCTTGTTCATCTTATCTCTTGGCCGAGGCACAAGCTAGAAACATTTTTTGCATGTAAAGCTGCCAAAACCCAGACGTCTTACACAAGAGCAGATGCTTAGAACTTTGTCCCTAGCTGGCTGGCAGTGCAATGCTAGAGCAGAGCCCAGTTTCCTCCCCTCCTGGCTGCAGCTCAGCCTAGATTACACAGACCCTTGAACCTGCAAGTTCCCACATGGCAGCGAGATTTCTGCTTTGGTTTCAATTGGGTCATCAACGTTTTAGTGACACCACTGCCATGCATCTAATCTGGGGATGCTCTGCAGGCCCTAAAAGAAATCTGTTCAAGGGTGGATGCTTGCTTATGGGAACATCTGCCAACAGGACAGTTTCATCAATTTTAGGGCAGATGCCCCCATCTGTAATTAACTTTATGCTACAAACAAGACCTATCTTCTTCACTGTCTCTGATGGTTCAATGTTCTGTAGCTTTCAAGTTCCCATTCTTTACAATATTTTTTTTTCCCTTGACCCCTGATTTATAGAAATTATCATGTATTCCTTCTTCTTCTTCCTTCTCTGCCACATACCTTCACATTATTTCTTATCAATACCAAACCTCTATGAACTTGTGCATAACTAGGTAAGAGCATCATTACTCATGAGTATGAAGACAAATCCTACCTGTATTGTGCCTTGGTGTTTCAGCTGAGAGCCATCTGTGCATTGCATATGGATGGTCTCCCCAGCCTTGCAATTTTTTCTTAATCAAAGGAACAACTGGTTCTCTCTTCTACACTATTGTACACAGTTTAATGAAAAAAAAAGTAAGACACAAGCTTAAAAAGTTGAGCATACAGATGTATGCACAGATGTAGAAAACAGTATCAAAGCCAAACACTCTATGTTTCAAGAAGCAGAAGCAATTTCTTGTGTTCAGTGGCATTCATACTCTGGGGTTCTTTCCAGATTGAACATTTGTTATTTGAATACTGTATGAGTTGTCTATGCAATTTGCATATCAACATAATTACATGTTGTTGAACTCTGCGAATGTTTAGCACGGACCTTCTTGTGCTTTAACAGGGCAAAAGGAGCTGTACAGGACAATATACCAGTACTCCTTGCATAAACCTGTGAGAACTTGAGCTCACAGTGAGCTTTTGTATCTTGAAACAAGCAAAAGCATCAGATCTCATGCATCATCTCCTTCTAAACTCTCCCCTGGTTTCTTATATTACCTTAAAGTCATCACAACAGTCTCTTCCCAAGCACTGCATCTGCACTCTACCACTGACAGCAAGCCCCCCCAGCCAGGTAGAGTCCAGATGGATGAGTGCAAACATACTGTGCAAAACTCTTCTCAGGACTGGAGTCGTTTTGAGAGATGGATCCTCTGAGTACTTTTACCCTAAGACATATTCCTTATGAGGTCTCATGCTGTTTGAAGGCAGGAAATCCTTATAGCATTAAATAAGGATGAAACCAAGTGTAGAACTAAGCAGGACTGAATTAAAATTGCTTCTATAGTAAAGAAGGAAGGAAAAGAGGAAATGCTAGTCATCAAGATGTGAGATGACAATAGACTAGGAAAGAACTTCAGCTGTGTAAGTGAAGGTACTTTTGAGATAGATTTAACTAGCCTTAGCAGATAAACAATCTCATTGAATCATGTCCAGAGTACAGGTATATATGATAAAATGGTATAAGAAGTTTAGACAAAAGATCCAATATTTTAGTTAAGATTAAATAAGGATAAAATGACATCTAGGCATCTCAACTGGAAGCTTGTTGGGGGAAAAAAAAAAAAAAGGCAAAAAATCCCCAAAATAAATCATCAGGGATGCAATAACTTTGTCAGTCCTCTACACTCAAGTGGTCACTTCCAGGGGCGTGACACATGTCTGCAGAAACTGCAGAGCAGTTGGCAGTGACTTGTCTCCCTGAGTGTGTTCTACAATTAAACAAAAAGAGGCCACCAGTGATGATTCTTTCAGTGTTGTTCCTTCTGTGAATATATTTGCCTTTTGCTTCCCACTCATTCATAAACAAAACAAAAGTAGGAAAACGCCAACCAGTGCTGAGGGAGAATTGGTGTTGCTGCGTAAAGGATTCCTAAAAATTGGGAATGTCTTCTTCTGAACCTTAACCAATGACTCTTTGTCAATTTGTTTGCAGTGCCAGTTGTGCCAGTTGCAGTTGTAGTAGCTCACCATTCATCCTGAGAAAATAGAAATAGAGCTATTGAATACAGGCTGCTTAGGGAGGTTTGCTTGCTTTCTCTTATGTTCACTGATGGAGAGCTGTTGTTCAGCTGCAGCAGGGTGCAGGTGTGCGCTTTCCTCATAAGCTCAGTCCAGTGTGGTAGGCAAGCTCCTGGTTAAGTGACACAGATCCCCAAAAGTAATTGCAGACCACTCACCCTCTCCTCCTCCTCTCCCCTTGCATTTTACCAACATCTTCATAACCTGCCATGAGATGAGAGCTGATACCTGCTCTATACCTGTATATCCTGTGACTGATTTAAGCAGCAGAGAAAGTGTGTGTTATCACATCCTTTCTGAAGATCTGTTACCATTTTTCTCCTATCACAGGACTCATATTTTCTGGCTGTCTAATTGCAGAAGCATTTGAAGGCAAAGGACTTTGTTGTTGTTTAAAACTTTGAACACTTCCTGTAACTCTTTCCATTGAGGGAGCTAAAAAATCTGATGCTCTTGTTCTGATGCATTTTGGGCCCACCATCAAACACTGGCTGTCACTCCCCTTCTTTTTCTGAAAGCCCCTGCAAACTTTGCTTCTGGCAGTATCTCAGAATATGACTACATAGTAGTTTTAGTTGAATCCCATTACTCTTTCGTCCCATTCCAGTACACTGCTTGTTTGAAGTTGAGAGTGTGATTTTGATTTTCACTGCCTCGTGTATAAGCTGCAAGCCTGAAGGGACTTTTTATTATTGTAATAACAATTCTCAACAAAATCAATGGCACTTTCATTAGTGGTGTGGAGCATCCATTTTGTTTTGCCCCCAAGGAACAGATGCCTTGTTGCAGAAGATGTTACAATAGAGGCTGACGCTCAGCAGTTACAGAGCAGAGCCACATCATAAGGAGGATCTGTCATGAGGCTGCCTTTAAGAGGCAGCCAAAAGAATTTGGCTTACACTACACTGAATTCTCTTATCAACAAATTTGGCATCAAAGGAATCGCAGACTTCTTCTAAATTTTCTGAGTTTGAACAGTCTGAAACTCAGTGATCTGGTGACCTCTGCCCTCATAGCAGCCTTGCTATGTGTTGGAAAGTTGGAATAGAGTTACCAGTTTGATATGGGAAAAGGAGTTTCTCAAGTAAATGCCTACCCAAGATGTCACATCAATATAAGGCCTGGAATTGCTGAACTATGTTTTTAGGCACTTGGCTCACAGTAGATACCTGTAGATTCAACAACAGATGCCAGAGGGTCTTGCTCCAGCACCACTGCACAGGAGCACATCCCAGCTGTGCTCTCACCCACAGCTTCTGGGTTTCTTTCCCATGAACACAGAGACAGCACGAAGAGAAAGATAGAGGAGTGAGCCTGGTGCAAGCTTTACTCTGTTAAAAGAGTTAGGCCTTGGACCTAACTAGCACCTATCCCAGGAATACAAATGTGTTTTCCCGAAGCACAGAGGCAGATTGAGGAGCTGTGGGGTGTTCAGACTGTGCTAAGCCAGTGCTATTCCTTCTTCCCTCTGCTGCTGTATTCTGCCCCTGAAAAGGGTGCACCAGCTGTGCTGATAGAGCTGCTTGTGTGGTCACTGTGTGAACCAGATTGGGAGACTCCATCTGAGAAATAATTTCCTTTTTGTTATTTTCTGACTGGAGTGGTTGCGCAAAGCTGTTTACAGCACAGCTGCACTACTGAGGGATAGCGTGCCACTGGACAGGGTGTAAATGAGAGGAGGCATCTCTGGGGAGGAGTCTGTAAGGAGAGGAAGGAACTGATATTTTAAACCAGAATAGCTGTGAAACTCTTTGTAATGTAAACTACAGCTGAAGTCAGTTCATTTTCTTGGGCTTTCTTTGTGGTCACTAGGGAGAGATAAGCTGTTTCTGAGTGATGGAGAGCAGAAGTCCTTATCTCCATTGATTATAGAAGGACCCCAGACACTGAAGTGCTTAATGTTACAAATACCTCCAAAACAAGCAGTGAAGCCAAACTTCCAGTGTCTCAAGCAACTTCTCTTTTGCTGCCTTCATATTAAGGAAATAACTTTCATTTTTGTGCCAAGAGTCTGCCAAAATAGCAGAACTATGTTCCTGAGTGTAAAGCTACTTTGAAATCTGATCAGTGAACAAACAGGAATCTGAATCCTAACTTCACTTACCAGTCCTGACACTCCTCATCTCCATAGTTTGCTTTATTTTCAGATATTATACAGTGTTTAAGATAGGTGTCTATCCCCATCCCTACCTAATAGAGATAACCTTTTCAAGTCTGCCTGGACTTCTTTTTTTCTTCCTCTGAGTATACCTTTCTTAGTCAGTGAGCCACATTTCACCCTTGAGCTTATTTACTCAGCTCCCACTCCAGTCTCCAAAATGCTCCTTCATTAATTCAAATGGAGTCTGGACTGAAAGGGGGGGGAATGGCACTATCCATCTTCTAGTTGAGCAGGAGCAAGGAAGCTGCAGCTGCCTGTCCATGAATACCAGTTTTTGTGCTCTGCAGGATCATGTGGCAGTGCACATTTGATATGGATAGACCATGAGTTCAGGAAACTGTTTTGGGCAAATTAGTTGTAGGAGAGCAGATCTTACCTGCTAAGCTACTCCTTCAAAACATGTTGGACATCCTTGAGCCAGCGGAGAGAGTAAGAGTAGTTCAGTGCCTTGCATTCTGAGGCCACAGTGGTTTTAGGTCCATGACTATGTACCCTGAAAGTAAAATTACCATAGCAGGAAAGCCCAGCCCAAGAAGTGTCTGCCAGCAACTCAACCATCATATATTTTACCTTGTGAGGATGGCATTTATATTCACTGTGGTCAGCCATATCAAAATTTGCAGTGTTTATTTATATCAGCTGAAAAAAGACCACACATCTATTGCGACCACACAGTTGTCAGCAGCCATCACCCAAGCAAAACAATATTACATGTTAATTGACCATGGAATAGCATGCTGGGATTTTGTCTTTCCTTGGTATTTTTCGTTCTCCCTGTTAATTAGACCAATAAATCTACCGCACTGTAAATCTGTTTTTTTCATTTTTCAGCTGACCAATCTGCAAGTCACTTCACACACACTGCACCAATCACAAATAAGATTGCAGATTTCTTTTAGTTAGGTCATTCTATAGATGTAGATTATGCAATAGCTGTACCAAGATACCTGGTTAAAATGTACTACAATAAAGTATTTAATGCAAGATCAAGCTATGTCTTAACCATATCAAGAACTAATCAGATCCTACATGAAGATACAGTTTCCTGATATACATGAGAATTAAAGCATGTATCTTTCAAAGATTTGTGGTTTTAAACTGAAGTTATGATGGTGGTGTGTCTTATATCATTCCAACCTCCAGTACTGGCAAGTGTAGTTTTAGTTTATATCTCTCTTCTGTGGCGTACATCCAGAGAAAACAATACATAAGGCAATGTCAGAATGTCCTTATGCAGAATTGCAGTGCATAACTAAATCTCTGCAGCATCACAGTATTTGTCAAAATGATACACCTTTTTGTTTAGAGCTTACTATTCTCTTCCCAGTCTCACATCCAGATAAGATTAGTTAATTTTTCTTGAATTCTACTTTAGCCCATGTGTAATGAAACCCTCCAAACTCTCCATGTAAAACTGTGAGCAAAAAGTCATGCTTCTATAAGAAAATGCAAGATTGTTCTCAAGCTGGTAGTGGGAGTTTAGGCTATTTACTTTTAGTCATTCAAAAATAAGTGATTAATAGTATGTAAGAGATCCTGGATAAGTCCTTGCCTCTTTCTTACAAATTCGCACCTGCTGACACAATGAACATTAGCAACTTCATTCTGCCTGCTCCTCTTGTAGTTGGAAGAAACAGGAGCACAGAAACCATCATAGATTGGGATAAGCACTCTGGTAGCAGAGTTCTGAACCATCTTTACCTGTACAAGGTAAAAATGGCCCCACCCTGTTACGGTTTGGGGATCACCAAGCCCACACCTCTTGCAGCCTAGTCCCTCTCTCATGCTGACACAACAGCTTGTGGGGCCATGCCATGAGCTAGACCACTGAATGGAGATGAGTTTCAAACAGGTGCATCTGTCCTTTTACCCGTGAATGGTTGTGGAGGCTGGTGTGAAGGAGCACCTGGAGATGGAAGGGATGAGGCAGGAGCAGCCCAGCCAGACGGGTTCCTTGCTGAAGTGCCTGCGCTGTGGCGGTGCAGCCTGGGCAGGTGGTGCCACTGAAACAACACCCAGTCCCAGCTGAAGGTGGGGTCAGTGCTGAATTACTGGCCGGCCCTGCTGACTCAGGAGAGATAAGGAAAAGATGTGGGCTATCCCTGTGATAGTGAGACTGTCTGTCAGGCAAAGGTCCTGAGGGAAAAAAATGCCTTGTTTTAAGAGCTGTGCCATGATACAGAGTTGTGTTACAGTAGCACTAACAACAGTGCCCCATTTTGCCAAACAGCTCTAGGCAGAGAATAAGGTGTATCCTGTTTCAAATGGCTCAAAAGTCTGCAGATGATGGAAAATACTGCATTTGTCCTGAGTTCTCCCTGTATGTCAGAGATATGTTTAACAGCTGTTTGCCATTTCAGAATCTTCCCCGTTCCTATCACTTGGCTGTGGCAAGTCTCTGCTTCTCCTGGCACGCCCCAGTTTGGCCAGATGGCCACTGGCATGCCCCATTACTCCCAGTAATACTGGCACTGGAAAAGCCAAATGCCCCCCCAGCACCTGACTAAGATCTGTTCATTGCCAAACATGGAGTATGGAAAGAACATTCCCTTGGATCAACCTGCCAAGAACTAACTAACTAACTAACTAACTAACTAACTAACTAACCAACCAATTATCTATCTTCCTATTTATTTTATCTTTTCCTGTAATGTAGGGCCACACTCCTAAATCTTCTGCATATTGTTTATCCAATATATCCTTTACAGGGCAATGATGCAGGGAACTGGGAACTCTCTTAGATACCCTGATGCCTTCCTATGGCACAGTTTCTGTTGTAGTCTTCCATACAGAAGTTTGTTGTGGAGTATGGCAGAATGTTCTGTGGCCCATGGTGGGGTGTGGAGCAGACGGCATGAGGAGTTTTTTGGACCAGCATTGTCTGGAGCTACAGAGGTACTAAATCAAGGTTGTTATCCACAAAGGAGGCCTTTTTTGCATGTTAAATGGAATAAGAAAGTCCACCAACTTTTCCCCTTGAGGTTTTTCTCTTACGCTTACATCATTAACCTTTCAGAATATATAAGGGATATCTTGGGTTCCTGAAACTTAATTGCTGTTTTATCTTCTGGCATGACAAAAACACATGTCATCATTAGCACTTTTTCCTGCCTACAATGGTCCTTTTCTTCAGGACCTCCATTAAAATCCCCTTGGAAACTCCACTGGCACTCCCATAACTCACAGTGATACTCTCCCTTCCATGCTCAGTCTCCTGACAGTGCTGCCCATATGACTCGCTCATGGATTGGTCTACTGACTGCATCGCCCCACACCACTGCTTTTCCATACTCATGGTCTTCATGTTGCAGGTAGAAGTAAAGTCACTGTCTGCCCCAACCCAAAACATCTCTGTCAGTCTTCCCAGGTCCGTCTGAAACTGAATCCTTTATTACTGGCCTTGAAACTGAAGCTTCATTCCAGTGTAGACATCCACACATCTGCTGTCCCCATGGCCCCTCCTGGCTGCCAGACCTAAACCAGAAACAGAGCAGTCGTGTTAGCCTGGTCCTGCCCCTGAGTGCACAAGCCTTGCTGAGAGCAGGCATCTGAGCTCAGCTGTGAGTTCCACACTAAGGCTGTCACCTCTGTGCCAGAACTGGCTCGTGTCCTGGCAGCTGGGAGAGCAGGAGGAGCAGCCCTGGGACCACCTCACCTGCCTGTCCAGAGACATCCTCGTGTCCCTGCACAGAGCTGCTTCCAATGTCCAGCTGCCCTGACACTGGGAGCAGCTCCCAGCCCCGGGTCCCCAGGTCCAGTGCAACTAGAGAGATGAATAAAGAACCTGAAAACATTACTTCTGGGAATCACATCCTAAAGGCAAGAAACTCAAGGTTTGCATCTAATGGTGTAAAAAGGACTGTAGTCTAAGCAAGAGTAGGAATATAGCCTAGTAATGGATCTTGTTTTAAAGCTAAAACATATCTGCTATATTATTTCTGTTTAAAAAAAAAAAAAAAAAGCCATCATTTAAGCATTTCCAAATGCTTTAATCACTACAGTGCAGTTAGGCAAAAAGCTTGGATCTGGAATCACTGTACAAGCTTTATTCATTACCTGTGCAACTTGGCAGCAGTAGAGAAGCCCATTGCAGCATCAGTGGTGAAATGCTTGTTTACTTACGTGGAAAATTATTAGCATAGTTTTCTTGTTACCTAACAGCAGTCTGAATTCCTGAAAGGGATAAAGGAAGATGATCATCTTCATTCTTTCCAGCTGCACCAAATAAACAGCATTCCTCCTTCATGTTTGTTATTGCTTACAGGCAAAGAGCCCCATTTTTCTTATCCAGCTTTGATGCTTATGAAAAATTGGAAATTGAAGGGACACACCCTGCAGCTGCTTTCAGCCAGCAAAGGGTTAATTGCAATTGCCCCTGACATTTGGCACTCGAGATGGATGATAAAACCTTATCTTCACTGAAGCAAAAAAATCTCACCAGGATAACAAGCATTGCATTGAGGAAAAGACAGTTCAATGAGCAGCAGCTTCTTAGTAATAGGAAGCTTTGCAGCCTTTACTGTATTTGTATAGTCAAGGCAAGCAACCTTTCCCCACACTTTATCACAAATATAAAGATATCAACTGAAAGTGCTGCACAGTTGGTTTTGGCTTGAGAAGCACTAAAGTTTATATTGGTGTCAGGCAGCTTTATTTAAGGCCTAAACATTTGTCTGGTAAAAAAACAATATATTGAGTGTCTGATTGAAGTATTCATAACCTGTTTAGGATAGACCAAAATGTCTAAATCTTAATCTAGAAAATTGTGAATCTGTGCTGGTGGAGCTCCCTCTTTACACTTGTGCAATGTAATTACTTGTTGATAATTACAACGTGTAAATTTCTTTAAGGGTGTAGTGACATTAAGAACATTGAGACATTTGTGGAGCAAAGCCTGTAGGAGACTGAGCTGTTGGAATGAGTTACCCCTCATGCATTTGGGTTGAATAGTGCTTTACCTTCTGTAAATGGCAAACTTATGGAAACAGCCATTGGAAACAAACTCTGAACTGAAGAGCCTGACTACTCAGGGCTTTGTACCTTATAAATGTAATAATCTGTGATGAGTCTGAATAACATCTGCCTTTGCTCACTCAGATGAGTGCAGATTCACCTGAGAGCATCACGTCATTTCAGCTCATCCTTTTTTTGAGCTGCTGATCTCTTTGAAGTAATAATACTTCTATGGGTCCTGTGTCTCCAGAGCAAAGGTACTGTACCAGCTTCAAGAACTTAACTCCTAACACTCCAGAGAGAGAGAGAAAGATAATCAGAGTCTGTTTTGTAGGCTTTAGCTCCATGGGAGCTACTGGGTTAAGATGGATGTTGAGAGAGAAGAGGCGGAGAAAATACCCATCTCCTCCTGAGTTTTGTCTGCCATACTCATCTTTTCTCAAATTTTCCAGTGAATGGCTCACATTTTCCTTCCTCTTGGAAGAGCTATTTTCTTCTGTTTGCAGTCATATAATATTGCTATGCTGTCTTCAAGGACTAACATAAGGAAAGTATTTAATCTGTTTTACCTAAGGCTATTAAACAAGCTACTGTGATTTAAAATGTGACAGTGACAGCTTTCTATCACATGATGTAAATTGAACTAAGGTTACTTTGGCTGCATATGCTCTTACAGTGTGAAAGTAAACCTGGAGTAGTACAGGAAAAAATATGCTTTAGCCTTTCATTTAAACATTTAAATTTATTTTATCCATGAATATAATTATATAATAATTAAATAATATATTAATATAATTATGAATATAACCAGGATAGTTATACTGACAATCTCCCTAATGGAGTTGTACCTAATGTGTATAAACTAATTAGCTGGTTTAAATAAACTAGAAGACCCAAAGGATTAATTTTCCTTTTTGTTTTAATTCTTCCACTGATTTTTCTAATTCTGTTTTAATTCCATCTGTATGAGCAGAGGTATGATTTCATCTTTAATTCTTTCCTCTGAGCTTGCATACCTTCCCTTTTGCTTTCCATGAAAATTTTCATTGGCAGATTCAAGTAGTTTAATTGAAACAAAATAAATTCGTAGCAAATATCCCATAAAATATTAATACAGATCTTGAAATGCTGCTCTCTATTCCCAGAACAACTGCACTGAAAAAAAAAAGGGGGGGGGGACTGAAAAAACCCAAACATATCAAATAACTGGAAGGTTTCAGTGAAACCCATCTCAAAAGTAGCCGCCAGGTACCTGTAAAACACATTTTGGCTGGGGAGTACACAGCAGTGCTCATGGTACCCCAGGGCTGGACACAGAATATGAGAGACTGCATTGACATTGCTTCTCCCCATGCCCTGGTACAGAGTGACCTCCCCAGTGGCCTGTGCCCTTGGAGGGAGCAAAGTGGGGTAAGAGAAATCTTGGGTCAAGCCCAAGCAATCACATTTTCATGACCTGAATATTTCCCTTCTTATTCCTATCCCTCTAAGTAAATCACATCCTGAAGGACCTTGCAGATTTCTGTGGGTTTACTTTTATCCTCTGTGGGAAGGAAAGAGCCATGATTCCTCACCAATACGTGCTGTGCCAGCAGATATCCAAGGGGCTTACTCAATTATTTCCCAAACAGAGTGCCTTTGTCGGTGCAATTAATAGGTGGTTCATAATATGTGAATGTATGACTGTCCTACTGCTGTAAATGTGTCCTCACTAGGCCTTAGTATGGGATATGGAAGCCTTATGCCCTAAGTAGCACCTACAATAATGTAATCTGAAAGCTATTTGCCACATTCAGGCAGAAGCTGAAACTGATCTCAGATCCCACTGCTGCTGGAAGCAGAGGGCAGCCCCACCTCTGCCTGTTCTGTGGGCCCCAGTGATGCTCATGAGGGAGCTGCTCCTGCTCAAAAATGAGTTTTATCAATAAAAAGCTTCTGTTTCTTCTTGTTCAGCTGACTGGCCTGGCTGTCTGTGTGGATGCAGCACATCATGTGTAGTGCCAGCACAGAGGAAGGGACAGAACTGCATGAAGTGCAGCATTAAATCAAATTAAGATAATTGGGGAAGTAAAACTTAAGTCAACAATTAATGTTGATTGGTGAATGAATATGAGCAAATTCTTTTCATGACAACTATCCATGCAGAAAGACAAAAATATGTCAGACAGATATGTCAGTTACAGCAGAGAAATGGCTCGGTTCTAGATAATTCAGAGTAAGAAAGGAGTGATAAGACACATTAACCCTTGAATTAATGAACAGAATGTTTCAATTTTAGTTTGGTTGGAGCAGAAACAGAAAAGCTTAGGCTGCTTTTTCTTCATTTTTTGAATGCAACCCAAGATGTGGGCGGTAACAAAGCATCAGAAAGGTTGCAATTGATTTAGAGCATATGGCAAAACTCTTTGTCAAGGAAAAGGAGGGGGGGAAGTTTTGTTTGCTGGAAGAAAAAGAAATGAGAAGACCAAAGCAGTTCAATGTGCTGAGTGTGAAATGCATTAGGAAGGTAGGAGTGTTGCACAGCTGAATGCTGTGCTGTCACTGCCAGACACTTCTCTGCTGGCTCCCAGTCCTGGAGCTCTGAATGAGGTCTGGCAGTCCCAGCCCCATGTCAGACACAGCCCAAAGCTGTGGGGACAGCCGCACATTGACCCAGCCCAGCACAGACATGGAGGGACAGAAGGAGGGTTTGTAGGCATTTTGAAACAAAAGGAAAAAAGCTTTATAGGTATTTTGAAACAGAAATGCAGGCAATATATACCTTATTCAGATATGGATGGCATTCACATCTGATAATTGCACATTTGTAGTAAAAAATCCAAAGGTTCTCCTGTGTTCCAGATTCCTGCATTCCTAAAACTGCCTGTGCCATTGTGGAGTTCTTAGCAGTGCCCTTCCCCACACAGCACCATCACTTCAGGAATCATGTTAGCCGTGGTAGGAAATGAAGACCTAACCATCTACCAGAGCAGGCTAGTGACAGGCTCTGCCTTGCTTCTAATGAAAGAAGAGAATTGACATCTTTTCTCTGTCTTGGGAATGAAGAAGGATGTGAGAGATATAAAAGTGAAAGCTACTCTGTAAAGCTTTCTAAAACTGCTACATGGAATTTACACTACAGTTGGGAAACCACTGTGCTTTATGAGATAAATTAAAATTTGGTCATGAGTGAAGCCACAGAGATGAAGCCATTGACTACAGAACCCAAAGCAAGCCTGCAAATTTTATTGCTTTCCATGGACTGCTTTCAGCTTGAGCTCACTGGGAATGAATGGAGTCCAAACTCACAGTGTCAGGTAGGCTGTGTGGTCTGTGATCAATGTGCTGTCAGTGGAAAGCACACTGATGGTCGGTCTTTGCCAGTTCAGGTGTGCCTGCACTGCCCACACAAAATCAATACAATTAATTTATATATCATTGAAGTTACAATTGACAACCCAAGCATTGATCACGGTGCCATAAGAGGCAGATCATAACTTGGAAAGCAGTGCATGGTCTAACAAAATAGCACAGGAGGAAACCTGGAAGAAGAGGGACAGATGTCAGGCACAGTTTGTGAAGAGATGCCACCATCTCTTTGTGAGATGTTAGGAAGCCCACATTTATTCCCTTTTGACTCTTTCATGAAGGCTTTGTGCTCCAGCTAATGGGTTGGAAAGTTTTGACCCCTTTGATGCTTGAAGATCTCTCTTCCCACTTAATGTACAAAAAAACTTAATCTTTCTTAGGAAGTAAATGTTTGGAGCTGTAAAGTGTTAGATAAAATGTTTTGAGGAATTCATGCTTATGAATTAATAGATATTTATCACAGAAGAGATTGTAACAATTCCCTTGTTCAACTTCTGTAAAATCCGGCTGAAAAAATTTGTCTTAGTGCAATCAATTTATCTCCTACTTAAGCCTATGGAACTCCTTCTGTCATGTAATGATACATTATAAAAATGTATTCAGCAAAGAGAAATTTCAATTTTTCCCAGTGTAGATCCAACCTGGTAGGGAATTATTTCTGCAGGACAATAGTTCCTTATCTTAGCTGGGGAGCAAAGATGAAGACAGGTACTGTAATTCAAAACAGCCACCCAGATGTGAAAAAAGTTTTGTATTCCCTGCTATCCAGATACAGCACAGAATCTCAGATGAAAAGTTTATAGCAGTCAAGCAGGCTCTTACTGTCCTCCACTTACAATGGAGAAAGCTGGGAAAACAGCTGTACTTTCTGTTTTGATATTAGCACAGGTGTCCTTAAAATGAAGTCCATAGACAGCCTTTATAATATTAAGATATATTTTATGATATGAAGATATGTTAGAATTTAATCTTTTGAAGAACTTCAGTTGCTGACCAACTCTCTGCAGGGCTTTCAAATTCTCCTTTGTAACATGATAAATAGGAAAGAAGTTGTGAGCTCTGATAACCCTGTAGTGTGTTCAGAGTTGCCTTGAATGGTTTTAGTGCCTGTAGGGGTCTGTTGTCAGTGTTGCTTCTTTATTGTTTTGGAGAGGGAGTGGGCAAAGAGGCAAAGTCGTGTGGACATGCACCTATTTCTGTTCTATCCATATGCTTAATTTGTTTAGTCCTTTTCCTCAGTGGATCTCATGATACTATATCAGGAATAATCCGTTCCATGTCTCAGATTGGAATGCACCCTCAGTGGAGGAAGAGAGGAGGATGTAAATGTAGGGCAGTGCTTTCAGGAGCTTGGCAGGAGGCTCATCCAAGGATGCTCAGCACTAATAGCAGACCAGAGAACGAGCCCTGGAAGCCTAGCTCCTGGTCTTTTGCTCTAACCTCAAACTCATATGTTTACTGAGAGCATACTTCTATTACTTCCTTAGCAATTTCCACATGATAATCTCAGATTTTGCTTTCCCTGTTTGTTACATGCCCACAAAAGCCAGAAGACGAATGCGGACTTAAATGTTCTTTTAAAAAAAGAACTGAAATGTGAGGAGCACAGCTTACCAGGGGTATTACTGTCTGTGGCAGGCTTCCCTTGGAAATGGCAGTGCTGATGAGTGCCCTTTAATGGTAGCTACTTCTCAATACTACCTGCATCCCTGACAGACACAAATAAATAAATACAAGCCATTTCTAAACTCACTTGGTAACTTAGTTGTTCAAGAGGCTGACACCTCCTATTGTAAATACCCAACGTGGCCACAGGGAAAACACCATGTCAAGTTTGCTTTTCTGTATTTGTAGAGCACGTTTATACCCCAGTGGTATGCAAATATCCAGTTGCATCACGTTGCCTGTAACTTCATTTATAACACACATTTCTCACAACGGCCTGAGCCCAGGTAGATCATTCAACTGAGCAAACTGTCCTGCTCACAGTGACTCAGAGGAAAGGGGCCTACAACAAGCAGCCAGGTGATGGATACACAGCAGAACATGAGGCTGGTTTTATTTTTCTAAGCAGTTGGCATAACTTACTTCTGTAGCTCACAGAACTTCCAAAGTGCTCACTGACATACTACAGAGGAAACCAAAATTACCATTCCTATGCCTTAAGAGCCATTTCTTCTAAAGCAGAGTGAACTCTAAAATAGTGGACTGCCATAAATGCAGTACCTTTAATCCTCTTTTGTATTTCATCTTTTGAATCATGAAACACATAAAAACATTTTTTATATAAAACTGATGCATACTTTTATGAGGCAAATGATTGAACACTCTTTTCCAGGCAGTAGTGCTGAGAAATGGTTTGCCATAGATGTATTGGGAATTAGTTTTTTATTAAAAATATAATAGTAGAAAAATAATATCTCTTAGTCTCAAACCTTGTTAACTCGAATTTCTGTGTACATCTAGTTCGAAGGCATTCTGAATTCTTTCTTTTAATCCTTGGAATCACAAGGACGAAGCTTTGATGATTTAACATCTCCCATCTCAGCTTTCTGCCTCATTTTAGTACTTCAGAGTGGGAGACGGCTCCCACGTCGGGGATGTTCCTAAATTCATTGACAGATCTTATAGTCACTGAGAAAAAGCATCATTAATGCAGAGTTAAAACTGTCCCCTGGTATTTCATGCCTTTCAAGTCAGCTTCAGTTCCAGCACCTACATCTGAAAATATGGGAAATAAAGGATTAAAGGACATATCTGAAACCTTGACACTCGCCCTTCCCTGTGAATAGCACCGCAATGATGTGCAAATCATCCAGCTACCTTGCCTGTGTAAGGCGTGATTAGCCAGAAGGATTAGTCACAGCAGTTCAGCAAAGCTGATTCATGTTAAAAGCTGATGTGGATGGACCATTCGCACTTGTGAATGGAGGAAAAAATTCCTTGCCCGGCCCTTCATTTGAACAAAAGAGGGTTTCCTGTAGCTTGGAGAGCTCTGCAGCCCTCACTGAAGCGCTGCATGGGATCGGTCCCCTGAGTAAGGACGCCAGCAGCTCTCAGTGCACAGGCTCAGTGGCAGGTGAGTGTTGGGCTGGACGTGTCAGATACAAAAAGTCAGAGAGCCTACAAAAGGCGAGAGGAGCAAAGGGCTTATCAAACGTGAGTGATCTGGTGTTCTGGGAGTGAGGTGCGTCAGGAATTTGGCTGCAGGGCAGATGCAGCCACCCCCCTGCAGAGTTCAAAGCCACCCTTCGGTGTGGGAGCGATTCCCGGAGCCGGGGTGCACCAGCCAGGCAGGGGAAAGGTTGCCTGAACTTGTACTTTCATTCTTCCTTTCTAGTGCTCAGAAACTTGTATATTTCTAACTTGATTCTTTCTAAAAAGACCTGGGACTTTATCACATAATCTTAGCTATGCTTCAAGAAAACTATTTGAAGCCTAATTTTCCACCCTTACTCCTTTTCTGTAAGAGAAGAGAGAAACGCAGTTGACAAGAGTTAGAAATCCTTCAAGAAGCCAAAGCTATCACAGTTTTGCAGGAGAGATGCTATGGCAACTAGTTAAATATAAAGGAGGCTATATGTTCTCCAAGTGATTCTTCTGTTATTTATAGAAATGGGGGCTGCAATATTTGGGGTTGCTGATATGGATTCTCTTAAAGAAACAGTGACCTGCACTGGATGGGAGAACTATTGCATGACTTGAGGACTTGGAGCTGCGCCCTGCTCCAGCAGCCCGTGCAAGTACATCCCTAGTTCAAGTAAGGTTTTGGCCCCCCCATATCTTTTCTGTGTGTCTGGCTTTCAGGGCTCCTGACAGGGACAACTAATTAGGATTTCCATCCAGGTTTGTATCAGAGCGGTCTGTACTGTCCACCAGCAGCTCAAGTGAAGAATACAAGTGTGAACGGCTTTAATATGTTATTCCTATACACCTAATCCTTGTCTTCTCTCTCTCTCCATACAGTTCTTTTCTGCCTGTGCTATTCTGGTCTTTCAATTTCTTCCCATTTATGTAAATTTTCTATTTCCTTGAAGTTGTAAAATCGTGCACTTTTCCCATTTCATGCAATCTCTCTGTAGTGACTGGCAAATAAGACCATGTGAAATAAGATTGCACAGCACACCACACTGATTTTTAGTGTATTCCATTCCCCTCAGCAGTAGGAATTTTCTCTTGGGCACCCAACACGCTACTGCTGCTCTACTACTACTGTAATGTCATTGTGATTTCCAATAATAACAAGAATTATCACCTTATTTTTCCAGAACTTGAATGCTAAATGTTCCAACTTTGTAGTGGCAGAAAAAGAGAATATTTTTTAGATTTATCTGGAGGAATAAAGTGAATACTAGAAAATAATGCTACAAAAGAGCTTAATTGGAATAAGGTACTAGAAACAACAGGATAAAATTGACTTTATATAAATGATAGATATATAATGTCTGAGGGTCACTTAAGTTCAGCTGAGGGGTTCAAATGAGGGTAATGCAGGTTCTTATTAGATCAAACAGTTAATTTTTTAGAAATGGTGACCTTTACCCAACTGGGTTTTGAAAAAGAATATTTGACTGTGCAGAAGGTTATTAGAGTTGGTTAATTATCTTCTAGTGCATTTGTAGAATATGATAAGCATGTGAATTTGAGACACCCCTATAAAATGGATGATTGCTTCTAAAGAAAAGTTCAGTGACTTCCTCTAAATGAGCAGTAAGGGCAAGCCAATGGCCTCAGCCATGAACAAAGTCTCTCTCTCTCACCTTTCTGTTTTCTTTTCCATCATGAAACACCTCCCATTCTGTGAGTATAATACTGGTGTCTCTCCTACTACACCTTTCCCAGAAGCTTGTTTCTATAACATAATCTACCAGATACAACCTTGTAAAGTAGTAGAAAAGTACTTGGACATTCTCTTTCTCTTAACTGTCCAGCTGAAAAGTGTCACTGTTGTTCCACTATTCCCCTCCCTCTATTTAATTTGTTTCTTTCACCAGTTGTCTGACATCTAACATTTTAGGCATCTCCCTTCCAGACATATAGCTGCACCTGATCTCATCTGAGGACACAAACCCATCTGCTGAATGATGGGTGTAATTTATAATAGTGAGCAAACAATTGCATTGCTCTTACCCTTGAATGAAGAGACTTGGAAACTGTGCCTGATAAGGGTGCAAAAGAAAACAGATCCTAATGTTCTGCTGAGGTTTTGACAGTCACGTGTGAAATGGCTGTTCCTAACAAAGTCTGGACCTCTCTGCTCTACAGAACCAGACCCTCAGGAGGCAACCTGAGAGTCTTGTGGGTCAGAACTGTGGTTTACATGTGAAGACATGTAAAACTGGGACTCAAATACTGGTATTTAATCAGGATGGTCAGAAAGGAAAAGCTCAGGCAGGCACAAGAGTGAGGATTCTTATTCCCAGTAAAGCTCAAAGAATTTACTACGATATCTGTGTTCCCAGAAGCAGGTAAACAGCTGCAACATGGCAATGTCTGGGCAAATGAAAAAGCCCCACCCAAGGTGGACGTTGTTCACAGTTTGCTCACAGTCATTTCTCGCTATGCATGTGAGTAGTTCTTGTAACTTAACAACTTGTAACTTGACTATCACTTCAGTATTAGACCTTTGCTCCCATTCTATCTTCAGTTTAAGCTCATAGCACTCCTGTAGGACACTCTTCTTCCTTTTGCAGAGGAGAAAATAAGGCACTGAGACATCATTTGCAGATAGCTTTAATGTGCAAGTTATAATAAGATGAATTAGGATTTTCCAAATCCATGATTGCTAGTGCAGCTGTTTCTTCCACAGTGACTTCTGCTTCACCTGTTGGTTAAGTGTTGTATCTTCCCTGGGTTTTTAAATCCTTCCTAGATGGCCTATATCAAAGCAGGATTGGGGGCACCTGAAATACAGTGTCTGGTTTCTGAACTATCTCAGAAGGGCCCCTCTGAAAAGGTTCAGAGGACTGTGACATTCAGTTCCTACATTGTGTGTGCCCACCTCCAGAGAGGTCCCTGGTGCTAAATGGGGAGCCCCACACAACAAGCAGGCAGGGGCAGATGTTTAAACCTGATGTTGACATCAAGCATTTCAATATTCAGGGCACTGAGCCAGGCAACAGGACATGCTGAAGAAAAGTTTGTGTTTGAAGTTCTCCCTCTAGCCTCCATAAAATAGTTTAACTCATAAATTGAGGTAGGTGCTTTGGTGAGGCAGAAACCAAAACCAGCGCGTGAGCATTGACATCTCAGTCATGCAGCTGAATGAGGGCAAACAAGGTGGAAGAACAGCCCATGCCAGTGGCCCTCCTCAGCCCCAGGGGCGTTGAACCCAGGGCTCCCTCTCTGCAGCACAGACAGGTATTGGCCATTCCTGGTGGACACTCCTACTCTCCTTTGGAGGATAAGGGGTCAGGACTACACAACAAGACAAGAGAGACATAAAATGTCACCACAGCGTCTGGGGACTCAGGGAGCACCTGCGTCTCCTATGCCATGGCTGGGTAGATACTCTGTGTTGCTGATCTATTCTGTGGATACAAGAGTGAAACTCAGCTTCTCAGTCCAAGCTATGTGTCCTTAGGCAGTTTAGATGAGATTTGAGTTATTTGCCTCAAGTAGCTGGGAAATTGTCTTAAATTGCACTTCATGTGGTTAAATGCTGTTATGGATTGTGCTGTCAGTTGCTGCAATTAGGAAATTAATTTAGTGAGAGTTAGGAGATCTGGTTTCTATTTTTTGTTTTGTCACAGATTTCCAGCATGATCTTGGCAATCAAATCAATTCAGGTCAAGTAACAGTGAACAGTGACAGTGTTTTAGGCATTAGCTAATACAAGAAATTGGAATGTATCTGCACTTAATTTGTGGAGTCCAGTATTTATCCATTCCTTATACACATCAATCACACAAGTTTACTTATTTTCTTGTATTTTGTGAACATGCTGACCAAACAGCCTAGTTTATCCTGGAGTTAAATTGAGATTATGATATTTCTGTACATCATAGGTAGTGAAATAAGGTTTGCAAAGCAGTCTGAGACTCTCATGTGCATCATATTGTGTGTAGATGCATATACTTAATGCCCTTACTTTAGTTAATAAGTTTTAATCTTCTGAAGCTTCACAAAATATGTCAATATTTGATATGGATGCTACCTTAGGCAAGAAGTTTACAATGCTATGTCACTCTCTGTTTCTGAATCTATTCCAGGAGGATGTGGGGCAACCATTACTTCAGACAAATGTTTTGATTATGGAAATGTCTTAATCTAACCTCTGTGACGAGACAGACTCATAAACAGTGACACCATTTAAGACATAGTAATGTATCAACACTATAATTAATAATTAATGTACTATTTATATTGTGGTAATGTTTACAAACACAGTTTACAAACATGGCAAGACCCAAATCTGCTGTACAAATACACACAAACATTATTTCTGCCCGAAAGAGCTTAAAATCTAAATCGGGGGGAAGAAGCCATTTTCAGGCTCTGGAAAAAGGAAAAATATCAAACCAGTGACAATGTAAGACTCTGCAAAACAACTAATCTACACTGTAACAGGGAACTCATGGTTTCTCTGCAAGGGAAAGCTACTCTAATAACTTAACTTGAGGAGATTTTAAACAGTGTAAGAGGTCATGTAGATACTCCTATTTCAGAATATTAGTGGCTAATTTAAGTGTAGATAAAGATTTGCCTAAGTGTTTGCCTACATGGTATATATTCTTCTCATTAGCACAATGTAATTAGCTAATGAAAAAATAAGTGTCATTTCCTCATGCAGATGTCCAGAGGGAACACAGAGGTTGGCAATTATGCAGTTGGTGCAGGGAAGGAATATTGGCACACTCAGTTCTTCTCTGGAGACTTGCTAACACAGTATGCTCACTTAACTTGGATACCTCCTTTTAGGAATTCCACACTTCCATGTCTTTCCAGATGTGTTCTCTCCTTCCAGGTGCTCAGTAGCCCAGTTATTACAGTAGTACAGCCCTGCCTGGACTGTCTGACAAGAAAGCCCAAAGAAATTTCCAGCAGTTCTGTGCAGATCAAAGTTACAGTGTTTGTGCAGTTTGTCCTGCGAGCCTCACTGTATTGGATGTTCCTGCACTTCATGGCACAAATATACTTCTGTTAGAGAACTCATACAAAGAAGAAAGGGACCCCTCCCTAAACTAGAATATATACTGCCCACATTACATTTTTTTTTAATAGTAGAAAAGCGTGTCTTCAGTTTACAGTGCTGAATTATTCAAGTCACACAAAGTTAACCGGAGATAAAAAACGATACATGAAGTATCTGAATGGTGATTATGTTCCTCCTCACATGGGGAAGGAGGGGGATTAAGTAAATCTCCATCACAGCTTTCTTCTTATTGGACAAGTCAGTTGAGAGCAAAGGGAATAATTGGAGCTGTAGTCTTGACCTACAGCAGTGATTTTTGCTGGTGCTCATCTGTCAAAGCTGCAATGGCAGCATCCACATTGGTTGAATCATATAGACATAAATTCACTTCTCAAGTTAAATTGAGTTTTTCAGGCTGTAATTATGCTGTCACATAAAACCCTTTACTATTTAGTGGATGAAACTAGGGGAATCTTGCAGTTCATATGATTCACCCAGGTCTTTTCAAACTGACACAAACTGATGTGGCCTCAGCTCACCCTCAAATGAATATTGCAAATTCAGATGGCTCAAGAGGATGGGAAGACCAGAGCACTGGCAACTGTGGAGACAGGATATCAGAGTCCAGAGCCAAGGACAGCTCCAGCACAGCAGTAACTGCCCCAGTGCTGGCACGCCACTAAATGCTTCAGATTCCTTGTAGGTAAGCAGCCTGTACCCAGGACATGCCTGAGTGAAGAAAGGCTGCAGACAAATAAAAAACATGTACTAGTAATAGAACTGTAGGGATTAAACTTTGCCCCAGGTGTCTGCATTTAAGACCACTGTTTTCAGTGCAGTTACCCTGGGTTGGTGTCTGTGTCACAGGGCAGGGAGCTGTGGGAGCTGTTGTTGCTTGGGGCAGTTGCTGGAGGGCATTCAGCCAAGACACATCTGGACACATGCGGACAGAGAGGGAATTATTCCTGCTCAGACTGTGTTTTCCCCAGGATTCACTCTGAGCCCTCAGCAATCTCCTCCACCATGTCACACCACATCTCTGATATGCTCATGGTTTCTCCACTTCCTACAGTCAGGCTCCATCTCCTCCACATTCCCACCTTGACCCCTCAGCCCAGACCACTGGCCTGCCAGCCTGGCTCTGTCCTGCCTTGCTCCTGCATCTGCAGTGAGATGCTGGGAATGGCTTCCTTGCTCTGCACAGTGCTTAGCAGTGTGGGATAGCTGACTTGTGGCCTCTTGCTTCATCCAGCTCTGGGCCCAGGTCCCAGGGATGTTATTTGCAAACGTGTAATTGTTCACAAGGAACCTCAGATGCACTCTAGACGAGGAGATTAAATTCCAAATGGTTGCAATTAGACTTATGGAGTGGCAGGGTTTACCAGTCTGAATGTTATTCACCTATATTGCTTGTGGACCTCAGCAAGTGTCTTGAACATTTATTCTCCACACAGAGTCATCTAAAGATGCTAAATGAGGAATCTCTGTACTGCTCCATTATTTACTGCACATGTGCCCTAGGATAAGTGAAATTAAAATATATGTTGCAGAACCAAAAGCCCAAACACAGTCTGAGGAGACAAGCATATTTATAGGTATCTATCCAAGAATGTCTTTGCCCTACTTTGGCTAGAAGAAACGCAATCTTTATGAAGTGCAAGGCACCAAGAAATGGAAAAACAGGGAGTAGAAAATCTGGAGGTATTCTGGACAGTTCCAGATTTGTGTAAAGATTGTTTACAGTTTGAGCTTCTGATTGTGTGTTAGAAATGGCAGGGTCCTGACCAGTACTGTCTATACTGCTTAAGTCCATGAAAAGCTCTGCAACCTTGCCTTGCAAGATAGAAATAATATAACATATATATCTTGTCCCTACCACCCATTGCACAGCTAGGGACCTTCAGCCAACACATTGAATTAGTGCTTCAATGGCCTTCCACAAAAAGAACTCAAACATCAAGCCTCAAGCCCTCCCTATGAGGTAACAAAATACCTTTGCCATATGCATGACCCAGGGTCGTGATTAACTAACACAGCTAACTAACTGCTACCTGCCCCTTTGGACATTATGAATGGCGAGGCTGGAGTAGAATTAACTTATTACACACCATCATTGCCAGCTACACTGAGTATCCTATCCTGGAGTTCATCTTCCAAAGTGCATTTATATTTTCTGGGTTTTTAAGCCCATTTCAGACTGATAGCACAGAAAGACTGTGCTTGTAACAGGGTTGAAATCAGGCATATATATTGTCTTTGTCAGTGTCTGGAAATATTTCCATGTTATGACTATGAACTTCAAACATACTTTTAGGGGAGATATTTCACAATTTAAAATCAAAAGCACCTGATGTACTCATTAATAAGAATGAGCCAGACAGTGACTATTTAGGAAACATTTTCCTCAAAGATAAACAATGATACCTGAAGGAAAGAACAGAGATAAGGAAAGCTGGAAAAATCATAAAGTACTCCATAAAGTGAAGCATCAGGAGAAAAATATGCTGTTATTTTTCCCTGTTGATTTCTTCTGCCCAGGAACTGTGTCATTATTGTGCATGGTTCTCTGCAAGGCAGAAGGAGATGGTTCTGTGCCTGTTAAGCTGATGCTGACCTGCCTTCCTCACGTCACTGTTCCAAAGATGGGCTATTTTAGCTGCCTGAGCTCTGCTACCTGCACAGGTGCTGTCTGTTGAGACACTGCTGAGGGAGAATTGCCTTTCAGAAAGGTCCCCCTGGCAAAGGGTAACTGAGGCATCCTTGGCCTTGAGTAAATTAGAGACACTGATTTGGACTTGCTTTGACTTCAGGTTTTGTCTTGCTTTAGGTTTGCTTGAGAGCTTGTGGCATTGTAGATAGTAGGAAAACAGGGATCAGTGGCAGTTTAGAAAATTAAAAGACTGCAGAACAGGCTTTGAAACCCGTAATCTAAATCCCAGTTAGCAATACTTCATCCAGTGTAATGTGGTAGCCAGCCTGAGTCTGGCTCCATGGAAAAACTGCCTGCTGGTTATTGCCTCCCTTGGGAGAGCTGTGCTGGGAGGCTTTCACCCTGCCCTGTCCCTGGGGGTGGTTTGGGGCCGGTTGTGGCAAAGGTTAAATGACTGCTTTTATGAGCTAGAGAGGAGAGGAATGGGGAAACAAGTGTGCAATAACTGGAAGAAAACTGAGGACAAAACTGAGAGCAATGGGGAATGTCTGTGGCCAAAGCAATGGTTATAGTTAGAAAACCTGCAGAATGAACTGAGGGGTCCAGGGTGGCCTAAAGCAGAAATCTGACTTGGAAACAGACCAGAGTGATGGTGGTGGTCACTTGCTGTGAAAACATATGGAGCAATGCTGTTCTTATGAGTAAAAACATGAAGAACAAGGCAGGAAGAGTCATGATCAGAGAAAATGTTAGGATCAGAGTGATTTCCAAAAAGCAAAAGGACAGGGAATCAGTGGCCATAAACATTTTCACTCTTACCCAGTACAACTAATGAACAGAAGTACAGCTAGAGATCAAGTATTTGTGGATGGAAGTCAAGCACCTAACTGCAGACAACTTGCTTTCTTTGTCCTGGAAACTTTGAATTAGTGAATTTGACCTGAACAGCTCTCAGGGTAGACTTTGTGTGCAGATAAACATGTATGACACAGCAGTGCACCCACCAACCCCAACACCTGAATCTCACAACAGAGTTATGTTAGGAATGGTAATCAGTTGTGGTGTCTGTGGACAATTTTTCCATCAGGGATAACATCAGCAAAACAGATGGATTTTTACAAGAAGTACAGTGTAATTTTAGTGTCAAAAAGCCCATTCAGATAGGAAAGTAAAGAAACTTTTAATATAAAAAAGCAGTTTCTATAGAATAAGACCTTCAAGCAGGAGTGAATTGCCTTCATTGTGTATTTTAATACTGGTAGGACTTTTTCTCTCCCTCAGATCTCAGTTGACAAGGGTGGACTCATTCTGCAGGTAGTGTCCATATGGTTTGAAGTTATGGCAGAACAGATTACTAGCTATGGCAAATAGGAAGGAAAAACAGTTAAATAAAAAAGGAAAAAAGCAAGCAGCTAAATAGTGACAATCACACGGTTTTGCTAGTATTGTCATGGGTTTTCCTGGGACAACCTCTGCAGTGATGTCTACAAGAGCAAAAGAATGCTCCATGTGCAGTAAGACAGTCTTTTATTCACAGTAACTTGGTTTAAGCTAGGAAGTTTTAAATCCTTGCTTTTTTTTTTTTTTTCTTTTTACACTAGACACAGTTGTGGCTCTAGAGATAGCCAGTAGGAGTTTTGAGAACTCTTCTTTAGGTGCGATTTTAAGAAATAACAGGAGCTGAAAAGCAACAGTGATCTGCCCAAACGAGCCACACATTATGGACTGGGTCTGAAATTATATTAAAGTCAGTGAATTCATATAGGCAACTCTAACATTAACATTCTCAAATGTGTTCTTAAAGAAAGGACAGTGCTCAGAACCACAGAATTACTGAAGGGGCAGGTAGGGAGATATGTTTGAGGTTATACCCACTTTTGTTTATCTCCACTGAAATGCTGGTTTGCATGTGTGTCTTGCATGAAGGATAAGATCAGTGTAACAAGCAA
This sequence comes from Ammospiza caudacuta, assembly GCF_027887145.1. Classification (NCBI taxonomy): domain Eukaryota; kingdom Metazoa; phylum Chordata; class Aves; order Passeriformes; family Passerellidae; genus Ammospiza; species Ammospiza caudacuta. The sequence goes on from NC_080595.1 coordinate 33,527,602, forward strand.
AGTCCTTGGTGCATGTAGAATTTGAGTGTCACACAAGATCAGGTATGTTCCTACCTCTTTTCAAACAGAGCTGATTGGTGTGACTGGCATAGACATTATATATGATATCAGGTGGTGTAAATTGGAAATGAGATAGTGGCACTGGACAGGGTGAAAAAGGTGAGTGCTACAGGATGCTCTGTTGATATTCTGTTGATATCTGTTGATATTGGGCTACTATGTTCAAACCCACATAATGTCAGGTCTAATCCATGCACATATTTTCTGGAAACTGACAAATATAGTAATAAAACCAGCCTTCCTTACAATGATATGTCAAATAAACATATAGACACCAGTGAAGCAAAAGCAGTTTATTTTTCTTTTCACAATATCTTTTTCTTTTCTGTGATACTTTCACACTCAGCCACTAAGAGGTGCTTATTAAGAAAAGGGAATTTTTTTTAATGCATGGATACAACTAGGGCTCTTAATTCTTACTTAGTTACTAAGTTTCTGAAACTAGTGAAATCTCATGCCTGAAGATGTCCTGGACATTTATCACACTTGGTGTCTAGCTGTGAACCCATGAGTTTAGGCATCCATTTTAAAAAGCAGGTGAAGGTTTCCTTTGTATTTGTGTCCACTTTGAATGTCTGTTGCACAGCGGGCAGGTGAAAAGGCAATGATAGTGAGGTGAAGGCACTGCCTCAGGTAGCAGTTATCTGGATATCTGGATTCTGTGCCTGGGTCTGCCAAGCCTTCTTATATTAGTTGCATAATTTTTGAGCTTCATTCTTTCCTATCTACAGAACAAGGAAAACAAATCCCAATTTACATTGGCATTGCTTGCATTGCAAGTGTTAATTCATTGCTGTCTGTAAAGGAGATCAACCCTCTGATAAAAGGTGCTAGAGGAATGCAAAATATGTCTATAATATAAATATGAAAATGGAGATTCTGTCAAGGTTTGCCTTGGCTAAATCAAAGGTTCCAATACCAGCTGTAGTCCCTCTGAGAGCTGAAACTGTCTGGTCTTTGGATATGTGGCAGGATATGTGAATTCTGATGAGGGCAGGAATAATATTTAGCACTAGTGAAGATTTTCTTTAAAGGTAAAGTTTCTGTTTCTTAGTAACACAGAGTTTTACTGTCCAGCTTGTCATGGTTGTGTGATTTGTGTTGCAAAGAATGTGCTTCATCTCTGCTCTGTATTCCTGTTGGCTTCTGTCACTGTGAGTACATCCAGGTACTCAAGGACCTGTAAGTGGTCCATCACACTATCTTTTTATTATTTTATTTCTTACTATCGGGTCCCATAGGGTTCTAGTGACAGCCATTAAGTCTTTATGACATGTTATGTAAGCAACATAAAAGGAACATTTAGGATGAGATTTAGTGAAGAAAGCAAATGAGAAGAGAAAATTTCTATTCAAAATTCACTTCAAATGAGGGTCAATGTAGGACACACAGAAGTGCACAAGCCAAATAAGTAATAATAAAGGGTCTGTTTTACAGAAATAGAACATCGAACTTCTGGACAGTGGCTGGAGTCAGCTATACCTCAGACATACATGATTCTTGGTGTACTAAACTAACCTACTAAACATATGCTGTATGGGTTTGTAAATATTAGCAAATGCTGTTCTTAACTGCCAGAATGCAAATTTAGAGGCAAAATTTCTCAAATGGCCTGGTCCCGTGGGTGAAATAACTAGTAATGAGAATATGAAGAACAGTAGTTCCTTATTCAGTTGAATGCTGTCAGCAGGGGCAGGGTAAGTATTCTAAGCAAGGTCTTGGCCAGCCTTTTGAGGCCTTCTACTGCTAACCTCACCACTCAGTCCTTCATCATCACACACCATATTTCCAGTGCATACCTCCCTTTTGGCATCAGCCATATTTTGTATTGATTCCAGACCTCAGGCAATGGAGACTACTTAAGTAGCACAAACAGAATTGCTTCTTAACTTGGTTACAACTTTTTCCACCAAAATACATTTCCCAGAAAATAACACTTTTTCACTGGCAACTCCATAACTACTTTTTTTTTTATTATTATCATTTTCCCTCTGGAGACACACTGGTACTTTGAAAGCTCTTGGCAGAACCCTGTCAAGTTGGCTGCCTGGCTAAAGGTGTGACTGCCTGATGGACTCAGAATCTGGCTGAGCTTCTTGCAGAATCAGCCAACTCCCTTGGCTTCCCTGCTTATAGATGAGCAGGTATTTTGGCTGGCCAGTGGACTGAGTTGTTCCCATTTACTGGAAATTTGGCTGCTGGCATTTTGTCATAAGTATAATATTATTAGCCTTGAGTTCTACACAAAGCAGAAGCTGGTGTGGTTGGAGTTTTCCTTCCTGCCACCACTATTCAGTGGTGAATACACAGCACTAAGTGATGCCATTTTATAAACTGTTGCATCCAAATAGAAAGTCTTGGTATCACTTTTGATCTGAGTTTGTGTTTCAACCCTTGCCTAACACTGGTGGCAGAACACTGCAGTGATTTCTGGTGTCGTCTAAAACACGACTTGTTTTCATTAGTTGATTAATTTTTTCCAAGAGGAACGAAGAAGATAAAAGCTGTTGTGTGCCCTCCTTTTTTCTACTCATCTTGTGATCTACCAACATATTTCAAAAAGTCTCGTGGCTTAGATCCTTGACCTTAAGAAAGTAAGTATTAGAATTTTTTCCTCATTCCTGCTACATGTGAGTGCATGTGATGGTCTTGTCTATTTGTGTTTACATAATGAAACATCAGTGCCCCAAAGGCACTGGTCATTCATCTACTTATGCCAGCATTCTTGGCACTGTATTGGTTTTTCCAGGCATTCTTTTTGTGCATCAGCATCAACACATGAGACAGCATGCCTTCTTAAATCTTTTTCAAGGGACCTCTTAAAAGCTTTCCTTATTTGTCTTCTCTACATATTTTTTAAAAATTTGAATGTAGCTAACAGACAACCAATCTGACAAAGAATACAGACATCATGTTTTTAGAGATTAGGATCACTGTCTTTACAATGAATTTGTATGAATATTTTTTTCAGGAGGTATATCTAAAGTGTAAAAATGTTTAATGGCAGTCAGTTTAATATACATTGTACATTCAATTTGTCTTGTCCAGCTCAGGAACATCTTTTATATCTCATTAAAGGAACTCATATATTCATGCAGACTATTGCATACAGCACACAATCAGTGCAATTACAATTAAACCTTTGGACCATAATCCATCTTCTTGGATCCTCTGAGTTTTCCAGTGTCCCACAAAGTATATAAAACAGGCACTCCTTTCTCAAGAGTTTGAAAAGAAATTATTGGAGCTAGACAAGTTTTGAGCAAAGTGTGTTTGGATTATTTGTCCCAGTGTTTTTTATAAATCTAGTTGGAATTCAGTAGATACCTTTGTCTAGATCCCGGTCTTTCTCTTCTTTTACCACAAAGATAAAGGAAGATGTGACAGATACTGGATTTATGTGACAGCCTGGGAGTGGGGTGCTTGGGCTGTGGGAAAGCCTGGGTTAGCACCACAACTCCCCATTACAGTATTACAAAAGAAAGACCACAGAAAAGTGTCCAGGAATGAGCCTCTACCTGTTGTGTGAGAAACTCCCTGGAAGGCTGGGGCTACAATTGTTTGTCCAAAGTGAAAGTGCACCAGCAGATAACCAGAGTGGCTCTTTGACCACACGTGCTGATTATGTCAATTTTCTGAAAGGTGAGCAATGGAGACAGAGAATAGAGTTGAATCTGGATAATTCATGTCCTTTGCAAGGACCACAGCACTTGAGATACTGAATAAAGGGGCAACTGTTTCCTCCAGAGCTGTCCTGAGAACTACTGCTGCTCTACATGTATATACTTACATTCTGTGAAAATACTTGAAACTAAATATTTTTAATTAGCCAGAACATGACATGTCAAATTAAATAAATTTCTAATAATTTGTTTGGGAAGAAGATTCAGATTCTGAATTTCCACTTTTTATTTGGCTTCCAAGGTACAAAATCAATTATTTGACAGCCATCTGGTAGATGTGTCTGCTGAAATTGCTCAGAACAAATTTCACTGAAAATTTTCTGTGTTTATGTAAACATAATTTTCTGTATTTATTATAACCTCATTGCTAAGCAAATATTTTAACCATTTGCTTTCCCTTTGGCTCCCCCATTTCTGTAAAGTTTTCAAGGACAACAAAAACATCCAAACACAGCTTGTTTTTTCTGTGAGGATTTCCATGCTCAATATGTACCCTTGAAAGACCTGTGAGGAGAACAATCCATGTTTTTACGAATGTTTTCTAAAAATGTGTGTATTTTCTCATTATGTTGCACACTGAGGAGCAAGGCATGTGTTATCCCTTTCTTTTCTAAGTACAGAAAATGAGACACAGGTAGGCTGATTGTTGGCTTGACTTTACCTTGGCAAAGCACCCAGAAGACTCAGAGGTTCTCTTATCTTTAGTGAATTGAAGGGAGTTAGCAGATAAGATACAGTAACTGATCACAGTCATGGTCACAGAACAGCAAATTAAGGAGAAAAGTCTGTAAGTTCTCTAGAAGGTGTCTAAAGCTGTCCACACTCAAATAGTTGTACATAATTATCCAGCTGAATGGGCAGCAGCTGCTGTTTGTGGGGTGGACATTTGAAGCTGAGCAGTGAAACTATTGTACCAATGCATGTACCCTAATGCTTGGTCTCAGATTCCATCCTGTACGAGCAGCAGGAATGAATATGGTCACGTTACCAGGAGCACTGGCTGGGAACTGATGCAACAGCTTTATCAATCCAATAAATGTAAGAAAAGTGGGTAATTCAAGCTTCTATAGGAATGATATCTGCTTCCTCAAACCTATGGTGCTCCACCCACATTGTAAAGCTGACCATCTGTCCAATGTCCTTGTTTAAAAGACTGACTGACCTCAGGAATTGTTTCAGATAGTTACACAGATTAGCTGAGCAGATGGCTTTAAGTAAACATCCACCCTAGTGGTTAACACGTGCTTATCACCCCAGCAGAGCCAACAGTCATGTGCCTGCATTCAGAGCATCAGAAGTCGATTCCGCTGAGTGGTGCAACTCCTGCAGTGCCCAAAAAAGGTACCAACATAAACTCTGATTTAGTGAAGTATTTAAACCTGTGTTTAAATAGCACTGCAGCAATAAGACTTGAACCTTGAATTAAGAACCTTGTTCAAATAGAGTTTTCATGAGAAATCGGACTGAACATCCAGCTGGTCCAAGCCCACTTGAGACTGTGGCCAGACGGATGGAAATCCATCTGCCCATCAAAAATGGAAATCTCCATTCTTGATTCCCACTGGTAAGCAGAGGGTCAGGAAGAGGCATGGAATTTCTCAGCCCCTTTTTGTCACCGTGTGTCATCTTTCTGATGCAAGCTTTGAACCTGAGAACTGTTTGTAATTAAATATGGAATGGGTTTTTGAGTAAAGTGTGCATTAGTGATGGATCACTAATTTCAGTAAAGTGCACATTGAAAGGTGCTGGGACCCAGGGAAATGAATGAGGTTTGACTGATACAGTTCCTAGAATTGCAGACAAATCAGCTCAACAAGCATGTACAATTTCAGTTCATTTTGCATTGTATCAAAGCACATACATGTCTTGAAAGGCATATGCTGAAATTCTAGGTAGGGTTCCAGGCACCTTGATCTCATTTAAATTTGGGCAGTCCTAATCTTAACTTCTCCTTTTTCTCCTTCCCAGCCTAATATTCCTTCCTTCTTCCATGTGCTAAATCTAATATTTATATGTCTGCAATATGATCTGCTTTGTGAGATCACAGAATGGTTTGGCTTGGCAGGGACTTTAAAGGGCATCTAGTCCAAACCCCCTGCAATGGGCAGGGACATCTTCAGTGAGGTCAGGTTGTTCAGAGCTCCTCTTAAATGTTTCCAGGAATGGGGCATCTACCACATTTCCAGGCAGCCTGTTCCAATGTTTCGCCACCATCATTGTAAATAACTTCTTCCACATATCTAATCTAAATTGACCCTCCTTCAGTTTAAAGTCAAGACCCCTTTTCCTATTACAACAGGCCCTGGTAGAATGTTTGTTCCCATCTGTCTTATAGGCTCCCTTCAAGATGATCTGGTTTATAAAGGATGACTTTTTGAAGGTTTTGGTTTTTTTAATTGCCACTTGCAAGCCTGTGGACCACTTATACCCTTTCCCCCTGATAAATGGGAAGATTTAACCTTCTAAAATTCCGTTAGTGGTATGTCTAATTAATTTTCTCTTAGTGTTTGGAGCTGCACTGCATATGGGGGCACTGTATCTGCAGAGCCAGCTCTTACAGCCAGGATCAGACCGTACTTCTGGCGAGAGGCCACCAGAGCAGGAGAAGCAGCAAACCTATTTATAATAGGCATTTTGTCCATCAGAAGAATGTCAGCAGCCAAATTACTATAACCTGCCTGAACCAGCTCAGCCCTCCTGCAAATGCAAGCCCAGATTGTATTGGGAATGTTTGTTTTGCCATTTTTCAAATACATGAAGAAATCAATGGCGTATTCATGGCAGTCAGTAGAGCAAGTAGTTATTTTAGATGGACAACCCCCAAACCCTTATTGCTGGCACTAAGGGACTGCACTTCTGGCTGGTATCAGCATTAATCCTATCTGGGTAAGCCCAGATTTGCTTGAGTCACAAATTTAAGCTGTATCAGCTGCCATGCTTTCATCTATTAGTTTCAGGAATGTGGTTTCTGCACCAGATCCATCTGGAAATTACCTCCTCAAGACAGATTGCTTGTCAGTATCTCTTTAGGGCTTGTCTTCAGTGCTAAACTCTGCTTTTTCTTTTTTTTTTAACCTTGGGGTAGCTGATGTACATCAACTTTCTGAAGATAAAAGGAAAGGTAAAGAATACCTAAGGCCACAAGAACAGTTGCAGTGGGACAGGAGAGAGATGCTGGCTGTGGGTTAGAACCTTAGTGCAGTAGGACTTCATAATCTTAGGTACACCTAGGAGTTGTCTACCCTGTCATTTCATTCCTGCTGGCAGACCTGCTGGACAGATGAGTTTGGGGATGGGACTGTGCAATGTGCACAAGAAACACTGATTTTTTAAATTTATATATTTATTTTAAATAATGATTTTGGAAGCCCGACTGTTCCATTTTGATCTATTAAAAAATCAGTTCTCTACTTTTAACACTGTTTCACACACAGGTTAGTCTTTGTTTTCAACTACATTAAGGTCCTTCTGAACCTTCACCTTGATAATTTTATTGCATGATAGCACTTTTTTATTGACAGGGAAGTAGCTTGTTGTTGTTAATATTTTCAAGGTGATGCACTGGAGAGGAATATTGACTGGAGAAGCATTAACCAGCTGTCCCAGAACCTGAAACAGAATCCCAAAACTTCATAGGCAGATATATAGGGCTGGTGTGGTCAGGCAGCTAAGTCCATCTGCAAGCCCTGAAACATTTGGCTACATTCCCCTAGCAAGACACAGAAAGAGGCTATTCTATGAGTTTCTTATGTAGATATTTAGATGTTTTTCTGTTCAAATCATATTCCCTCCTCATGGAAAATACTTGTCTCTTGAAAGCTAGGATTAATGCTAAACCTTTTGTTATTCACATTACAAGGCGAGGTCTGCAAATTTAGCCAAGAATATATGATGATGATAATGATATACCATCCTGTCTCAGAACTGGAAATGATGCCACCATGTTCAACGAAGGTAGAAGATTAAAGTATTTAATCTCCTTGGTTATATTAAATTATCTGATTGATGAAAGAGGTGGGGAAGGAAAATTAAGATCATGAAGCTGTCTGAAGCCATGCTAACGTTGTGCTTACTTGGTGTATTGACACTGCCAGAAGCTACATCCTCATTCCTAAGTTTTTATGAGTCCACATTTTATAGGCTAGTTTAACAGCTGGGTTTTTCAGCCTGCGTGTTTGCAGCCCTCTCCCTGACTTCAGTTTCACTTTGCATGCTCTCTTTCTCCCTTCCACACCCTGCTCCTTCCCCTCAGTTAGAGATGCAAACACCAGATAACTGACAGTTCAAGAGCTTGTGATCACCACTGGCTTTCATGATTGGAGATCATTACTAAATGAGACATGTGAAATCCTTAGGCATGGAAAAAGTGTAGCTAGCTTAGAGCTCAGCGTTCTCTGGAGAATTTATGCCTGGAGACCTGAGATGGCTTAAATGCTGAAGTTCCTGTCATTTCTGAGTGTGAAGGTGACCTCAAAGTGATCACCACTCCTAACCTGCAGCTAGGCAAGTTTAAACAGTCCTGGTCAGAAGTGTGAGTTCTCTCTTTGATCTCTCTGAACAGTTAATTGTTTATCCTCAATTAAATATTTACTTTGGACTTGTTTTCTAATCTAGGGCTTTATGCTGCACGATGCAGGTGGAGACTCTTGCCATTTTAAGACCACTGATATAATTTTCAAGAAAAGCTTTAGTGTCTTAAAATAAGTCTGAGGTTGCTGAACGTGCAAGTAATTTCTAAAAGGAGTCTTGAACTTATAAGTCACTTTACAGAAAAGAAAACTATAATGATTAGAAAGAATGCACCCTGATATATAGGAAGTTTTGAGTAGATTTAAGGATTTAGCTTAAGTCAGTAGGCAGTTAACTAAAGCTAAATCAACATAGAAAATGCTATGTCTACTCAGATTATATCAGGTTAACCTCAGTTTCTATACAAATATAAGGCTTACTTTCCTAATACCTTTATAGCTGTGTGATTGCAACTTTACACAAGCAACTGCCCTGAGAAGCATGAACATCAGTGACATCATTGCTATAATGCCATAGTGCACCCTAAATTAGATAATGATTTGGTGTCATGCATTTAGATGAGAATACTGATGTGGTACAAGATAATCACCCATCTCTTTTGGGTATCCTGAAGTTGTTCCCAGCAGAGTCCTCAGACTCCCACGTTCCCAGCAAGGGCACTCACAAGGAAACATTTGGACCACTGGTTTTGAAACAACCCATATGGCAAGGCAGGGCTGACAGCAGAGGATCTGGGTGCCTTGGAGGATAAATGTGAGACACCAAGTCAGCTGTGTGGCACTGACACAGAACTATGGACTTGGAAGCTCAAGCTCTTGGTTATTTTCCACACCTAATGGCTGGACTCAGAACAAGCTGCACATCCCCAGTGGATCCAGCCTGCATTTTATCAGGAGTGCACTGAAAACATTGTGGTGGAACATTCTGGGGTTTATGAATATTTGTTTTTTGATAAAACCCTTTTACATTGCAAGTTTCTCACTACTCTCTACTGTTCAATTTTCACAATCACCTTTTGTTATATTCACATAGTTTGTCCCAACATATTTGATTCATTTGACTCTGACAGTGTTTGGAGATTGTCCCAAAATTCATTTGCAAGGTAAAATGACAAGAAAAAATTAGAAGTAACCTTCACAAATATTCTGAGGGCCTGAGTAGATAAAATTATGTATGTTAATGACACTCTTTCCTTCAACATCACATCACCTCACAGTGATTTTATGATTAAAATACTATTTCTCTCCTCATATTTCTTGTTTTCTTTCTGTCTTTAGACAATTGCTTTTCCAAAACAAGCATATGCTTTTTATGAATTCTGTTCATCTAGCATATGGGGGAAGACACTGTAATAATAGCATAATATATTATTAATACAATAAACATTTAAAAACATTTTCTATTTTATATTTGTGTGGTAGCATTTAACTTATTTTCTGGTAAAAAAATATAGTATAATAATCATTGTACTGAAATATCAGTTGTTCTTGTTCTCTAAATAGAGGACTTCTAAAAACCATCTAGCGATTCATTTACTCACTGGGTTCTGATTCAGCATTTACCTAAATTCCTGTGCAGTGAAGCATTTAATCTTAGATTAACTTAATGTTTCAATAATTTTTTTTTCAAGAAAACACTTAAACTAAATGTACCCATTATCAAACTGAATTGTAATTCCACATTAATCAGGACAGTCAGCTGGGTTTAAAAAGAACCATGAAAGTCCTTTGGGCCATGTCTCCACCTAGAAATTGTACTGTTCCAACTATGTTCTCAATTGAGGATGAAGACATATTGACAGTGAAGTGTTTATAGGAGAGCAGATCATTACCTTAAGAGAAGCAGAACACTGTATCTGCTCTTTTCAGCTGCATTTTCCCTACAGGTTTTAGCTATATAGTTATGCTGACAAAAGTCATACCTCAGACCAAAATGCTAAACAGCCTCACTGAAAATGGCAAAGAAGTGAATAACATTATCTGTCAAAGACATCATGAGTTTGTGAAGATAGAGCTGGATGGAAAAATACTTGCTGTGCCTGAAAAAGCAATCCTACTGCTTAGTTAACCAAAGGGTTCCCAATTGATTAGGCTTTTTGGGAGGGTAAAGACAAATCCAGCATATCACTGCAACAAGATAAAATACATATGAGGATAGTAAAGTCTGAAGTAGGACACTAAAAGAGGTTATGGATTTATAACTTAATCTATATTGTCAATTTCTTTCATGCCTTGGTTTCTGTTTTCATTCACATGTTGCAAATGGCATGAACAGCAGACAGTAATTAAAGAAATGAGACAAGAACACGCTGCTAGGAAGCAGCACTGTAACACAGCAGCCTCACATGATAAAGCTGTATTCCTACATCAGGTAAAAACCAGGGCATCAGCTAAAACCCAGCAAAGCACAGAGAATGCCTCTAACAGCACGTCTGCTGCAAAAGTTAGTGGACTGGATTAATATTATTTTTGAAAATTTCTTTTTTAGGGTTGAAATTTTCAAGTAACATACCCTGACGTTAAAGTGATTTACAAAGAGAAAATAATAATTTTTCTAATTCTCATGAGGCTCTGTAACTGAGAGGGATTCTCAGTGCTATATTTTTAACACTGGTTTACTTAAAGGACTCTGGATGTTTTATAGTAAGATTTTTATTTCTATTTGATTACTGTAATCAGTGGCTGATTAAATAATATGAGAGAATAGGAAAGAAGGAAACATGAAGTCTTTAGCAAAGAATTTTTTCACCTTGTAAGTCTTTATGGGGCATTAGAATTGTAAATTTGCATAGTAGAAATTGAGTTTTAAGTAGGCAGAAAAGAGTCCCCATCACTTCAGATCATCAGCTTCATTCTCCTAATTTGTTAATGTCCTATACCAGTGTCTGCTTACTGGTATGACACTTTTTCTAAAATTTTTATCATTCTTAAATTTCTATTAGTATTTTATTCCTAAAAAATAAACCAACAAGGTAGAGAATCCAGGTATTCAGAGGTATCCTTTTACTCTTTTTTTTTCCAAGAAGAAGTGCTGAAATATTTTTTGTGTTAAGACTTAAGAAGAATATTGCAGGTTTTGGTTTGTTTGTTTGCTTTTTTTTTTTCCCTTGGCTTCCCAAAATTTCTTGGGAATCTTTGAAATTAAGACTTTAAAGGTGTTATGGAATTTAAGATAAACATATTTCATTTAATCCAAAAGCAAATCAGTATGAGGGAGATGTCCCCAGACAATTAGTCAAGAGATTTATCAATTCCTAACAGATTAGTGTTCTTTTACCTGACAGGGAATATTCAAATATATAAACCTATAATACTATAACATAAATCTATGCCTACAGGCATATAGGAAAGTCACATTCATGGCTCTTAGCAGTAGCTCTGTGGTTCCTATGAGGAATTTGAAAAGTCTAAATATGCCATTACTGTCACCCAAACTTTAATCTAATACCTAAACATGAAGTATAGGATAACTTTTAAAATTACCTATCTTGGAATTCTCACCCATTTGGAAACTAAAAATCATGTTGGGAAACAGTTTTCTAAATATGTGAGTGAGAGATGTTGTATTTTTAACATATGAATATCTGGAGGATGTTTCTGTTTTCATTGGAAATTGATGAAAATTGAATTCTCTAAGGTTAGGTGAAGTACTGATCATTTCAACCCCTCAACTCTTCCCTGGACTGATCATGCAAAAATGCTTTTATTTTGTATTATACTACAGAAACTGATAATACTGACAGAGCTGTCAGTCCTAAACCTTAAGCCACTTTATTTTTCTACTTTCATTTGTGTAGGTCAGAACTGTGTTTGTCTTTTCTCTAAAGAAAAAAAGATATTGAAAAAGGTCAGTGCCAGAAACTGAGCACTCATACAACACTTTGCTAACAACTTGGTGCCAGTAAGTAGCCAGTGGGACTGGTGACACACTTCCTTTCTGAGCACTGACAATAAAGAATGTGAATAGCACATTGCATAACCTGAAGATTTGCATTCCAAAAAATAGAGCAAGAGTTGAAATGATCTACAAACTGAAATCCAAACACCCAGAGTACATGAAATCAGCTATTCTCAGAGGCCACTACAGGTTGAAAAAAAAGTGCAAGTCTTGCTGTCCTGCTCACTTTCTCAAAATGTGACAAGCAAAGACAGCTTTGTATGCAGCTCTGCCATCACATTCTCAATTGGTTAAGCACTGTTACAGAAGTGAACACGGGCAATATGCTCTGTGCATATTTATATATAAATATATCTCAACATACAGATTTATAATTTGATGTGATAAAATCCCATTAGGGGAAATAAATACTGTAGAAAAGTTTTCAGATTCCACTCTTAACTGTCTGTAATACACATAGGAATCCATCTGTGAATGCTAAATTGATTTAGACATGCAAATTGCATAACTGGTTGAACAGTTACCAGACTTGTGTGCTCAGGTGGGGGATTATTTTAACATCTACCTCAAATTGTGTGGATGCAGTGTAGGCGTTCTGCTGAGTTTATGACTAATATCCCTCAGGGGAGACCTACGAAAGAGGGAACATAATCTGTCGAGAACACACTTAATTTGATTAGTTTGAGCTTAAACATTTAAGCAGCCTTTGAACCTGAGCCGAGATAGTTCCAGGAACCTTCTTTAGGAAAAGCACCTCACCTCTGACTGCAGGTTCAGGATTGCCATCTCTTCCTTATTAAAGGAACATATCGTACATAAAAAGATATTATACTGGATCTGGAAAATATTTTACAGGTGTGCACTAAGACTGTATTTAGGTACTTAAATACAACATACTCTACTTTCAGACAGTATTGTGTGCTTAGGACATGACCCTGATTCAGGAGATTACATATGGCAGGGCTTGTTTGGTTTTCAGTTTCATTGCATTTTGTGTTTCTGCTCACCACTGTCTTATCTAATTGTTCCTCTTGCTTTACACATCCACTGGCTGCGGGCTTCTTCTAAGAGAGTGTGGACAGTTCATCTCTATGCAAAGAAGTCCTAGTTGGTTTATTGGGTTTTCAGGGTTTTTCTAAAGCTGCTTCTCCCCATATGTTCCTTCTTTCTGTTTTAAAGTTGTTTCTCCCCATATGCTGGACCTTGAGAGAGGAACGTACCTCTGGAAGTAACCAGCACTCTTCAAATTCTTATCTAAAGGTATCCTACAGGAAACCTTGGAGCTCTTACAAAAATTTGGACTGTCTGTTATTTAATCAGATTTACAAGGACACTATTCTTTGGCTATCAAGCCCTCCTGAAGCCACTAACTGTTCTCTTCCTTCCTCCTTGCTTTTAACAATAAAGGTAAACATTGACTTAAGTTTGTTTTGTGCCATCTATCTGTAATAAAAAGGTTAACTATAAATGCTGACAAGATCTTAGCTCAGTATTAGTCCTGAAGCCCTGACATCAGTGCCCGGTTATGTCAGGTTACAGGCTCTCTAGCAACTGACAACAAACACTTAGACCCAGCCTTTACTGCGTGGGGAAACTGCAAGAGCATCTTGCTCACAGTAACCAGTCATCTGCCATCATTTCCCTGGTTTGTTAGTCAGAGACTTTAATGGGAGCACATCTCCCAACATCTTCTCAGTTACAAAGTTCCCAGTATAATTTTCTGTCACGTGAAAAGGCCCATACATTTTCTATATGGCTGGTTTTTGTGACAAGCCAGAAACTGAAGCAACCTCGCTTGAGTAACAACACAGAGACATACCACAAAGCTATATTTTTAAGTGTATTTCAATTGTGGCTTTGCAATTACATGCAGGTAAAGCAATGCACAAATATCCAATGCTTGAGAAAATTAAAAGGTATGGCCTGACAGATACAGCTCATTCTAATGTTTGAGGAGCAGCTGGTATAGAAACTGTTCCAGGAGTGCAATAATACTGTTTGGGCTTCTCTGAGGATAGACTTTATCATCCCTCTCTGAGGAAATCTGGTAAGTGGTCAAAAAGGAAGTAAATAAAAAATGTCAAAAATAACATTGCATAGAATCATACAGAGTGTAACTTAACATTCTGTAGGTCAGATAGATTAGTGAGAATAATTATGACAGAGAATATAGTCCAGCAGGAATAGGAGGCAAAACTTTCATTCCAATCTGGATTGATTCCCTGGCGCTTTTCTTGCTGCCCTATCCCTGCCTCCTTGTGTTTACTCTTGGTTTTTAAATTTTGTGAATCGGGGTAAATCACATGACCATATCACAGCTGCCTGTGAAAACACATTCCCACAACTGAGAGCTGTAGCTAGTGCTAAATAATACTTTAAAATTATTTGGAGACTATTAGGCAAAAGAAATATTCACCATATTCTATTATTACATTAATTCAAAGAGATTCTTTGAGTGCATTTTTGAGCTGAACTAATTTTTATACATTTTCACCTAGAGTGATATCTTGCACACACTGTTTGGTAATAAACAACCACAACAACAGAGGATGAGTGAGTGGACAACAGAGATGGGTCTGCTCCAAAACTCCAAGTTGTGAATGTATCTGAACTTCAGCAAGTTCAAAGAGAAGTGAATGCAATGAAACTCAGCCCATTTTAGAATTTTTTTTCTGACTCCATGGGTTCCATTCATTTTTGGTGATACAAATTAGTTCTCACCTGGGGTATTTGCATTTATTTCTCTGACAGACAATTTAAAATTGAAGCAGGGGCTGGGAGGAGCATCCTGCTAGCATAGAAAAGAGATCTGGTGGTTTAGAGACAGAACTGGTGGTTCCTCTTTTCCTTGCTGGTTGAAGGGGCACTCTTCATGCCACTGCTCCTCCTTCCTTCAGCTGGCGCCAGGAGACTTCCTCTCCTCTTCCACACTTCTGCAATTGCTGACACCCTCTGAGAGTACAGAGAGCCACAGTTTCTGTCCTTGAACAGAAGTGCTTTTCAGAACTTTGGCTGCAAAACACAGGAACCCAAAGAACTTGTATATTCTCTGACCTTCTTGCTGTAATTTTTTTTGTTGCTGTTCCTTAACATATGCTAATCCCTTGATAATTTCAATGTTTTTCTAGGGGAAAGGACACATTTGCTTTGTGAGGAAGCTACAAGGAGCTCTATACAAGAGATTCTCTTAACATAACCTCTCTAATCAAGCATGCACAAACCAATCTTTCAGCAATAAGATACAAGACACAGCATTTTTAGGCCTTGACCTGATCTGGTAGGAAGAAACTGAAGGCTGACAGGTTACAACCATTTGGCAAGCCAAATAATACCCAAGAAATACATAGTTCACTGGATGAAATTTCTCTGTTCTAATTTGAAAAGTCAGCCTTAGTCAGTATTTCTGCAGTTATAAAGGCAATGCCATGATCCTTTGGTAATGCCAAGAGAAGTCCTGCTGAGCCTAAGACAGTTTGAGTGAGATTCCCTCTGCTGCCACTCTCCCACTTCCAGCAGCATCCTCCTGCACCCATCCCTGCAGTAGCACCATTCTCCTCCTGCACCCATCCCTGCAGTAGCACCATTCTCCTCCTGCAGCCATCCCTGCAGTAGCACCATCCTCCTGCACCCATCCCTGCAGTAGCACCATCCTCCTGCACCCATCCCTGCAGTAGCACCATCCTGCTGTGCCCATCCCTGCAGTAGCACCACTCTCCTGCACCCATCCCTGCCAGTAGCACCATCCTGCTGTGCCCATCCCTGCAGTAGCACCATCCTCCTGTCCATCCCTGCCAGTAGCACCATCCTCCTGTCCATCCCTGCAGTAGCACCATCCTCCTGCACCCATCCCTGCAGTAGCACCATCCTCCTGCACCCATCCCTGCCAGTAGCACCATCCTGCTGTGCCCATCCCTGCAGTAGCACCATCCTGCTGTGCCCATCCCTGCAGTAGCACCACTCTCCTGCACCCATCCCTGCCAGTAGCACCATCCTCCTGTCCATCCCTGCAGTAGCACCATCCTCCTGTCCATCCCTGCAGTAGCACCATCCTCCTGTGCCCATCCCTGCAGTAGCACCATCCTCCTGCACCCATCCCTGCAGTAGCACCATCCTGCTGTGCCCATCCCTGCCAGTAGCACCATCCTGCTGTGCCCATCCCTGCAGTAGCACCATCCTCCTGCACCCATCCCTGCAGTAGCACCATCCTCCTGTGCCCATCCCTGCAGTAGCACCATCCTGCTGTGCCCATCCCTGCAGTAGCACCATCCTGCTGTGCCCATCCCTGCCAGTAGCACCATCCTGCTGTGCCCATCCCTGCCAGTAGCTAATCCCCAAGGCAGTAGCTGTTGCCAGCACTGCGGCTGTGGAGAGGAAGCTCTCCAGCTCGGGGCTGGAGCAGGTGGAGGAGAACCTGCAGGGGCCAGCATTCAAAGCACCTTTGTTAGGCAGCACTCACCTGCCAGCAGGAGCATGCCCTGTGCATCTCCTCCGTGCATGATCCAACATGCCCAGTGTCAGAGCAGGATTAGGAGAGAGATGTGGGCATGCATTCTTAAGCAATGATTCCCTCTGACCTCCTCCCCTCTCACGTGGTGCAATCACTCGAGAGTCTCGCTGTTCCAGGCTTTTGACAGTCCAGAGGTCTGCAAAGGGTTGAGCCAGACTTGTTTTGTATTGCAGCTGAAATACATCTGGGACAATGGTTAAAAGGAGACCTGTCTGTCTGCAAGAGTTGGAGGATTTTATAGGTATGGAGGGCTTCTGTCCATCTCCTATATAAATAGAATGTCTGAAAGAATAATTGGGCTGTCTCTTTTCCAATCAGAGGCTTGTTGCTTTTTACTTGTCTCATTCCAATACACTATTTTTTAAGCAATGTATTTGGTTCAGCAAGTGCGCTTGGGAGCCTTCACCCATGTTCTCACAGCCCCTGTGCTCAGCTGAGCTCTTTCACAGCCCAGCAATGCCCTGTGCCTGGCACTATCTATGACACAATGCTCTATTAACCATCACTGCACGAGGCAGACACTCAAACAGGAATATTTGTGAATAGAAACTGCACTGTCCAAGCATGAACAACATATAGAGGTGGATCACTCAAACAGGACAAAGTGGTGGTATAAAACCTTTCTCTTTCCCCCACATTACTTACAGCCTTTATCTTTATAGTTCAGTAGGCAGAAGGGCTTGGTGGTCCTTTCCAGAATGAGAAGAAGAAAAAAAAATACCCTCACTTTTCCAAATGTAATCTTTCATTGTCTTTAATCAAAACTTGCCTATGTGTGCAGAAGTGTAACAAAAGTTATTCCCACTTAGAGCCAACCTGAGCATTAAGTAGAAGTCAGGTGTTGTAGAAACCATGTGCTGGCTCTGTACACAGGGCTGAAATTCACTTAGTATTGTGCTGTGCACAATCCTTCAGGGAGAAAGTCACTACAAGGAACAAAGAACATTCCAATTCTAGTAAGTCTATATTGTTAGTATAGTAACAGTATTACTATTGTTATCCTATATATGTATCTGATTCCACTGTCTTCTCTGTTGGCCCAGCAGAGGCAGCTTATCCAGCTGGAAAGCAAGCTGGATGCAGGACTAGCCACAGAGAAGATACCATGAGAAAAAACACCATATGAGAAACTGCCAGAGCTCAATGGGAATAAGCGATGTGCCTAAAACTGCCCCCAGAAGAACAATAAATCTTTCGAGTTTGGAGGACTTTCCATTATGGAGGACTTCATAGCTCAGCTTTGAGAATGTGGCTGTTTCAGCTCTGGGCTTTGCATGTCACAGGTGGCCCATGTTGGTTTCAGTGGCTTTTTACACGTGCCTAAAAGAGGATTTGTGAGTTCTGACATATTGTCTCCCATATGTGAGACAGTACTTAGTGTTACAGAAAGATCCATCTTTTTGTGCCATGCATTCCAGTTCATGTGTAACCGCCTACTTTTACCTACTTTACCAACATGGAATTAGCATAGTTTTAAGAAATAAAAATGTACTGGGAGCTATGGCTGTGTATTAGCTGCCTTTCCGTGGAGCTGAATTTTAAAGTTGGATCAGGTGTGCAGAATCTCTTCTTCTACTCAGTCTGTTTAAAAGCAGGCATAAATGGTGTAAAGAGACTAACCAAAAAAGGCAGAGAACTGGATATGCAGCTTTGAAATTAGTTCAGGAGAATATCAGAGTCATTCTTTCCATTGTTATTTGAACACACTCATTACTGCACAGTACAGTGTATTCTTTGGAAAAGGAGTGCATATGGGGGAACAGATTGGACAGTGTTACAGTCTAAAGTTATTTGCTATTCACTCTGCAAGGTACAACTGAAAACATAATTCACTGCAGGGGCTGACTGAAAGGTGCATAGCGCTGGTGTGTGCATTGGCAAGCTGTCAAGGTGCTCCTGTGAGCTCTTCCCTACCCCTGCTCCCTGGTCCTGAAGTGGGTGCTCAATTGTCCTGGAAAGCCTATGCTAACTGCAAAAGACACATATGAAAAGACCACAAGATTATTTGATCTGCCTCCTTAGCAGTGCTAGATCCCATATTTTATATTATTCAAGGCCTTTTTACTTTTTCCTTTTTTTCTCTCTCTGCACCCCTGTTTGAAAATATTCAATTTTTCTATCCACAGAGGACCAAATTCAAGCTTTATGTCTAAACCACAATCAATGTAAACTATATTAGATTTCTAACATGGAAAACTGCCAGACTCAGAGGAATTCTCCACACAGTGGGGACCATAAGGAAAGGTTCAGATTTGAATTGCATCTTAAAACTTGAGATCTCTGTTCAAAAACAGAGAACTTTGCATCAAGGTTAAATGGAGAAAAACCACTTTAGTTTAGTCACCCCAGACAGGAAAGCCAACTTTTTTCTGGAAAATAAAAATGATAGCTGGATTATGTGTGGCTGGAGTATCAGTGTGGCCCTGTTGCCCACAATAAGGCCAGCAAAGGCCTCCCATGGCAGCCAGCCTGCACAACACTTCCTCTAGGCTCCATCCCACCCTTTCTCCCAGTGGCAATAGCACCCTCCCCACTGTGTCCTGCCAGTGAGGCACCACAGCAGCTTCTCCCACTGTTCTGTACTAATGACAGATATCAAAATCCCCTCTCTTCTTTACCTATGAACCCCAGCAATGTCCTTCTCACACTGCTCTGCTAACAGCTGGCAGATTTCCACAACATTATAATGATAATAGATATTCCAATTGTAATCTTCCCATGTTTTCCAAGCAGCCTGCCCTACAAGCAGTCCAGGTATAAACAGAGGCAAAGGAATTTAATCTCTCTAAATGTCATACAAGGCATTTGTACACTCTGATAGCTGCAAAAAAAAAACATACTTCCCACTGCTGAGAATAGATATTTGTTAGTCAAGGTATAATTGTGTAACTAGGGCTTTTCTCAGCATTAGAAGGAAATTGGGAGGCATGTCTTCAGTTGATACATGCAGGATTAATGATCTTGTCCAAAGTGCTTGTAAAAGACTAGTGTTGAGACAAGCCCAGAACTAAATGAAGCCTCCTTTATTAAGCAAGGCTGCTGTATTTGCACTAGGCAGCACAGCAGAAGAAAGACTTCTCCAACAGCTCATTTATTTATCTGGCTTAGACATTACTTATTTGTCATGTTTTAATAGCTCTGTGTTGATTATCAGTTCCTTTAGACAAAATGGAAGTTGCATTGTCATTTGTTTATAACAGATACACACTGAAAAAACATACAACACAGTTAAAGTCAACTGGCAGGTTCTGGCCACATCTCTCTAGTGAAAGCAGCAGTTTCTTTAACCCAGCTATGGAAAATGATAGTTTTGGTAGGGCAGAGGCAGATCTGTGATCTGTTGTAGACCTAGTACAATAATTTCAGCGAGGCAGCCCAAGCTTGTCCATGTGGTTGTGACACAGCGGCAGCAATGCAAGATTGTAAGTTCCAGACTACTTTTAGATTTATCTTGGAAAAGGGGGAGTGAAGGGGTGGGGGAGTGTAGTTTCTGCAGGACACATTTCTGCACTCAGATATGGGATGCGGTAATCAAATCTCTCTTAGGAAAATTAAGGGTTTCAGGCTTCTTGGTATATTGCCAGGGCAACCTTTACTTGGACAAAATGCTGCTGCTCCTCCTTCCCCTGTGAAAATTTCATCACAAAAGATGATGATGCAAATTGCTTTGTAGGATCACAGACACACCTTTATTAACTCTGATTGCCACTGAATTGCAAAAGTTAGGGGATAAGAGTGGGGAGCAGTGAAGCAAGGGTAGAATATGAAGCAGGCTCCCCAGCCTGGAGTCTTTATTGTTACAAGTACCCACAGTCAGTGAGAGTTCATGGCTGCTTAGCTGAATGAGCATTTGCAGATTGGTTCCATTATTTGCATACACTTCCTTGTTCCAAAGAAATCTTGCAAAAAAACACATGCGGGGAAAACACTGAATTTTCTGTCTTGACTGAAGCAATGCCATTTGCAGAGTTCACCCATCTGCTTATTGACTTCATCTTATAAAATAAATGAACTAGCCCATTTAGTTTTTATTTCCTCCTCCTCCCCTTTTTCGCCTCTCTTTGGCAAAAGAAATAACTAATATTCAAAGGAAATGAGTTGTGAAACCTCTAACAGGCTGCTAACCATTAGTTTCTATAACCCATCTTGGCAATGCAGTATTCCCTGGGGATGTTCAACCTCAGATGGTCCTCTTGAATGAACAAAAAGCTTGGGATGTTCACCTCAGTTTGGATACCCTTAGAAAGCACCACAGCCTTTTATCTTGATGGGGTCAGTATTCCCTTCCTCATATTCTCTCTCTCCCAGCTGCTTCAGCGATTTTTGCAGATGCACAAGTGTAGTTATGAGTTGTGTATTCTTACACTCTGTGCCCTCCCTCAACCCTGCTTGTTGCCAGGCCTCCCCCAAACCTCATTGTTGGCAGCATTGTGAGTCTGACCTGAGTTACCAGGACTTCCCCATGAGCTCCCAAAGGAGATCAGCAACATGGACAATTTGAGTCTGTTTCCATTCACTCACTGCTTCTTCAGTTTCCCTGGACTGTGTTCCGGTTGTGAGACAGAATGATGAACAGAGCACTGCTGAGGTGCTACACAACAGGAGGAAAACATTCAGCATCCAACTTGCTTTTCCACCTCAGTCATGGGTTATCTTGCACTTGGCTGTGACCATGCACACACATCCCTACAAAGTCACTGAGAGCCATGAGCATGGTGCTCACCATGAGACCTGGAAGTTAGGACTTGCAGGCAGCTTCTATGCTTAGAGCAATGACAGCACTTCTGTTGTTGACTGAAGCACCAGACCAGGTGAACTTTTTTCTGATGCTCTAACCCGGTCACCTTTGTGCCAAGTTACCTCCCAAGAGTCATATCTGCAAGTCACCTAGACTTCCTTGCTACTTTTACACTGAA